>NW_023601433.1:40464197-41043538 GCF_014898055.3 Talpa occidentalis | reverse complement strand
ACTGCAGTTCTGTCCTCAAGTTTACCACCTGCTGAGATACTCATAGCACACAGAAAAATACTAACATCCCAACTCCAACCCTCTACCTGTTAAAAATGCCTCAGTATGCAAACATTTTCTGTTAACTAAGAAAAGTCAATGTTTGGCTAAATCTCTAGAAAAATATTAATTTCTAAGCCCCTTAAAAAGTGACTACCACAATAGTACAGAAATCTAGAAGGAAGAGACCAGAAGGAAAGAATCACTGATCAGTTGAAAAGTTTCAGAAAGGAAGCTTAAAAAAAAATCTGAGGTGATAAAGCAACAGTGAAATATCATTTGGCATATTTAACTTTGCGCAGACGTAGAATTTTTAGAGGACTCCGTATCAGATGCTAAAAACATCCATGTAGCTCCAAGCCTGGGTCTGTGTTATATGGTAGAAGCTCAACAAGAATTTGTAATTTGACTACTTGTAACTGAGATCTGTTTACCTCAGAGGTGCTAATTCTCCCCCCCAAAAACAAAGACTATCAAAATATTGAGTTTTCAGGCCTCCCCTGGTGGCGCAGCGGTTGAGCGCTGGGTTGCGAAGTTGCCCGCAGCCTCTGCAGCGCCGGTTCGATCCCTCACTACTCCCCAGCCACCAGAGGAGGGTCCCACATGGCGTGCAGACCTCTCCTGCCGACCGCTGCTCCCCTCAGCAGTGTTCTTTGGTCCTTCTGCCTGCTCTGCTCCCCGTTCTGGCTCTGGTGAATTCTCTCACCCTCCCGCGCTTCTGACTGTACCCAGTGCTTGTATAAATAAATAAGTAAATAAATAAATAAATTTTAAAAAAAAAAATTGCGTTTTCAAAGTCATTTTCAAAGACTATTCTCTGTGATCCTCCATGTAAGGCCAAAATCAAAGACTAGTCTGTGTGTTGGGGGGTGGGCAGGGGCGAGGAAGGTAAGCAAATAAAAGAGTTTTTTTTTAAATGCCTCTACACAAAGGAGAGGAACCCTCTCTAAAAATGTTAACAGACTACCATGGAAACTTGTTTTGGAACATTATAATATAGGCTGCCAATTTTGTTTTTATAATTGAAAGATAACTCAACTTGGAATTTGGAGATGATTACAAACCCAGCAATAAATTAATAAAAAGAACTGTAAAACAGGCCTGAGGAAAAAATAATTTTTAATCTGTTTAGCTAAGACATAGAAGATTAGCAAAATATTTACCAATCTCCAAGTAACAGAAAAGGACAATGGCTTATCAATGTTTGGGAAAAGCCATACATTAGGAACTTAACTTTATTTAAACTGGTTTCTTCAATGTGTCATCACTTCTGATTTTATGTCCATTTCATCAGCACTATTCTTTGTACTTTGAATGAACCATCAACCATAAAACATCTTACCATGATTTAAGAACTAACTTCCTCTTCACAATCCAAAACACTATCCTAATTTGATTATCCATCTATTTTCATATAGTAATTAAGAAATTAAATTCTATTTATAGGAATCAGTCACATCCACAAAGCCAAAGTCCACAGAGCTTAAATATTTAGCACCTAAAAGAGCAGCTGATATACACAGAAGTATCACCAAATCTCTAGTCATCTAATCACCAAATCTCTTACCATCTGTTGGTGCTCATTGTCAGCAGAATACACCCCATGGACCAACATCTCATCTAATGCTCGCAAACCCTGCAGGCAAGGTTGTATTCCCCTCACTTCATGTGTAAGCAGCAGAGGGTCAGAGAAGTCAGGTCACTCACCCATATGCAAAGCTTTCTGATGCCAAGGCATCTGCTCTTAAAATTAATTACCTCATTCCAGAGAGCATCCACTACGTATACAAGCTGGAAACTGTTAACCAAAATCATTGCTAAGGATGGGACAGCACGATTATATACCTTCATCTCAGTCAAAAGCATCACCAGGTTAATAACCACCTGAAAAAAAAAAAAAGGAACAAGTATGTCTCCAAAGTACCTCTCTGAGGATCATTAGCAACCACAGAGGTAAAGATGATAACTCCCAGCTGAGAAACCTGCAGATAGTACATTACCAAGTAATTACCATCAGTAACTAGGCACATCAACATCACAAATCCCTTGATATGATGCACTGAAGACAGATTATTTCTATAACATTCTTGTAAAAAATTCACTCCAGTCCAGAAAAAACATTGGACTAACTCAAACTACGGGACTCTCTTATAAAATAATTGAACAATACTCTTCATACTGTCAAGATCATGAGGGACAAGGAAAGACTAAAGCAAGTATTACAGACTAGGGGAGACTAAGACAAAATAAAAATAAAAGACATTGTGGAACCACATAGAATACCCTGGAACAGAAACAGGTCAACAACAGAAAAACTGGTGAAACTTAAATAAGATCTATGGGTTTAGATAATAACACTGTAACAATGTTAATGTGGTAATTTTACTATGGTTATGCCAAATATTAACACTGGGAGAAGACTAGGAGAAACAAGGGCACTCAATTTTTACAACTCTCCTACAAGACAAATTAGATCAAAAATTTTTTTCTGGAGGTGAAAAAAATACTTTTTCTTCTTACACGAATTCATCTACCCTATCACTTTCCTACACAAATACAAACTGATATAATCAAAATGAAATAAATCCTTTAATTTTTAGTAATATTTAACAGGGCATTTTACTTTGTACTATATTTACAGTAAGAAAATATTTGGCTTTAAGTAGGCAGGTTTATGGAAAGCTATTCCCCAAAACATATTTCATTTTAATTTAACATTTCTTTCTAAATGCAAGACTAATTTGTACTACTAAAATGAAATTTAAAAAAAAAAAAAAAGACATACCCATCCAATCAATCCAGGGCGCAATTCACAAAAATATTTGAGATCAAAATTACCAATCCGAGGATTTAATTCACGGCCAATGAAGAAATCATAGATGGCATTTCCTGAGAAGGGAAAAGTTTTTACCCAAACAGAATTCCAAACCCAATTATGAGGCACAATTCCAAGATTGTCTAATATCCAGGGGTCATTACTCAATTGCATTCAAGAGCTTGACTGAGGGGTTTAAGAGGTAGGGTGGGGATGTAGCTGGATCTGGAAGTATCTATCCTGCTACACACAATGGGAGTCTGTGGGGACAAATCCCGATTTTAAGAGACCTGGAGATTTTTTTAAAAAATGTTGACTCAAATTTTTTTAAATAAGCAATTTAATTATTCAAATGTTTAAATATTTTATCAACCAATTTATATCCTCTGTTTTACTGGGTCTTTTTAAGGTTATTTACTACTTTAGACAAAAAAATACTAATCATACATTGTAATGCTACTAACATTATTAAAATGTTACTCTAAGTTCCTAAAATGTCTTTCTGTAGCAAGTGACTAATAGTAAAATAGGAAAGTGTGAGGGAGATAAAAATGAAACATACTTTCTTCCTTTAAATTTTTAAGAAATATCATCTTTTTTTTCTTATTTCTCTTCATTTCTCAGAAACTGAAGCTAGAAGAAAAGCAATCTACACAAGCGTAGAAACGGCTGTTAAAGGGCTATAGGATGCTTTCATGACACAATTTCTACCCTGCTCACCAGAGCTTGCAGGCGACAACTCATCCCTGCGTGCTTTCAAAGCCCGTGTGTAGAGATACACACTCAAGACCACAGCAAAAACAGTGGCTGCGAATGCAAGCTGAAGGAAATGACGGTATACATAATTCAGGTCTATGCGCCAGTAGAGACAAGCTCCAACCACTGCAGATGTCAGGATGAAAGCACAGAATCCTTAAAAAAGAAAAAGGCAAAATATTCACATTAGCCCAGGGTTCACATGAGATTCACACCATCATAAAACAATGTAATGCTATTTTAAAAAGTCTTAATTCCGTTTTTCAAGTCAAATACACATAATACGTGAACAATGCCTCTGAGGGCTAATCTTCAATACAGATATTGTGTATCTCTCACACAATTTTTCATATATTCTGACATACTAAGTTGTTCTTTTTCATTGTGAGTAGTCGTTACCTGCTTTTAATTAAGCTGAAAAGTACACAGAAAGCCCCTATTAGAAAGCTGCAAAGAACCTCAAATTGACATAATTCAAACTCTCAGACCCAAAGTCAAATGGCTAACTACTAACAGAAATGGATCACAGATTTTAGAGTCTTTAGGGCAATTCTGGTAAGCATCAAAATATAAATATTTTTACTTGAAATAACTTAAATCAATAATGGTTTCAAAAGATCCTGGTAATATTTTTACCATCCCAAACACATATCTTAAGACCCTGCCCTCAAAGCGGTGGCCACAACACAAATATTCCTGAGGCTAGGCAGGTACTGAGGGGCTCGAGTTGGTGGGGACATCAGATAGGGTCTGTGGACCCAGAGACTTTCACACACAATTCCAAATTTAAAAAAAAAAACAAACCATGAGGTTCATAGAGGAGCTCTTGTTCCAAGTGCACCCTGCTTTGGTCGACCAGCGCAGTGAATGAGCACACTGACAGGCTATCTGTTTTTTTCTTTTAGCTGAGGAAATAGCTTTCATTTCAGGAGTTCAGTGCCTCCAAGGGCTGTGTTCTGAGTAAGTTGTCAAATTACAATTGGATAATCAGTCAAACACATAAAAGAGGTAGCTATTAATTATAAAAGAATTCTAAAATCAAAACTTTTATAAAGTGAAATAGTGATCTCTAATTTATTATTTTTTTATTTCCTCTTTTTTTTTTTAAAGATTTATTTATTCATGCATACAAGAACCAGGGTACTAGCCAGATGCGTGGGAGGGTGAGAGGATTCACTAGAGACAGAGTGGGGAGCAGAACAGGCAGAGTGACTGAAATACACTTGTGAGGGGAGCAGCAGGCGAGGCAGGAGAGGTCTGCCACGCCATGTGGTATTCTTGCCGGCCAGCTGGGATCAAACCAATACTGCAAAGGTTGCAGACAGCTTCACAGCGCTGTGCTCAACCACCTGAGCCACAAGGGGAGACCCTCTGATTTATTATTTAAATCTACATTTCCACATATCAGGCTTATTCAAAAGTGTCACTCTGAACTTCTGTAACTTTTCCTTTAACTTTCTGAACATTTACTTAACTCTCAGAAAATGTGTGAATATTAAAAAAAAAGAATTACAAAGCATTTCTTACCCTCTAGCCTATGTGGATTTAAAATCATCTTTCAGAATGTCTTAGAAATCTCCTTAGTTTGTGGGCCTCCCGGTGGTGCAGCGGGTTGAGCGCAGCGCTGTAAAGCTGTCCGCAGCCTCTGCCGCTCCGGTTTGATTCCTGGCAGGCCAGGGAGATTCCCACATGGCGTGGCAGACCTCTCCTATGGTGCCCGCTGCTCCCCTCAACAGTGTATTTCTGTCCTCTGCCTGTTCTGCTCCCCGCTCTGTCTCTGGTGAATCCTCTCACCCTCCAGTGCCTCTGGCCTGTACCCCAGCTCTTATATAAATATAAGTAAATAAATCTTTAAAAAAAAAAAAAGAAATCTCCTTAGTTTGTAACACCAAAATCTCATGAAGAGAAATCTTATACCAGAGCCAGAGCAACCAGATAAGGAAATATTTAAAAGGATCAAACAACCAATCCAGCCACTGCCAACTGGCTCTCTAACAGTTCCAAGTCCAGGTACTGCACTCACAAGTATGAAATCATTTAGAAAAGTAATACAGTAAATCATACACTAGAGGGAATCCCATGAAACACTAATATCAACAGACCTGATGGCAATATATTAAACACTCCACCCTCCCAGACTCAGTCTCACTGGATCTGCAAGGCAAGAGAGTAAGACAGAGACAGTGATAGAAAAAAGAGACACAGCGATTCTAAACCTGGTTCCAGCAACAAGGAATTCAGTAAAAGTAAATAACAATAACAGTAACAGCAAATTCGATGGGCCAGATACTGAGCTCAATTTGATGCTTTACATTCTCGGCACAAAAGGCAGAAGGCAGATCTAAATTATCTTTGGCTTCCTTTTTAGAGTACAGTAGACCAATTTCAAATAGAGTGGATTCTAGATAAGACACTGAACAAAAAGTATCCAAAGTTAGAAAGGTAAGCAATGACAGGTTAAAAAAAAAGGTCAAGAATTAAAATTTATAATGTAAATTCCAAGAAAAGGCAAATAAATGTCTACTCAATCTAGTTAACATGAAAAATTGTTTAAGGATAAACTAGCCATACATTTCTTAAAGGCAAGTTACTTGCACTTTATCAAAATCTTCATGTGGCAAAGTTGGACTGTTCTCACATACTCCTAACAAAACAGGAGAGAAAGGGATCTGAGGCTTCCCTGCGCACAGATGCGACAGGAATGAAGCAAGCACTATCAGATATTTGGGGGGTTTCCAGGCAAAAGCACTCTGAATATATCAAAGAAACTTATCCAAGACTAAGATTGGAAGTCAGTGGTGGAGCAAAGGTCCAGTGGCTACCTGAGAGCATGAAGCCCACAATCAGTGCAGGACTTTTTAAGTCATAGTGATGAATCAGAATAAAATACATAAGACAAAAAACAGATTTCTATAACTAGCGGTAAATGCTCCTAAAAAATAAGGCTGGATAATGGGAAAGAATGACTGGGGGGCTATGTTACTATATACAGCATAACTGTTACATGTTGGCTACAGATATAAGCAGTTTATTTGCATGTCCTTCAAAGTAAGAGAAAATTTACTATTTTTCTACTCTAGTGTAATCAGCTTTTGACAGTTTAAAGTGTACAATGCTCAAACATTTGAGCTATCAACATGAGTTTTTCAAAAAAATTACCATTTAATCTATACTTGAGTCTTCTTCCATCAGTGAGAAGTGTCCCTTCCACAACCTTAAAAGAAAAAGGTTTTTTTTAAATTTAAAAAGCACAACACTTGACCATCTTATCTATGTCTTCTAATAGTACTTAAATTTCAACATGCCCATGGAGGAGATCATCTTTTAATAGGGAAATTTAGCTTCAAGTTTCAAAAATCTCAACAGCATACTCTTCGATGAAGTAATTCCACCTTCAGGAATATATCTTAAATTTAAATCTAATAATAACCTTTCAGTGTACTGACTTTAATAGCCACCCTTCCTCAAACCACCCCATGTGCCACAAGACTAAATGTGCTTTAAAATATCTACTGGCTCTCTAATTCAAAAATCTTCCATAACTTCACCCTACTTACAAAATAAAATACAGGTTTCTTGTCTTACATTTGCGAGGTTCTTTTCAATCAGGCTTTACCTACTTTCCCAATCCACTCTAGCCCATGTGATAGTTAATATGTATTTATATATTTACTTACTCTACTATCTAAATATATGTTCACCTAATTATTCAATCATTTCATGTCATTTTTTTTATCTCCTATAAGAAATTGTGAGCATGTGTAAGATCATTTCATCTCTTCCATCCACAGCATTCAGTACAGAGATAGACATCCATACAAAAGGTACTCAAGAAATACACAACTTGAGCTGAAAGAATCATATTAAAAATACTTGCAGCAGCAAGTCACATTTTACTCCCCAAAGTAACTATTCAAAAATGTTACAACTCACTTTCAACTGTAAAATACCAAGACGGTATCACTTCTCTTTGGGCTAAACTACTTTACTCTTGCATTAGCTATGAAAGGGGCACCCAGAAGAAATTTAATACCTGTTTGAGATCATAGGATTAGTAAAACCCCACATGCTAATTTCTATCAATCCCTAGCTACTAAAAGTAACGAACATTATGTTGGGTTTTAGTCTGTGACTACACATATACAAAATTCTTAACTATCAAAATTGCTTATATTACCTAGTTTAAATGAGTCATATCCTATGTTAATCTCAATTTGTGATTTTTATTGCAGTTTTACCATAAAATGCCTAAAGTTCCACATCACAAAAATCCTTACAAGAGTCCATAAAATTATGGTTAGATTCCAAAATGTTTAAAGATTGTAGTTCTACCCTCTTATCGTTGGCACTTGCCTATTCTAATGAAACTGACCCTTTGGTTTACAGATAGTTGATAAACTTGCAAAGTCCTTAGAATAAGATCTCTAAGTGAATTATTTATTGTTTAGAGAATCTCATGTTCCTTTAAATATATCCAAGTTGAAGTATTCTACTAAAAGAAAAACTACACTTAGCAATGAGAACAAACTTTAAATACACTGTGTGAGTTTTAAAAGAACAAAAATGTTGCTGACAAAAAATTTCTGGAATTCACCACATTAAGAAAAAAAAGTAAAAGATACAAACAAGTTCATTAATAATTTAAAATTCTGTGTCTGAAACTAGAATTTTCAGACAGGGTGATTTCTTTACCAACAAACTCTCCCATTAGTCAAGCTATTTTACAAAATAACTTATTCTTTCCTATTAGGTTTGGAAGGTTACACAAAAACCTCAATTGGACTTTAAAGTTCTGCTTAATAAGCAAGTGTTAAATGATAGAAAAGTAATGGCTTAATAAACTAAAGTTTTGTTTTCAGTAGTTATAACTAAAAACAACTCATAACCTTGAAACTACTGTACATTTCTTTATGTAAACAAGAGGAGGAAGGAAAATCTCACAATATTATGCCATAACAAAAACTTACCTTCCCTATTGGCAGTAAGTAGAATAGAGACTGAAGGAAAAACCAGAGTAGATAAACCCCAAATATTTTGGGTTCCCATAAGTCAGAAAAAACTGGCAAAGGAGGTGGTAAATTCAGAAGACTGGGATCCTTCTGTTTACACATCAACAGCAACAGGAAGAGGAAGACAGGCAGGCTAAGCATGATGAGAAACACACCTGCAAACAAGCAGTGCATATTCAAGGCTCAAACTTCAATCCCCTTTTATTTATTTTTTTTAAAGAATCATTGGGTTTTCTTAAGGTCAAATTTCAAGTCTGGCTAGCTATTTAAGTCCATTTCTAATGTACATCAAATAACTCCTGTTCTCTACCTGTCAAATCCAGTGGACAAGTAATCAAGGACATTAAAGTGGTAAACCAGCAGATGTCTAACTAAATTACACTTTAGAAACCAAATTCTACGTTTATAATCCATCCACTACGCAAATGTATTAGAACTCCAACAAATCAAAAATCAGAACATCTAAAAGTTATTAGCCAAAGTTTAAAATAGTTTTAGGTCTCGAAGTTTCTAACAATTAAAATAATATCACATTCGTGGAACATATGTACAGATTTTAAGTGCTGCTGGATACTAACTTTAACAGCCCAGCTGCCAAGCGTTATCACTTACAAAATACAAAGTGATTAAGCCAGGCAAGATTTTCAAACATTTCGCATTCCATTTCTTTTACTAGCTCATTAAATTTCACCAGCTCCACCTACTTAATAATCCCAAGTTTTTGAAGACTTGACGGTCTTTGACCTTCACACTCAACCTGTCTAGCAGGTAGACTCTATGACTTAACTTTATGCATGTAGCTTCAGCTCACTGCTCCTGCCCAAGACAGGCCCTGTTGCCTCAGGGTTGATTATTAGCAGATTCCTGTGTTTCTGATAATTCACCATCTCTCCTATTTACAACAGTCATGTTAGCCTTGCCTTTTTCATTTCTTTTACATGTCTCTACTCATGTAATAGATTGCTAAATTTCAAACAAAGCTGCATGAGCACTCCTTCTACTCTATAATAATCCTCAAAAATACTCCACCTCAGGTCTTTTGCACCTGCAGTTCCTTCTAACTAGAAGGCTCTTGCCCCTACTTCCCCAAGCTCATTTCCTGGACTGCGTGACATTTCTTCAGAGAAAGGCCTTTCCTGTCCACCTGATGACAACTACCACTTGCCTACCCTGCTTGCCCTCCTTAAACCCAATTCTGGTGCCTACCAGGTACTCCTCCAAATTCTAACTCTTTCTTCTGTGGGGGTGTCACTTCAAAGGTTCTCAATGATGGAGGTCCTTTTGTAACAATTTTTTCTTCCTTAAAATCGATGTCTTTTAATTTGAGCTCATCTCTTCTCGGACGAAGGCTGTGCTGTGTAGATATGTAACTACTTTCTTGTGACAAATGGAATTTTTCCTAGTGAAAAAAGAGAAACTATATGAAATAAGTGTAGCCAATAATTATCACTAATAGTACCACATTAACTAATTCAGTATCTTAATATAGCTATATACTAGTAAAAATACTAGGACAGAATTTTAGAAAAGATTGTAAGAAAATATTGTGGTTTTCAATGTGCTTCTTTAGGGAAATCACTTTAACAAAGAAAACAATTATCTGAGATGAAAATGAACACTTTCAGACCTGTGTGTTTTTGTGGGGTATGTCATTCTTCTCCATGTGCTCAGGCTCCCCATTGTATCGGCTAATGCTGTTTCCAAATGGTTTCTAAATTGAAGACCATAAAAGATTTTAACCATAAGAACATGATGGAAAAATTAAATTGAAAAGGAACATGACAGTAAAGTTTATTATTATGAAATTAAACAATAAAGATTTCTACCGCCTTAATTCCGAAGAGTTTCAGCCAACTTTTATCAAAAACAAAAAGGAATAAAATAGACTAAATTTTTGAGTCTTACAATGTAGATTTCTACATAAACCTTTCATCTTTTCAAAGCAATTAGACTAAATATTATAATTTCATTGCTCAACAACAGATACTCTAATATTTATAAGAGGTAAAGTAAAAATTGACAAATTAGTTCATTATTTCCTATTAATGGAAAAGACATTTACTGCCACTAATGGAAAATTATAAAATAATAGGTACTTATGAGCATTACTAGTGACTGACAAACTACCTATTTTCTGGTTCTCAGGCTCTGTGGTTTTTACTTAACCACAAATTTCTGTCCCTATAACTTCTCTCAACTCAGTCTCTTTCCTTGAATGTACATACTCTTCAAGTAGTGTAGGAAATTTAGCATCAGACTGAACAGGGATCATACTTTGACTTGCGAAAGATGTTTTAGGCAATGCATGGCTGAAATCTGTCACTTTGCTGCTGTATATGCCCCAGTAAACTATAAACACTAATAAACTAATAAACTAAAACTAGTAACTAACAGGAGGAAAACAAATAAAACATAAGCACATCCTTGGGAGGATAGCTGGCAGAGCACAGCTTTAATATAGTATCAAGTTTTAATTCCAATGAAGGTCTAAATGTGCAGTAACAACACTGGACATACACTTTTTAGGTTCACCTAAGTACCTGTGAGTCACTTAGCAGCAAATGGACCCACCAAAAAAACTATATTCTCAGTATTCAAATGTCTAATATATAATCTATAGTAACCCAAATGTAATCCTGTAACATAGTTAGCCAACCCTAAACTGTATTGACTACAAATTAACAGGATACTCACACAGTGAGTTTGTGAAAGGATTATTGCAAGCGATCATGATCCATCAATTAGAACAGGTAACATGATGTTCAAATCTAGTGCACTGTAAGTATTGTTTTTCCCATGTGACACACCACCCCCAACTCCAGTACATGGTGAGTCCAGAACTCCACCAATGAGCAACAAAGTCAGTCTCTAGCCTTTGGTTAGCCAGGACTATAAAAAGGTGACACTTTAGAAAAGATAAAGGTCACTGAATGCTAAAAAAAAAAAAGAAATGTGACAGAAAGCAACATGCCTTACCTATTCTTTTAACCTGACTCACCTGACCCAGAGAGTCATTCACTGACAGTCAGAATATTCAAACTCACCAGTAATTAATTACCAAAATGCAACTTTTTTAAAACAGTAAGTGGAAAATCCCCGATAATCATATTAGGAAAAAATATATTACTGTAATACTTGGAACAGGATTTCAGTATTCAAAGATTACTGATAGGGTATAAACTTGAAGAAATCTGGCAATTTGTAGAAGAGCCTCAAATCTGCTCTATACATCCGACCTGGCAAATCCACATGTAAGAACTTACCCTAAGGAAGTATCAGAAGTTGTATAAGAATTTTTATTGATAATAGTAAAAATTTAGAAAGAAAAAAAGTAGAATGTCTATCAATAAGGGTTCTAACTTTAACAATTATATCTATATACCTTATAGTATCCAAACAATACAACAACAAAAATGCAAAAAATATGACACAGATTGTTCCCAACATTTTAATATTTAAAAACCAAACTACAAAGTAGTATGTATACAATCTAGTTTTTAAAGATTTTTATTATCTTTTATTAAAGGTATGAGTGCATTTTACCTAGAAAGGAGGTAATGTCAAGTTCACTAAAATGACCTTTATTCTATTCTTTTTACTTAAAAATATTTTCTATTTGATCTGCCATCTAAAATACTCATTGTGTAGGGTACTACAGGCTTTACATACCAGGATTTTTCCAACTTTATATGTAAAAACTAATTCCATTAGAATGATAATCTCTGACTAAAGAAAGTGATCACATATAACGATGCTAAGAGAACATGAATGTTTCTGTAATTTAGTTATGCCTCATTTCATACATAAACTTTTATATAATATAAAAACATATTCAGTTCAACCTGCAATTCCTATTTTATATTTAAACACTGTTTTTTAAAAACCCCAATAGTAAACAGCACTCTAGAAACTTAAGAACATTCTTTTTCACTGGTGTTTAAAAAGCTTTCCAGGGCCTCCCTGATGGTGCAGCGGTTGAGCACTGGGTTGCGAAGATGCCCGCAGCCTCTGCAGCACCAGTTCCATCCCCAGCTGCTGGGCAAGGGTTCCACATGGCACGCAGACCTCTCCTGCGGCACCCGTTGCTCCCCTCAGCAGTGTACTTCGTCAGTCTGCCTGTTCTGTTCCTCACTCTGGCTCTGGTGAATTCTCTCACCCTCCCGCACTTCTGACTGTACCCAGTACTTGTATAAATAAATAAATAAATCTTTAAAAATAAAAAATAAATAAATAAATAAAATAAAAAGCTTCCTAAATTCTATTCTTCTGAATATTCATTTTTCATGTATTTTCATGTATTAGTCATCACCTTAGATTTGATACTTCACTGACATTTTAATATTATTAATTGCAAATAATTTGAGTAAATATATACATGAAGAGGAAGACTATGTTTCAGACAAAGTACTATGTAAGGATAAAAATCTCCCAAACACAATTACCAATACCAGTGGAGTCAATGTAACTTCCAACACTTCTTTCTTCATTTCCTTAATATCTGGCTGTTTCGAAGCTGAGGCTGAGGCTGATCTGCGGGGATTTCTGGGCAGCCGGCCTGGGGATCTAGAGCGTGATCTTGACCGACTACCTCTACTACCTCGACTCCCTCGACGCCTGGAGGGAGAACTGGAAGTGGAGCCACTTTTCCTTTGCCTAAAGGAAGTCAAAGGCTAGAAGGGAAGAGAAGATAAAGAGCTTTACCACAAATTATGATATGGGCAGACAGGCCCAAAGAAGAAAAAAGAAACATGGTGCTAATAACTCTGAAACCATCCCAGAAAAAGGCATCAGATGAGGCCAGGGGAAAAACGGTAATGTCAAAAGATGCCTTTCTATCCCTAATTTTTCTTTGACAGTTTTGCCATGAAATGAATGTATCTAAACCAATCAGCTATACATTTTCCCAATAACTACACAAGAGTTACAATTAACATTGATTAAAACTGAGTTGACAAGACAAGAGAAATTAGCGTAAGAACAATTAAAAATACTAGTCCCACAGTTTCGCTCTGAACAAACTACACAGGCAGATCTTGAAAATGCTTACAAATTTTAATTACTTAACAATGTCTTAACTCTGTCCTCACCCACTCCAGACTATTCGTCCAGGATTTTCCAAGACCTGAAAGGCAAACCACCCTCCAAGCCAAATTCCTCCCACACACTTTTTTGTGCGGTGGACCTATGACCTACAAACAGCTTTACATTTTTTAAGTGACCGCCAACAAAATCAAAAGAGTAAAACTTCATGACATGTGAGAATTATCTGAAATTCAAATGTCAGTGTCCATAAGTAAAGTTCTACTGGAACACACATATTGCCTGGAGCTTACATATTGTCTAGAGCTGCCCCAGCAGTGTAGAAAGTATTGGGCCCATAAAACCTAAAATATTTACTGTCTCTGTACTCAGAAACATTGCTGATCACTGTCTAGAGCACTCATACAGGGTCCAATAGGCTAGGGGGTTCAAGAACTGTTTATTACTTATCTGCAACAAGAAGTGAAATTCAGAATAGGTGTGTACAAATTTTTATAGCATTCTGACAAAGTAATTTTATGTCTGGTGAATCTGATAATAAAAAGTTGAGGCTTTCATTTTGTACATAATTTTTTTCCCGTTTTCTACTAATTCATTTTCATTATATTTTATGTAAGTATTTGTACATCACACATCAGATTTTTTTGAAGCCCAGGCCCTATGCAGGTAGTTAAAAAGCCCTAAGCTAGGGTCAAATTATTTAATGCCATTCTCTTGAATAATCGTCCATTATTTATGAACACTCTCGTTGGTATTCACAATGAAAAGACAATTACAAGGCAAAAAAAACTAACAAAGCACAACAAAAAGTAACTGTAAAAAATGCTGGTTACCAAAAAGGGGGGGGGGAAGGGGAGGGGTCAATTCGATAGTGGGAACAGCAAAAGAATTTTGATGATGGGTAAAGCAAGGCCTATATACGGACTAAGGTGTGAAACCATACTCCAGAAATTTATATATTATTGTAAACCAATGTAAATAAATAAAATTTTACTTAAAAAAACATTTGTTGTTCAGGATGAAGTGCAAACTAATCCACTTCTGATTCCTGTTTAATCCTTCTCCTACCACACTTGGCTTCCAGTACTACCTATCTATCCCCCTGCCCCAAGCCTTTGCCTTCTGTAGAAGCTGTCCCCTCAATCTCCAGTTACTCCCATTTGTCCTCAGCGTTCAGCTCAGGTGTCACTGCCTCTGAAATCCTTCCCTGAAACCCAGTGCTCCTTCTCTCACTTCATGTGCTCCAACACCACCCATGACAAATTTCCATCAAAGAATGTAGTAGGCCTAGCAGCTGACCAGTGTTAAGTATCCATCTTCTCCAGATACTTCTCCCTGAGGACAGAGTACTATGCCTCATTCATACATGCCAGAGGCAAAAACACTGTCTGACTCTGGACCACGACCTTTGCCTTCAAAAGGCCAAAACTGAACACTCTAAAGCCGAAAACCAAACCAATAGTTATTTCCCACTTACTAAAAATATGCTCTGGGAAGCCAAAGAGGCACTTACCTTGATATCATTCTCTTTCAATTCAAGTTCTGTTCCATCTTTGTATTTTACAGTGTAAACTTGGGACTTGCTGTCATGGCTCAGAATTTCTACTTCATAATAAAGTGAACTCCCAGGCCACCGACCTCTTACCACTTCACCATCGGCAAATTTCCTACTTGGCATTTTTAAAAATTAGTCTGAATAGTTTAAAAAAAAAAAAATGAGAGTTAATGCATACACATTTGCCTTTTTTCATAGCTTGAGAAAAAAAAATATAACTTTCAAAAAAATTTAACTGTTCAAGATTGTAGGGCTAGAAAGGACTCTGGAGAAAAAAATAACCCTCATTTTGGGGCCTCCATGGTGAAGCAGGGGTTAAAGTCTCAGCACTATCAAGCTATTGCCAGCCATTGCTGCATGAGTTTGATCGTAAGCCAGGGAGCTGACCCACATGGCCCAGCAGACCTCTCCTGTATCACCCACTGCTCCCCTCAGCAGTGTATTTCAATAGATCTGCCTATTCTACACCCTATTCTGTCTCTGGTGAATCTTCTCACCTCCATCCCGCACCTCTGGCCTACACCCCAGTTCTTGTACGCATAGATAAATAAAAATAAATCTTTTAAAATAAATAATCCTTATTTTAAAAATGAGAAAACTAAAGCTTAAAGATATTAACCACTTTGTCGGAGGGTATTAAAATAGACAGCATGGAATGACAGAGTTAGGATAATACAGAGGTTGTTTTTTCTACATCACATCTCATTACTTTTTAGAGATGGTATATGTCATATGGATACTAAGATTAATGAAGGCACCAATTGATTTGCACTATGCAAAATGCCACCCACCTATGGTGACCATATTTTTGGCTGACTACAGGGCATAACCTCAAAAAGGAGGTTATGAATTTGCATATAGTCTTACAAAGGCTTAACTTTTAACAAATTAACTTTATTAAAAATCATAAACTCTATGAAACGTACTGGGAAAATCAAGGAAGTATAATTAACAATACAATAGGGGGGAAATAATTTCAAATCTATAGTGAACAGTGAATTTGGGATTATCTCATAAAGCTTTCAACTCTCACAGTTAAAGCCCAAAATGCAAGTTAGTGCCAACATCACATATCTGGACCAGTACATACCTGGCCTTCACCTCAGCTCATCTCTCTCAAGCTATAGCTGACATTAGTTATAACACTCTTTTCCACTGAATGAGAACATGCCCCATAAAGTGTTATATAAATAATACTCCAAGAAACCACAAGCAATCTGTAGGGACTGCCTCTCACTAGAGGCCTGTTTCCCACCCTTTTTTTCAAATATCAACTGATCGCTGGTTGCTTCCAGCTCTCAGGTAGTAGGTTTCTCCCTCCACTGACCAGCAGATTCACATTTCCACCCAACACCAGTGCCTCTGTACTCCAATATGAACTGAACAAGCTGGAGCTGGTCCAAAAAGCAGACAATACCTTAAAAAGATCTCCCCCTAAGTCTCCTTCATCTCACCAACTAAGCAACCCCCCATATTTCACCAGGGCATACAAATAAACATCCTTCACCAGGCTCCTGTCAAGAATGATTATACAACAACATTTAAGAACTTTTGAAGACAATGGGGAGTTAAGAAAGGAGAAAGTTACATCACCCAACCTTTCCGGAGAAAAAGTCTTTCCTAGTGCCACCTTTCTTCACTGTTAATCTCCTGAGAAAAAACTTAACAAGTTTCACTTGTTTAGATAGACAGTAGCTAGTTTGGTAGATGAAAGAAAACAGGACTACTTATCTGGTGATTAGTGGATGTCAGTCCATTCATGCATTAGGTAAAAGACTGTTTCTTCTAACAGCTACCTGAGATAGCATCACTGGGATAATGAGTGGGTTTGGGCTTAGAATGGGAGGAAGAAGGGGGAGTGGATCCAGAAGTTGAGGGAATGAAGTCACACCTGGAAAGGAGCCACCTGAGGGGTAACTGGAAAGCAGGGGGTAGTGTACACCTTGGGATGTGGAGGAGGGGTACATAAAAGAAAGGAGACAATAGCAAGCTTTGCCAATTTCAACATTTGGCTGCAAAATCTAAGAAAGAGGAAGGAAATGTGCCCTTCTTCTCTCTGCTCTTGTGCCCCACCCCCCCTCCTCAGATGCCCCCTAAAATCAAAACATTGTTAATTGGTACTAGTTCTCCAACACTGGTCACATAGGTCTAGAAGAAGGCAAGTATGTCTTTTTCCATGAAGATGCCATTCAAGCTTCAAGCAACTCTTACATACTTTTGAAACACAGTCCCTAGGAACTTAAGGGCTACCCAGATTTTTAAAAATGTTCTTGAGCAGATTCTTTACCTTTCTGAAAATTAATTTATTGGCATCTTTCCAGTGTAACTCTTACACACCACATACACAGTATATCTGTGCAACACTAAACATAGGTAAATGCCAGAGGTTTTCCTGCTACCAACTAAATATTTTGGGTTAAATAAAGGTATCTGGAAAATAGGTTAGGCCTCTAAGCTTAAAGTTTTTTAAAGACAAGAATTGGGGAGTTGATAGTGATCTGTTATATGGTAGTTGAAAAAGAAAAAAAACAAACAAACAGCACTCTCCTTAGGGGACCACTATCTTACAGATAAATGCTCCATAAAGTGAAATCAGAAATATTATATGTATCCCATTTTGCACAAGAGGCATACACATTGTCACATGGGATGATACAGTGTAATTACACCCTTCTATAATCTCCTACAGGAGAGAATTAGCCAGGATAGTACACAAAAGCCTGGAGATGTTTGTGCATACACTCATCTTAAATGAGTCAAAAGACATATGGATTGGCGTCCCTTCGAAGGGACAGTTTACAAAGAAAAACTGTGTTTGCTGAACACAATGTCTTCATTTTCCACAAGGAGTGGGAACGTGGGGACCCCAATCTTTTCTCTATGCAGTCACTTTAGTGTCAACTGGTACTGGAATCCTCACACATTTCAGTTCCAATATGTTATTTGTCAACACAGCAAAACGCTGCAATTCTGTTCATCGCAGTGCTACTCGGGTCTTTTGTCACCTTTCCTTTCCTCAATTAGTTGAAATGTTGCAAGGAAAGGGAAGCGCAAGGAAAGATAGACAATCTCCCCCTCAACACCTGAGCCCAAGGTTGGCTTATTAGGCAAAATGCAAATACGGACCCCTGGCCTGGTTCCAAGCCCCAGCTGCAGGACGCAAAAGAAAAGCCACCTTCCTGGCGGTAGAGGCAGAACGGCCTGAAGTTTCCCCTGAAGATAAATACCTGAAGATAACGTCTAACTAGTCACTCTCGTCCCTCCTTCCTGGACAGCTCTTAGAAACTAAACTTAAACCATCCAATTTGGAAGCTCCTGTTCTCCTCCCATAGCACCCATCTCCACGCAGTGAAGCTCCATAGTGTAATTAGTTAGGCAACTTTATTTGCAAGGTCCCTGGGGGCCGGAACTAAGAGAATGCGGCCAGACTAGCGCTTGCTCCACTCTGGAGAAAAACGCACCCGCTCCAGGCTGAATGAACCCTTAGATGATCCACGTGCTGTCCAGTATATCTACTGGGTCCTTCTGAGACCCACAGCGTGACTCCCCACCGTGCAATCACTAGAGTGAAGGCCCTGGAATCAGGCCCTCGCCATCAAGTGCTCACTAAGTGCCCCCTTGAGACTGCTGAACGGTATCAATATAAATAACTTTTTTTACGCCTTATGAGATTTGAAAACACAGGATCACGATTCAGCAGAAGCACGCAAACCCGGTTAACTGTAGGTTTTTGGAAGATGCGGCGACACCAAGCAAAGGATTTCAACACACACAAGCGAGCAGCCCTTTTTGCACAAGAATCTGGAGGCACCGGAGGATCACCAAACCCAGGCGGCACGCATCGCAAGGCCAGGGACAGCCCGCGCCTGCTAAAGTCAACTTTTGCAATCGCACTTCCCCGTCCGCCGGCTGCCGCGCCTTTCCCGCTAGCCTCCGCCGGGCAGGACCCGCCTCACCACCCACTAACCTGTCAAAAAGGCGCCGCGAGCGGGCCCGGGGGTGCAGGGCGGGGACAAAAGGGCCGAGGAGGGTCACCCACCCACAGATCCTCTCCACCCTGCATCATTTTACACCGACGCGGCGCGTCCAAAATGGAGGGAAACGTCCGCAATTTAAAACCGGCAGCTCCATTTCCGCAGAGGCAGGGCGCGCTGCGCCTCGTCAGCCGCGGCCCCGAGAGCCCGGGAGGAGGGAGCGCGAGGCCGCCGCCTCGCCAGAGCCGGCGCCGGGAGATCCCGGCCCACCCGCCGCGCCCCGCCTGAACCCTCCCCCGCCGGGGCCACGCAGGCGGCGCCGCAGGGAGCCGGCGCGGGTGGGGGAGCTCACCTGAGCCGGGCTCCGGCTGGAACACGAACCGCTCCGGGAGAGTCGCGGAGCAGCACCCAGCGTCGGTTCCGCGCGCGCGCCGCTCCCCGCCGCGTCCTCGCGCCCTCGCGCCCCGCGCCACCGCGGCCGGGCGCGCGCCTCCCCGGTCCCGCCCCCAATTCGCCCCGCCTTCCGGGGCTTCCATTGGCCCCTCGGCCTTTTGAATCGTCCCCCGTGCCGTCGATTGGTCGTGCGCCGCGGCGCGTCCGGCCCGCCCCTCGGCCAGGCAGCCCAGCCGAGTTCGGGGAGCAGAGCCAGGCGGGGCGGCCTGTGGTGCGGCCCGCTGTGCTCTGTTTGTTTCCGTCTTATCGCCCCCGCTCAGGCGCCCTCGCAGCCTCAGGACCCCGCGCGCTCCCGCCTTTTTCCTCCCGCCACTCGCCTCAGCAGCCGGGCGGTGTGCAGCAGAGGATTTGGGGGTGCGAGGCGGCGTGGCGAGAGAGATAATAAGCTTCAAAGAAAATAATAAATTCGTATGGTGATAACTAAAGATCAACAGTCCAAGACCGAAAGTGCTTCTTACTAAAGACACGATTAGTGTTCTCCTTACCGGGCTTTAAATATTCCAGCGGCCTCCGTGCCAAGCAGTGGCTCCGAAGGCGATCAGGGTCCCCTTTGTCTTGATGTTGCCTGTGGTTGTATAGAAACCCACCCGAACCCCAGCTTGGGGTCCCCAGCTTGGGGTCCGGGAGGGAAGGGTGGTAAAGAATGCCCAAGGGCTCCCTATAACAACTCCTGTGAGAAGGATTAATACTAAGGGGAAGTCCTACCTAGAAATAGAAAATGCTCAATAACGTGGGTGATGGAACGGAAAAACTGGTGCCTTCCTGAGATACCACTTGATCTGCATTCCACAGTCTGATTTTAATTAGTCTCTAAAATGCTAGATCTTTATATTGTTAAATCCAAATCTGTTATGAACCCCAAACCTTTTTTTCCTTCCAATTTATAATTGGTTTCCTTCCTTTGAGGTTAAGAGTTTGAAGCAATCCATTGAAGTTCCGTATTTTGCAATACGGTTTTAATCAAAGTATTTCTTAACACCCTTACTAGGTAAGTTTAAGTGAATTTCTATATTGGAAGCATTATCTGTTAAAATATAATAATGAGTGAGCCTTTTCATTTATAGCACAGGTGCATTTCTTCAGGTGCAAGAGTTGTTAGTATAAAAACAAACACCCAGGTTTACCACCAAAAGAAAAAAGTACACTGAGACTTCTCTGTCACTCACATCCAGTATGAATGAGTTCATCTGAGCGTTTCCTGAGAACAAGTTGTGACATGGAATTGTCATCATTGATGTTAAAATCGCCCGGGGTGAAAATGTAAGCTACAGATATGTACATTGCACTTCAAAGTCAGAATAGTTTTTTGATGGCAAACCCTAAACCTGGGTCATCTAAACCTTAAGGTAATGCAATATTAGTGCTACCTCTTTGTTTTGCAGCAAATGACACAGAAATGAAAATGATACATCAGGTCATTGATAGTTAATAATCCTAATAGTCAAAGAGTGTGACATTATTCCTTTCTCATATGTTCTACCCAGAACCAAGACTTCACTGAAGTATACATTTCCCAGATCATTTCCATTGATGAAGCTCCATTTTAAGAAAAATTTCATTTCAAAGATCAGGTTTATAAAGTCTCATTATTACAAAATGAAGTTAAAAGATTGTAAATTACTAGAGTCAGCTTTGTTATCAATACTTTATAGGTTACCTTTTACTAAAGATTTTTTTAAAACATGATTTTTTTTAAAGATTTATTTATTTATGCATACAAGAGCTGGGGTACAGAACAGAGATGCAGGAGGGTGAGAGGATTCACCAGAGACAGAGTAGGGAACAGAACAGGCAGACTGACTGAAATACACTGCTGAGTGGAGCAGCGGGCAAGACAGGAGAAGTCTGCTGCACCATGTGGGTTGCTCCCTGGCCGGACTGGGATTGAATTTGTGCTGCAGAGGCTGGGGATTGCTTCATAGTGCGATGCTTAACCCCTTGCACCACCAGGGAGACCCAAAACATGATCTTGGCATCAGAAAATCTAAGCAACATTTCTAGTTAGTGGATGGAAGCACATTGCAAAAAGACAGATGAATATCTAGGCTACTTTCTCAGTAAAGGAACTCTTGATATTTTCCTCTTCTTCTTTTCTTTAAGACTGGTAAAAAGTATGTAGATTTGGGAATGGAGAATTTCCAGGCTTAGTTCTCAGAGAGATTTTTGTCAATTAACAAGTTGTGAGTTTCCAGAATATATAAATAAAGTCACTTAAACACCCATGTCATGACAATGCTATTGTTAATGTGCCATGAGTGGCATGGTCTCCTTCCCCATTTACAAGGAAAATGAGAAAACAAGCAAAGTCTGTCGATACTGCCACTAAAGCAGCCAAAAAAACACAGGAGAGACCAAGAAACTTCACATAATACAGGAATCACAGTGTTATGAATTCAATTGTGGCTGTTATTTGATCCTGCTTCCCAGAGGATCTTGGCTATTAGGACTGAAACATCTCTTTTAGGAAACAAGTGTAGGTAAAATTTGTCACGGTATGAAGTCCAGTTGGATTCATTTGGTACTGTTTTATGAGGAACAAATTTTTATACACTGGGAGGTGTAGAAAGGCTTTGTTCGCAAAGTAGAAAGTACCATAGAGCCATCTAATAAAAACACATTTCTACTCATGTTGTTTGATCTGAATGGTTCCTATTCACACAGAAATAGAGTTCATGATTAACATGATGAAATAATGATGTCCAACCTATTAATGATTTTCCCCATTTTTATTTTCTCCTCCTGCCTGTTCTGTTCCCTACTCTGTCTCTGGTGAATCCTCTCACCCTCCTGCATCACACACACACACAAACATACACGCATATGGAGCATTTATTAGTCCACTTTTTTCTTAACATTTAACTGTGAGGGGGCAAAGGGAAAACTGATCCAAGCTCAATGTTATCCTCAACTTTAATGGAAGAATTACAATAAGCGAGGCATTTGTCAGTGATAGAGAAAGAAAAGTAGAAGCAGAAACTGCTATAGAAAAGTCATAATAACTAACATATATTTATTAATTTCTTACCTCAGCTGCCAGGTGCTCTAAAAACTACTGTGTCTTCATTTATTTAATCTTCTGATAGCTCTGGACCAGGTAGCTGTGTGACTTCCAGTTCTGGCGCTCACTTTCAGCCCTTCTCCAACTAGCTTTCTTAAGTCTTAATTTCCTTATTTGTAAAATGGGGTTAATGATTGTACCTAGTCTACAAGTTAGTTGTAAGGATTAAATGCAATTATACATTTGATTGGAAGGTATAGCACGCAATAATTCTTTGCATAACTTCGTTTTATTTCAAGTTCATTAAGCCATCATTTTAAAATCAATTATAAATAAAGGAAGTTTTTGCCTGCCCCCACAACCCCCTTGGCGCAGCTGGTAGAGCGTCCTGCTATGAAGCTGTCCAAAGCCTCCACACACTGTTTAGATTCCTGGTGGGCCATGGAGATTTCCACATGGTGTGGCTGACCTCTCTTGTCCCACCGGCCTGCGGCTCCTCTCAGCAGTGCTTTCCATCCATCTGCCTGTTCTGCTCCCCACTCTGTCTCTGGTGAATCCTCTCAACCTCCTGCACCTCTGGCCTGTACCCCAGCTCTTATACAAATAAATAAATCTTTTAAAAAATAATAAGAATAATGGAAGTTTTTAATAGCAGATATGTCAATAAATGCATAATGCATTTGTTGTTTTTTTATCTAAGTGTTTAAATTATTTGAATCCTTCTATAATATACACTTAAATATGAGCCCCTCTTCAGTCTTTACATTTGTATTATTCTAACTAAAATTTAGCTCACTTGGCTTATCTTAAAGCCTAAGATCATTTGTTCAGAAAGTGTTATTATTCAGACTTATTTTATGTTAACATTTACTGATTAATAAATGTAAAAAAAAAAAGGTAAATGTAAAATTTGTTTTGGTGTGTTGGGAGTCCTTAAACATTTGTCTACAGGAAAAAAATAGAACTTCATGCCATGAAATACAAGAAAGCCCTTTAAAACTCTGTGCCACAAAAGGGAAGGAAGGACAGAGGGAGGAATGGAGGGAGGGAGCAGAGAAAGAGGAATGAAGGATGGATCATGGACTCTGGTGGAAGACTATGGTGCCTTGGTAGCAGGTGTGGTGTAGTAACATCTGAAGAGGTATGAACCTATACCTCTGAATCATATACAGCATTGTATATGATTTCTAAAATTACATAGAAATTAATGCAGGGCCTCCCCTGGTGGTGCAGCGGTTGAGCACTGGGTTGCGAAGCTGCCTGCAGCCTCTGCAGTGCCAGTTCGATCCCTGGCCACCAGGGAGGGTCCCACATGGCGAGCAGACCTCTCCTGCCACGCCCGCTGCTCCCCTCAGCAGTGTACTTTGTCAGTCTGCCTGTTCTGTTCCCTGCTCTGGCTCTAGTGGATTCTCTCACCCTCCCGCGCTTCTGACTGTACCCAGTGCTTGTATAAATAAATAAATAAATCTTTATTTTAAAAAATTAATGCAATTTTTTAAAAAATAAAAAGAAATGATGCTTCAAAAATAAAATTCTAAGAGAATCTGCATGCTTTCTGCAGTGTGTTTTATAATTCAACATAGGTGTCATCACAAAAACTTTACTTTGTAAGTTTAATTGCCTTGTATATACATAGATGTTTACATTTTGACAACCAAAGCTTCTGTTTAGATGGGTGTAGTGACAGAGTTTTGTTTGATGCACTTGTACATTGTGTGTTTTGAGAACCAATTCCCAGTACTTTTCCATAGATTTCTTTATTTTTACACAAGGCTAGTAATAATGTCCACTATGTTAGATGTTTTGCCTTTGACATAAAAAATTCTCAAAGGCTTTATTTTTTTAAAGATTTATTTATTTATGCATACAAGAACTGGGGTACAGGCCAGAGGTGTGGGGGTGAGAGGATTCACCAGAGGCAGAGTGGGGAACAGAACAGGCAGATTGACCAAAGTACACTGCTGAGGGGAGCAGCGGGCGAGTCAGGAGAGGTCTGCTGTGCCATGTGGGTTGCTCCCTGGCAGGCCGGGGAATGAACTCCTTCTGCAGTGGCTGCGAACAGCTTCATAAGTTGCGTCTTAGCCCCTTGCGCCACCAGGGAGGCCCTCAAAGCCTTTAGTTTGAGAATTCATCCATGAATTGAACAAAAAAGTGAAACATTGGAATTAATTTAACTGATTTCATATTGGAATTGTTTGATGACAGTGATATAAAATTGGCAACATTTACCTATTTAAGGAGTATGCTAATGAAGTAAACACGTTTACATTCTTTAATAGTTTACTTATGGTGAGCTAACATTTTACTTTTCCATATCTACAATCTACATATTTCTTTTTTTTTTTTTAATAAATCTTTTTTTTTTTTCCAAAGATTTATTTATTTATTTATACAAGCACTGGGTATAGTCAGAAGTGCGGGAGGGTGAGAGAATTCACCAGAGCCAGAGCGGGGAGCAGAGCAGGCAGAAGGACCGAAGCACACTGCTGAGGGGAGCAGCGGGCGGCAGGAGAGGTCTGCGCGCCATGTGGGACCCTCCTCCGGTGGCCGGGGAGCAGCCGGGGATCGAACCGGGGCTGCAGAGACTGCAGGCACCTTTGCAACCCAGCGCTCAACCACTGCGCCACCGGGGAGGCCCCTACAATCTACATATTTCAAGCAGTACAGCTGAAAAGTATATTGGAAAACACAATACTATTAATCAAATTTTAATTCAGGTGCATTAAATGACTCAAAAACAAAACTCTTGTCCTAAAAGAGATGTGATAGCTATTCCCCATGCATTTAGAGGAGAGTTTAAAAACATAAATACTACAGATGGTGACAAGAGTGCTACCTGCTTGCTACATAATGAATAGTATTATATAAGGGAATAGCTGTAATAGTCACTTTGAAAGGCATTCATAGAAATACTTGAAAACACAAAATAATGATGACTGTGAATGCCACACACATGCTATTTTGGAAGAGTTCTATTTCACAGAATGGACACGATTGCTATTCAGTAAAACATATATGGAAGTGTATAAAATCCATTTACTAAAGATGGTTATATGTACTATAAAAACAAATACAAAAAACCCTTGACCTGATGGACTAATGCCTGGCTTACCTTTCCAATCCACTTCATCCTCCTAATCTACAACATTCCTGATGGGAATACTTTCTTTTTATTTTATTTTACTTTATTTATTTATTTATTTATTTATTTATTTATTTATTTATTCACTGCCTTCCTGCTTCTTCTGAGACCAGCCTGTTCTTATTCATGCCCAAAGAAGCGTCCTCTGCCTCTCTGCTCACATGCATTTCCCAGGCACACAGTCACTGCCTTACCCTTTACCATATTATCACATCCACACTCCTGGAAGGCAGGAAGCATAGTTCATCTTTGTATCACTCCACATTAAATGAAGAAATGAATGATAAAACACTGCCATATATGTTCTTCTAGAAACCAGACTAGTAAATTAATCTATAAAAATCTGGGGCTGGTAACTGAGTTTCTCCAAGGCTTGATTAAGGCAAGAAGCAACGGAGTTTTCACTGGCGTTAATTTGCTCCTACTAACTAGGGGGGATAAGGAAGCTCATTTGACTGCCCTCCGTCCTCTACCCCCTGCCTGTGGCTCTGCTTCCCTGCCATTGCTAGCACCATCTGCTCTGCCAACTGTCCTTCCCTCTGCTTTGGTCTTGGCTCAGCATCCTCATCATTCTTAACCCAGCATAAGTTGTTCAGTGTTGGTGTGTGGGTTATGTCGTGTTGGTCCTGTTGCTATGCCGTGAGACCCTACCTTTCACCCCCATCTCCCAGCTAGAGTCTGCACTTAAAGGCAGACAGTGTTCAAGTGTGGGCAGAAATGACTGATGTAATACATAATTACGGTGTTGCTTCCCTTCTGAAAAAAGGTACTACTTAGCCCATTAGGTGTTAATGTTTATAACTTCATTTCTCATCCATTTGTTCCAATCCTCTTCCTGAAACTGCACCCTGACCTTTAAGGAAAACTGGGGAAGCAACTACAGTTGTCATTCAGGAGGTTGGAAAGGGAAGGGGTGGAGAGAGGACTGATATCTAAGGAGATCCTCCTGAATAGAAAGCACTTTTCATCCCTAACCTTACCTAAGGCTCAGAGCAACTCAATAAAATTATCCCCATTTTTCAAATGAAAAGAACTGAGATTTAGAGAAATGAGCACACACACACAAAATATCACAACCAATGAGTAAGTGCTAGGGCAGAAACTCTAACCCAGGTCTCTGGACCAAATTGTCTGCTCTCCCAACTCCTGAGCTCCTCACAGCCTCTAGGCATGACAACTCTCCTTGGATAGACCTGAATATGCTTCCACCTTTTCAGTTTTTCGTCCATGACTCTTCCATTTTGATGCCCCAGTTCTGGATTCTGCAGGCTGGTCTATATGTCTTTCCTCCAAGAGGCTATTTTAGAAGATTCACTTTTAAATAACAAGAGCAGAATAACTGCAATCTTTTACCACATTTATCTGGTGCAATTAAATCAGCTTAAAACATGATTGAGGATGATGATATAAAATACTTGAGATGAATGTTTAAAATCAAATTTGCATAATTGCTTTCAATTTCTTCATTTTACTTGAGCAAGAACATCCTAATTGATTGTGTAACCCAAAACTTATTTGGAGTGCAGTAGCATGTTGATATTTTATTTATAACACACACCTACATAAATGACTAAAAATATATGCAAATGTTATAACTCTTTAAACAGATGAAATATAATTGCAACATAGATCTATTTGAAAGTTATAAAGAGTAGGCTTGAATAGTTATTGAGCAACTCAAAATACTAGTTATGAATATTTAGATAGGAAAAATTATATCATATTAAGCTGTGTAAGGTATTCTTTTCCCTGTTTATTTTTGATACAAAAGACTCCCAGGGACTACCACTGCTATAGCAAAACATAGCATGTACTCAGATGAGAAGTTTCCAGCCTTTTTCCACGATGAGTCGTGTCAAAGAAAACACTGTTTTCAGATTTACTTTAAGGTTATTTGAATTTTCCATACTTAGATTTCTAAAATCTCAGTAAAAAAAGGTTTTCTCCATTTCGTGTAATAAAAGGCTTACCTTGGATCACTCAAAATGATCCAATTTGTAAAAGACCAGATGTATTTTATGTAATTACCATGTTAGAAGACTTCCCATAGCATTAATTTGCAAAAGAGCATTCTAGCAGCACATGTGAAAAATGTAATACCTACATTTTATTTTTTATGATTTTTGCATTATATTATTTTTTAAAATATGAACATTTTAATTTTTTATCTTTTATTGGGGAAACATTCACTGACAGTATTGTTGCTATTTTGGAAGTGTAGGATCTCCCCTCAGGTAAGGCACGATAAGGTTCTCTCCACCAAATCACCCACAGTCCACTACCATAGTCCATTGTTCTACCCTCTTTTCCTCACCCCTCTCACCCACTGCCCCTCTAGATGCTTTGGTCTATAGTCAGCTATCAAGGGCTAGTTTCTACGCTTGTCTTTATCTCATCCCTAATTTTGTTTCTCTGTATTCCACATATAAATGACACCATGCAGTGTTTATTTTCCCCCTTCTGACTTATTTCACTTAGCATTATCCCTCCAGCAACATTCACGTTGCCACAAATGACAGGAGTTTATCTATTTTGATCTCTGTAGCTCCCCTTTTTAAATTTCCACTTCTTTTTCCTATCTTACTTCATCTGGTGTTCTTTGTTTTAATTTTTCTGACCCGGAAGAGAATTCCTATTGCTCCATTAAGTCAAAGCCAAAACACTCAGGCTGACCAGAAGGAAAGATGCTGCTGGTTAGTTCCCTCTGGGGCTCCTCCCGCTGGCCAGGGCAGATTACTCAAGTCCATTAATGCTCATTTTTGAAAGAAACTGAAACAGTGCCAAGGTTGGGCACAAGTCCTATCTGTGGATTCTCACCCATGTGCTAACAATTGCCAGACACCACTCAGGCTCAGGGTGCAAAAACGATCAGGCTTATTCACAAACAGGAGATTGGGGAAAAGGAAAGAGTTTCTAAGGCCACAGGTGACTGGCTGTCTCACCCTGGAGACTGTCCACACTGTGGAGTGGTACAAAACAAAGGCCACTTATGCAAGATGGCAAAGTCCCAATGAGAGCCTGGAGCTGGTGGCAGACCAGTAAACAATGAGACAGGATCCAACTTGTGGTGGCAGCTGGAGTTGCTCACTGGTGGGGTTGCTGAGCTGACACCACAGCAACCCATAGTAACAGTCCAAAGGCTGGACTGGACAGAACCTGACTCAATAGTACCAAGACCAGAGCCAGACAATTAGAAGCTGTGGACAGCCAGCACAGAGTGCCGGTCAGCAGTGCTGCTCAGCACTGGTCATCAGGAGGTAGTGCCAGAGACACCAGTGTTACAGCTATTTGTAAGCTGTTGGCATACATCAATAGTGAACAGCTCTTTTAGAGACACAGTGTTCAGGCCAATAGTGTTCTTTTCAGGTGAAATCAGAGGCAGAACTGGAGGCAGATGCAGGGCCCAGGTCCCCACAGCAGTCTGTGGAGGTCTGTATGTCTGTGGAGGTCTGTATCTGCAGAGGTTCGAAAGTCTACAAAGGTCTGAAAATCCATGCAGGTCATCTGCTGAATCCTCTTCTAAAGTCATCCAATGAATCCTCTTCAGGGCTTTCTGCTGAATGAATCAAACTGTATCCTGCCTAGCTTATATCCTCTTAAGGATACCTACCTCATAAGCCTGGTTGATCCATTTTCAATCCTGTTTGATTTGTGCAAGCTAAGCACCAATCAGCTCACTCCATTTTTGATTCCTTAATGGACTCAAAGTTCGAATGAGGGCCTCCCCTGGTGGTGCAGGCGGTTGAGCACAGCGCTATGAAGCTGTCCGTAACCTCTGCAGTGCCGGTTCGATCCTGGCTGGCCGGTGAGGGTCCCACATGGCGCAGCAGACCTCTCCTGTCTCTCCTGCTGCTCCCCTCAGCAGTGTATTTTGTCAGTCTGCCTGCTCTATTCCCTGCTCTGGTGAATCCTCTCACCCACCCACACATCTGGCCTATACCCCGGTTCTTGTATAAATAAATAAATAAATCTTAAAAAAATAAAAATAAAGTAAAACAGTTTAAACTTCTTAAAAAAAAAAAGTTTGAATAAAACTGGAGAGCTTGAACTTGATTGGTGCACTGAGCTCAAACCTGATTGGTCCATTTACAATCCAGCAGCATATTCAAAAGGGAAATATCAGGAACCTCTCCAGACATGACATGCACTGAGGTCAGGGCAGGGTACCTGGGAGCCTTGGCAGGGCCCACCGCAGTGGACCTACAGGCCTATTGCACCCAACACGCTTCAGCAGGGCCAAGTGTAATGATGCCAAGGGCCCCACTGTACGATTGGAACACCTGTTTGAATGGCTGCAGGGTGGGTCACCACTGGAAACTGCCATATTGGCTTGGCAAACCACAGGCTTCTCTCCCTAGGCTTGTGTTGGGCTGAAGTTATGGGCAAAAGCCGATCATGCCCCATCCACAGCTTGTGCTGCAGGGGCCCTCTTTCAAGATATTTTTGCTTTCCACATGCCTAATGGAAAATTAGTATGCTTGTATGAAAGTTCTAGAGTGCTCACCATGGAGTTAACAAGATGGAGCTCTATCCTTAATGTTCTCAAATCATAAAGTAAAATTAGGGATTCTTATCAATAAAGCCGTATTTATTACATCCAAGAGTATAACTTGAATTTCTTCCAGTTACTATGAAAATATTTTCCTCATTAATAGTTAATATCTATAAATACTACCTATCTTGGGTTTTTTTGCTTTTTAAAAATTGTGGTAAAGGACACTAAGATAAAACTTACCATTTTAATCATTTTTCAATATACTGCTCTATTGCTTTAAGTAAATTCACGTTGTTGTGCAACCATTATCCGCATCCGTCTCCTCCATAACTTTTTCACTTTCCCAAACAGAAACTATTAAACAACAACTCCTCATTACTCCCATTCCCTAGGCCCTGACAACCACCATTTTACTTTCTATTTCTACAAAATTGACTGTTCCAGGTACCTCACACAAATGGTCCTTTTGTGACTGGTTTATTTCACTTAGCATAAAATCCTCCAGTTTCATCCATGTTGTCACATATGTCAGAATTTCCCACCTTTCAAGACTAAATGACATGCCATTATATGTATGTAGTACATTTTGTTTATTCATTAATCTACTGATAGAAACGGGTTGCTTTCTTCTTTTGGCTATTGTAAATAATGCTGCTATGAATATGGGTATAGAAATCTCTATATCCTTGCTTTCAATTCCACTTAAATTTTTGGATAAAATGCCATACTGTTTTTCACAGGGGCTGCACCATTTTACATCCCCTCTCACTAGTGTACAGAGGTACCAATTCCTCCATATCTTTGCCAACACTCACTATTTTCTGCTTATTTTTTATAGTAGCCCTCATAATAGATGTGATGTGGTATTACCAATATCTTAATAAAACAAGCATTATGACTTTAAAACAGGTTTATAATATTATATATACAAAGACAAATGATACAGAGGCTCTTGGAAGTCTTGTGCTCATTAGATTAAGATTATTGCTCCGAGAGTCTGAATGGCATTTGTATGAATGATACATTTTTTCAGTATAATTCAAAATGGCTTCATATATAGTATAGCTCAAAATTTTGTTATAGTATAGCTCAAAATTTTGGTTTTTGTTTAACAAAAAAGGAAAAGCAAGAAGAATGCCACAAGTTAGTGATGAACTTTTCGGATTTCCTTAGGAGTTTAAAAGTAGTTCAAATATAAAATATTGACAAGAGTAATTAACAAAGAAGCAAACTATTGCCTCAAGTTACTTTTATCTCAAAATTAAAGGTGGAGGAGAATAAAATTTCAAAATGCTTCCTTTTTCATGAAGGCTACCAGAGAGAGAAAGTAAAGTGGGGAGGGGGCACAATGGACTACGGTGGAGGTACCCTTGGTGGTGGATGTGGTGTGGTAACATATACCTAAGGAGTGGTGTAATCTTGTAGCTTTATATCATGTACAGTATTGTAAACCAATGTTACCTCAAAAAAAAAAAAAAAAGGTTTCCCTCTTTCAGAGAACTGTCCTTCCTAAAGGGAAGACAATATTCCAATGGTGAAAGTGTTAGCAAATGTTAGTGAATCAGTAGTTAAGCCATTGGGTTTCCAAGGAGAAAGAGAGGTTTTTAAACCATGTTAACTGTACACAGTTTTGCAGGGAAAGTGTGAGGGAGGAATATTAAAAGAGTTAGAGAAATACCGACTGAAAGGATAGAGAGAGACTGTGACTTCAGTAATTTGATGTGTTAGGGAACTTTTCACCATCTTTAATTTTTTTTAAAGATTAATTTATTTAGGGCATCCCCTGATGGTGCAGGCAGTTGAGCGCAGCGCCGTGAAGCTGTCCACAGCCTCTGCAGCCCCGGTTCGATCCCGGCCAGCGGGATCTTATATGGATAAACAAATACAAGAGCTGGGGTACAGGCCAGAGACGCAAGAGGGTGAGAGAATTCACCAGAGACAGAGTGTGGAACATAACAGGCAGAAAGACTGAAGACACTGCTGAAGGGAGCAGTGGGCAAGATAGGAGAGGTCTGCTATGTCATGTGCATAGGTCCCTGGCTGGCCAGGAAGTGAACCGGTGCTGCAGAGGCAGTGGACAGCTTCACAGCGCTGCGCTCAACCCAATACGCCACCAGGGAGGCCCTTCAATTTTTTTGGAAGAGTTTGAGTACAATAGATATTCGGTCTTTTTTGAACGTTTGATAGAATTTACCAAAGAAACTTCTGACCCTGGGCTTTTATTTTTAGGGAGACTTTTAACTACTCTTTCCATTTCTACCTTTGTGATTGATCTTTTTCATTCTATTTCAGCCTTGAAAGGTTGTATAATTCTAAAAATTTGTCCATTTCTTCCAGGTTGTCCAATTGTTTGCATAAAGGTGATCATATTAAGTTCTTATTATCTTTTGTATTTCTGTAGCATGCATCGTAATTTCTCCTTTTTCATTTATGACTAATGGTGCTGGTTTTCTCTTTTCTTAGTAAGCTTAGCTAAAAGTCATCAATTTTGTTTATCTTTCCATTTTATGAAACCATCATTACCCTGATTCCAAAACCAAGCAAAGACAGCACAAAAAAAAAAAAAGAAAACTATAGGTCAATATCTCTGATGAATATAGATGCAAAAATCCACAACAAAATCTTAACAAATAAAATTCAGCCATATACAAAGAAAATCATCCATCATAATCAAGTAGGTTTCATCTCAAGATTAAGTCAACATATCAATCGATGTCATTCACCAGATCAATAAAAATGAAGATTAAAAAAAATCACATGATAATCTCAATAGATGTAACACCATTTATGTTAAAAATTTCCAATAAAATGGAGCTAAATGGAATTTACCTCAACATAATAAAGGTCACATACAACAAACCCTTTGCCATCATCACACTCAATGGTGAAAAGCTGAAACATTTCCCCTAAGCTCAGAAATAAGATAAGAATACCCACTACCACCACTACTGTTTAACATAGCATTGGAAGTCCTAGACAGAGTAATTAGGGAAGAAAAAAGCAGTAAAAGAATCTAAATTGGAAAATAAGTGATACTATCATTATTCACAGATGACATGAAAATATACTTAGAAAATCCAAAAGACTACAAAAATACCTACTAGAAATAATAAATGAATACAGTAAAGTGGCAGGATATAAAATTAATACACAAAAATCAGTTGCTTATTAATATGCAAACACTGAATTAGAGAAAAGATTAATTTAAAAAATTCCATTTACAACCATACCAGAAGAATAAAATACCTGGAGAAAGGGGAGGGCCCCTGTACATTAAAAACTATTAGACACAGTCAAAAAAAATAGAAGAGAACACAAAGAAATGGAAAGATACCTTGTGTTCATGAATTTGAAGGAAAAACATTATTAAAATTACCATATCACCTAAAGCAATTTTACAGATTCAATGCAATGCCTATCAACATCCAAATGTCTTTTTTTAAGGAAATAGAAAAAAATTATAAAATTAGTATGGAATTACAAAAGGCCCTGTATAGCTAATGTACTATTTTGAGAGAAAAGAAGAAAAATGTATGTATCACACTCCCTGACTTCAAACTATACTACATAGCAACAGTAATCAAAGCAGTATGGTATAGGAACAAAAACCAAACACAGACCAATGGAATAAAATAGAGAGCTCAGAATTCATCCCACACAAATATGGGCAGTTAATGTGTGACAAAGGAACCACGATCATACAATGGAAAAAGGAAAACCCCTTTAACAAATGGTGTTGAAAAACAGATAATCTCATGCAAAAAAAATGAAACTAGAATCTTACTTAACCCCATACACAAATACGTAAAATGGATTTGAATTTGGATAAGACCTAAGACCATAAAATGCTAATAGAAAACATAGGTTATGTACCACTAAATATCACCCACAAAGATGTATTTGGGGACACATCTCTATGGCAAGGAAAACAAAAGCAAAAATAAAAAAGTGGGATTACATCAAACTAAAAAGCTTTTTGTACCTTAAAAGAAGCCATCACAAAACAAAAAGGCAACCTACAGACTGGGAGAAGATATTGCACATCTGACAAGGGGTCAATTTCCAATATCTATACTTACACAGCTCAACAACAAAAAACATACAACTCAATCAAAAAATGGACAAAAACATCTAAAAATACATACTTCTCCAAAGAAGACAGTCAGATGAACTACAGGCACATGCAAAATGTTCAACATCACTTATTATAAGAGAAATGCAAATCAAAACTACAATAAGACATCACTTCACCCCTTGAGAATGACCCATATCAAAAAAGACCCAAAGAAAGTGTTAGCAAGGATACAAGGATATGGAGGGAAAAAAACAATAATCCAACATTAGTAGGAATGTAATTTGGTACAGCATCTATGGAAAATGTTATGGTGATACCTTTAAAAATTAAAAATGGAAATTCCATAAAATGGAATATGATCTAACAATACCACAACTAGGTATTTACCCAGAAAATATGGAAACTAATTACAAAAAGATTTATGCGCCCCTATGTTCATAGCAACATAATCCACAAATAGCCAAGACATGGATAAGAGCCAACTTGAACAAATGACTGGATAGATAGATTGTGGAATATATATTCAATGGAGTACTACTCAGCCATTAAACAGATGAAACAGTGCCTCTTGGGACAAAAATGAATGAGCCTTGAGATGATTATGCAAAGTAATAAGTCAGAGAGGGAAAGACAGATACCAGATGGTTTCACTTATTTGTGGACTATAAATAAACACAAACTGGCAAAGTATAGCAAAAATAAGTCTCAAACTCTGTGAAAAATATATTGGTTACCAGAAGGAATAGGGGAGGAGGGAAAAGGGAATAAGGGAAGGAAGGGGATAGGACATTGACATGGGAGTTTTAGTGGCGGGTGAGTGAAGTATGTGCACATATGGAGATGTGAAAATGTACCCCCAAAGTTATATACATATGTAAACAGCTGACAAATTCATAAAATTTGAGGGGCAAACTACTAAAAATAGATCTACGATATGACCCAGCAATTCCACTCCTAGGAATCTACCCAAAGGACATAAAATCAATAATTGAAAAGGACATCTGCACCCCTAAGTTCATTGCAGCACAATTTGCAATGGCTAAGCTATGGAAACAATCCAAATGTCCAAAAACAGAGGACTGGACCAAGAACATGTGGTATATTTACACCGTGGAATACTACTCAGAAATCAAAAAAGATAAACTCATGCCATTTACAGCAACATGAATGGAGCTGGGTTTACGCTCAGTGAAATAAATCAGAAAGAAAAAGAAAGATATTGGATGATTTCACTTATAGAAGCTATACAGGGAAACCAAGCAAGGGGTAGAGAAAGGAAAAAACAGAGAGTGACAAAACTAGCAGGAAAATTATAAATCAGAGACATACAGTGAAGAAAGGGGAGAGAGCGAGATCAGAACAGGGGAGGGAAAAGCACAAGGGACTATGGTGACAGTTCACAGGTGACATGGTGTTGGGAATTTTATGGGGATTATACCTGAGAGGAAAAATCAAACATACAAAAAGCGACAGGATGTAAAATATATATATATATATATTTAAATAAATATATTTAAAAATTTAAAAATAAAATTTGAGGGGGAAAAAGGTCTCTCTACCTACCTTAGACAAGATACTTAAATTTTATTTCACACTGCTTTCTTCTCTGTAAAATCTTAAAAATAATAATAACCACCATTCACAGGGCCCTTGTAAGGTTTAAATTTAATAATAAGTAATCACTAAATAACTCTGATTTGTGCGTTTACTCAATCATTCAGCAATCAGGTATTAAACTTATGATGGAAGAAATTTAAAACAAACTTTTCAACAAGTTCTAGGAGTGCCTGGGATTTTTATGTTTACCAGAATGAGGTATAGATTATGGGGAGAGGGATGACGTGCACTATTAGAGGAATTACTTCACTAAGGTTTGCCAGCAAGGATCACAAGGCTGTGGTACCATTAGCCTTCATGCAATTGTTTGAGAAGCCAACTAGCTGTTATGCAGTCCTCCACAGGCAGGAGATGGTGGTTCCCAGATCCACCACCTGGGATCTGGGTATTAAATGAATTAATACTTTGGGTTGGAGGACCTCCTTGATGGCGCAAGGGGTTAAGCACAGCACCGTGAAGCTATCCGCAGCCTCTGCAGCATGAGTTGCCAGGGAGCTACCCACATGGTACAGCAGACCTCTCCTGTCTCGCCCGCTGCTCCCCTCAGCAGTGTATTTCAGTCTGCACCTCTGGCCTGTACCCCAGTTCTTATATGCATAAATAAATAAATCTTAAAAAAAACACTTAAGGTTAGAATATCATCACCTTATCACCAATCCCAGTGACATTGGACTGACTATAATTAGATGAACTCTTTAGCATCCTTAAGTCATCTTAGAATGACAAAGTCTAAAAACTTTCTTTCTTAGTTTTTAGAAATGCTTTAGAATACAAAAATGTCACCCCTAAAAATCCTTACCGTACTTGGGTCTCTGTGTGATTATAAAATGCAAGTGACCAGAAAGCCCTCTGAATTGCTTGAGCATGCTTTGTCCCTACAAACATACAGGGTCCCAGCCACATTCTTTGCCTTTGAATAGACTTTTCAAAGTATACTCACTGAATTCACACCAGGGTCTTTGAGATCTTACCCCCAGGTCAGTGTCAATTGAGGATGGATGGAGCTATGGGAAGAAAGGGCTAGACTCTGACAGAGGGGATGTCTGGCACATGCCAAGTTTGGCAACCGGTCTTGGGGTGGTGAAGGTCACAGCAACATGCAGGCCCAAGCACAAATGAACTTGCATTCACGTTTCATCACAACTTCACTCCCTGTGAGCAGATTTGGGCCATTTTTAATGTTGACTCCCATATGTTAGAAATTCTAACTACACTTAATAATGTCATCCCTGAGCTCCCTCTGCTGGCTCTGTCTCAGCCAGCTGTGGCAGAGGATATCTCTGTTTATATGCCTTTCAAGAGAACAATTCATAATCCACAAACAAAAATAGAGCAAAGCAAGGAAGAGCAGAGGATTTTTTAGAAGTGGTTAGAAGTTAGTGGGCACCTATGGGCAGCTTCCCATTTTCAAGGGCTTGCCTGCGAAGCTCTTGGCGCTGGGAGGTGGTACACAGCCAGGAACCCTTCCAAAACCTTATCACAGCAAACAGATGAAACTGAAAGCAAAGGGACTAAAAACTTTTCCGTTTGTTATTCACCTGAAGGCGTTCAGAGAAAAGAAAACAACATCTGACGCCTTTGTTTTCTGTTTCAAGTTTCTAAATAGGAAGAACAAAAAATACTTGATTCTCAAGAGAATCACCCCAAGCCTGACATGTCGGGCCTGGAGATGTTACCTGGATCCCAAGGCTCCTCAGGAGGAGGAGGAAGGGGCCTCCACTACCATGCTCTCCTGACCACAGCAGAGAGCACCCGGGGAACAGCCAGAGCCCTAGGGAGCACTGTTCCAGGGTAGACTAGACCCAGTGCAGTTGGCAGAAGGGCACATCTTGGCTAACTAAGACTTGTGTCATGTTGGCATGACGTGTGTACTGACTTCTCACTCCAAACTGAAGACAGGCCTATGTTACCATCTTACTGGTCTCTGTGTCCTTGACATGTATAAGCTAATAAAGATTTGTTAGATGGTTACAAACATAAACAACATTTGGGGTGGGCGGGGAGGGAAAGGGTACGGTAAGACAGAATGAGAACAGAGGAAGAAAATGTACCATTCCAGACATGATGTCATTGCTCTCATGATATGGACGCGGCTGAGCCAATTAGGTGACTATCAGGGTCTGCACAAGTCACCGCCCTGGCGCTACCCAGAAGCTTGCTGTGAGGGAGGTGACACAGGGCTGGCTGAGTGCTTTGAATCCCTAGGAGCCTAGATCTCAACAGGCAACCCCATGGAAGTGTTTAGGGGTTGGGGTGGGGTTATATCCTGGCATGATTCTTTAGAAGGGGAGGGTAGAGCAAAATAAGGAAATATAACCACCCCCTATCCCACGTATATTAACACCACAGCCCACTGCAGGCCATATCTGGGAACACAAAGATGCATGATACTTCCTAACCATCTTAAAACTCTAGTACATGCCAGCATTTTACATGCAATACCTCAGTTAATCCTCCCAACCACCCAGTGAGGTGGGAACATGTATCCCCATTGTATACATGAAGAAGCTAAAAGAAGGGTGACTTTCTGGGTTGACATAGGGAGTTAGTTAGTCAAAGGGTGTTTCTCTCACAGCCCACAGTGATGCACCAAGGACTACGAGAGGCCACCAAAAGCAGATGAATTCCTATCTGGCTCTCAAAAGAGCTGGAACTGGACACAAATATGTCTCTGTGAAGGGCAGTGTCTGGCCCCTCCCCTCAGAACCCATAACTACATACCCAGGGATGGTGGTGGCTTCAGTGGGTATGGACTCTTCAACCATAGGCACTCTAAGAGCTGCATCTTGGCATGTGACCTCAGTATATGTCCCCCATGTAGGCAGCCCAGGACTGCCCACAACTGTGCTGAACACACCCACTCACTTGATTGCTTGAGGGCCCAGCTGTCTTTTCAGGACACTTTCTACTTGCAACAACAACAGCAAACAGTCCTGAAAAATATTTTCCTGTCAGGAAAATAAAACAAATGTAAACATATTGTCAATATTCACAACACACACACACACACATGCACACACACACAGAGTAAAGAACAAAAACCCCAGCCCCTCCAGCACTATCTGACCTCAAAACACCCAAACTGAGAAGAGGACCTGCTTCTGTGTCAGAAAGGTTTTCTATAACAACTCCCCCGGAAACGCCAGCAACACCTCCAAAGGCGTAAGACAAATACAAGAGGTAACAGATCAACATCTTTGTGCCCAGATGTAGAATTAACCTAAATTTAATCTCAAAGGTCTGGAGTTTTTGGAATTGCCTGGGGTTTGCTATATATGTAATTATAATTCCTTTTGAAGATGGGGCAGCTCTGATGAGGTGGCCAGGGCTAGTGGGTTTGCTCAGGGAGCGGCCTCTCTATTGTTCAGCTGCTGCTTTTCACTTCACTTCCTGGAGTAAAAGGTCGTTGCAGACCGCACACGTGAGCAGGAAGTGGGCAGGGCTCGCTGCACTGCCTGGTGGTTCAGGAAAGAACACAGAGAAGTCATAACCTCTGTGGTTTGGTTTATGTTGCAATATGAAAACCAGGAAGCTTATCTCAGGGGCGGCTGATGTGTAGAAGCTGAGAATGGAGGGGACCGCCTGCCTTTGTTCTGCGCGCGAACACCCAGGTCTTAGCACCCGGTATAACCAGAAAACTTTGGAATCATTCCCCCAAATGTAATCATGCAGTCAGAATGAGACATTCAGAAGAGACTTTACAAGAATGCAATCTGATTTTTAAAAAAGAGTTTGATTTTTGTCTAAAAAATAATAGCCCTTTCCTGTAGTTGAAATTGATGAGCAGCAATTTGGGTCCATGGTGATAGGAAAAGGGGAAGATGCCCCCCCCCCACACACACACACCCCACTACCAATTCTCTGAGCACTTCAGTAAGCAGAGTCCTGCCCACCTGCTTTTTTAAGTCTGTGCATCAGCTTGTCTTACAAACCTGTCAGGCAGACTCAGATCATCTCAAATCGCCACATGAATACCGGTGCCAACACAAATGCCAGGCAGTATTGTTTAGTTAGCCAAGAACATTTTTTTTGACCACAAAGCTGTCTGAAGAGAGACCACAGAGTTTCAGTACAGATAGGCTGAGTAAGGCAGAAATATAGGAAGGCTAGTGAAATGGAACATTCGGATGGAGCCGTAAGAAGACATACTCTCTGCCAGTCACATTCAAAGGACCCTGAGAGCACAGGCAGGGTGATCCCCACTCACTCCCATGGTTTCAGATACCATGAAGAGGGAGAGAAACTTGCCTCTCTAGCAGCTTTCTGCTGCCTGCCATACCTGGCTCAGCAAGTAAATAATTCCAGACAAGCAAGACCAGGAGTGGTTCTGCCACACTTGTTTGAGGAAATATTTGAGAATTATCTGTCAACATCATTCCTCCCAAGTTTCTCAACATTCTTAAAGATTACACACCATTAGATTACATTTTCAAGTGCACACCAAAGGTGGATTATGTTGTTGAAGGTTCTCTGGGAGAACACACACACCCCCCAACACCACACCACACACCCACACACACCCACACACACACACACACAAAACCACGCTGCCCCCCCCCCTTGGAGGGCTGACAGGGATTGCATTGTAAAACACCTACTCAGGCTGCAGTGCCTTCAAGGTGAATGTCAAAGTCACTTTGATCTTAATTAGTATTTTGGCTATTAAAATAAATACTCAGCTCCCAGGGCAGGGAAAGAATTTAAAAACAAAAATCCTAGGAGATGATGTTCTCAGGGTTTGGAGCCGGCTGGCCACTTGGAGTTCTTCTTCAGCTAACCAAGCTTGCCTCTGCCCAGCAATCCCAGATGTTTCCTGGTAGCCCCCTCCCTGGCTTAGGCCTGCTGGCTCTGTTTGGTTTCTGAGAACAAAGAGAACAGCTATGTGTGGAGCTGTGCCTGAGACATGTGGGAAAGCCATTGCTGGCTTGCAGACAAGTGCTAACACACACTAGCCCTAATGCTCCAAGAGGGCAATCTATTTTTCAGGGACAGTTACTGATAAGGAAGAGAAGACTATGTCTGCAGACACCCCTTAGATCCCCACTTTTAGGTTTTGGTCCTAGGGGAACTCTGAGTGTTGGTGAACATGTCCCAAGGCAGGCCCCTAGAGGAGAAGGAATTTCTGCCCTGGGGCCCTTGTTCTTCACTATGAGGCCCTTCACCCAGCCAAAATGCCCCCTGCCCAGGCTCTCATTTCAACAGGACATCTTGGTTTGAACATAGCTCTGAGTGTTCTCTGGGCTGTCTTTCCCTCTGAGGCATCCTGCCAAGGAGTTCCTGGAGCATTTGCAAAAGGTTTCCTTCCCAGGGGTGGTATCCTTCATGTAATTAAAAGGTTGCATTTCAGAGACACTTAGTGATCCAAACGTTGGTGCCAGAAAAAAATAATATAGTTTACATGCCCGAGGGACTGCTCGGAGAGCACAGTGTCTGATCAGTGCAGAAAAGGCTGCGCCCCTCAGGATGCTAGAGCAGAAAGTTCCACAATCTTGTGGATTGATAGTTGACAGATAATCACTTGTTCCAGGCAACATCTATTGAGTACCTATAGTGTGGGGAGCAGAACATGCTCAAAATATGTCCCTTTGGCAGGTAGATTAAATTAAAGGCAAGTAGAACCCAAAAGAATTAGGAAGAGATTTTTTCCTCCCTCTTTTACCTAACAGAATTTAGACAGAAAGCCAGTCCCAGGAAGCAAGTTATCAGTGGAGTTAATGCCAAAGAATTTGAGTGAAATCTGAGAGATAGGGGAACACTCCGTAAGACCTGTGCTCAGTGTCCTCTCTGCCTCCATCATTCTGCATGACCCAGCAAAAAATCTGTTTACCAAAATTTGATTTCCTCACTTTCCGGTGAAATGCCTTCCTTCTCCTGGAAGTCACAGACCCCACCCCCTGCTCCTTAGTTCAGGACGACATCTATCTATACCTCACGGTGCCTTAGTGACTCTGGGTCTCGCATGTCCATGAGAGCCCTGTATGTTTGTTTTCAAATTGGCTTTTGCTCCTCCTTATTTGTCTCATGTCAATTTAATTATTTTTCAGCCAAAAGAACCTACAAGGGTAGAGAAAAGCTTCTCCTCTCCAATAGCAGGCACTGACCTAGGGCCTGACTCTGGCCTAGCAAACAGACAGTCAGAGGGACACAGTGGGGCACAGAGTGGTGATGTCTCACCGGGACCCAAGAGGGGGACCCCTTTTTCTCCTTCCCTTCCTGCTTTGTTGTCCCACTGCCACCCAACACCCAGTGCATGGGCCTCAGTGGGTTGATCTCCCACCCAGCCTCACTGGCCTATGAGGCATCCCCACTTTCCAACCTCATCTGCTGCCCTTGGGGTGTGACCTTGAGCCATCTCCTTCCCCAGATAAGGAGCTGGTCTGAAATTGAGCACACACCACAATAGTGGGGAGAGGGGAACAGTAACAACTTGTCAGTCTGTCCTTCTGTTCCTTCTCATTCAAAGATTCAGAATAATACTCACTACAATGGGCTGCATCCCACAACAGTTACTGTTGAAAGTATCCCTATAGAATCTGATTCCATTTTTTCTTCCCCGTAGAATTAAACTTGGCTTCGAAAATGAGATGGATTTTGTTTAGTGTTTAATTGACCAAACACATTTTTAGAGATCAGGAGATCTTTGGACACCCACAACATTTGATAAAAACATTCAGCCTTTTTAGCCACACCTCTGTCATTTGCCTCCAGACTTGTCATTCCTCAGTCAGGACAATATTTTTCCACTGCAGCTAATGGAAATGTCCATGTCTTGAACTAAGTGAATGTCCATGTCTTGAACTAAGCACACAGCAGAGGGTCATGGGCTCGGGAGTTCTGTGAAGCTCTTGGGTCAAGGGTCCCTCAGAAGTTCATTTCCCTAGTGTAAAAGCAACTTGGTGATTTCTCACAGCTCTCAGTTCTCAGAAGTCTCTCCTGACAGGAATGTTCCACAGCAGGATAATCAAGTAGAGAGTCCTGTCTCCTCAGGTCTGGTCCCTCCACAGGCCATGAGCAGATGGCTTGAAGCCAGACCTAAGCTTTTCTTTCCTCCCCAGCCCTCACCCTTCATCCTGGTCCCTGCCAGAGATTTAAGACAAAGGAAGCTTAATTCAGTTGGTTTTCAGGTATCCCCACTGGTGAGAAAAGAGAGTCAAACTTGGTGAGAAAGGGTAAGCTGCAGCCTGAGAACAGATTCTGTGTCTGAGTGTTCTGGGTGCCTGCCTCGGAGTAGGAATTCTATATGTCTCTTTCTGACAGCTGAATGGGTGACAGCACCTCGAAGGGGCGGGGAGCTGGCACAGAACACGGGAGGGCTATGTCCCAGAAAAAAACATGCATGACCTTTTCTATTCAGCTTCCTCATTTGTAAAGATTTGAGCTCAATGCAACCTAATTTGTTGTTTTGTTTTAAGTGGAGGGACACTGCACTCTGCCAATCCAATTCAAGTGTCACCTCACCTGCTGAGCTCACAGCAAGAATTTGTCTTTGTTCCCAACACCTCCTCACCACAGCCCCTCCCCCCCAAGCCCCCCCAACACACAACACACACACACCCAGTGCAGGCGTGGAGGAAGTGCACCTGCCTGACCACAGTGGTGCACAGATCACTGCTCAGGCCTATCCTCCTCACCTAGACTTTGCCTCTATCCTAGTCCCCTGCCCCGCAAGGGACAGTGATGGGTGGGGTGAGGGTTGCAGCAGGAGGATCCTGGAGAGTCAGCAGCTGCCTTCCATGCTAGAGCACAGGGGCCCAGGAACGGTTGCTTTGGCCACTCTACCATCATTCTCTGGAACCCCATTGCCTCTCCGGGGCCTTGCATCCAAATTCTCTGATGTCTATATCCTCAAAGCAGAGCATCATTTCCATACAAAGCCAGGCCTCAGCCCTCCTGCCTGGCTCTTCCCATTGTGCATCACCCACCCCACCCCCTGCCCTCACCCCCACCATTGGGCTCCCTTGAACAGGAGTGAGAGACTTTGTGTGCAGGGATGAAGCTCAAGGGTGACAGGAGGAGGTGACATATAAGATAGGGCCTTTGCAGAAGGAAAAAGAAAAATATCGGGTGGTTTCACTTATAGCAGGAATATAGAGGAACGAAATAAGACATCAGTGTAAAAAAATAATAACAGTACAAAACACAACAAAGCAAAAACGGACAATTATAAACCAGAGACATCCTGCAGGGGAGGAGGAGGGAGAGGGATCAGAGGGAGGGAGGGAGGAGCACAGGGGACTGAGGTGATGATGCACAGGTGCATTGGGGAAGGAAACTCTATGGGGACTACACCTGAGGGGGTGGGGAGAAGCAAATATTGTTTAAAAATGAACAATGATTTAAAAAATTTTAAAAATATATAAAATAATAAAATTTAAAAAAAAAAGATAGGGTCTTTAGGGGTGGGCAGGATTTCAGTGGATGGTTAAAAAAGCAAGAAGGTAGATCCAGGGAGAGCAAGTCAGGAAGGCAAGAGAGTGCAGGCCAGGCCCAGGGTGGCCCAATGGCCCAGGGAGGCACCCCTGCATCTGACCCACCTGTCCCCTCTGAGACAAGACACATTTCTCACCATTATCCAGAATTCCAGTGGAGTCTTTTTCCCTTTAATCCAAAACCATAAAGTTGTGCCACAGAGTGAAATAAATAAAATAGGTGCAGTAGAAGCAGCTATTTTTCTTAACACTGTCATGTGAGTTTGCAGGCAGTCTGTGCAACTCCAGCCTTACCCACTCAGCTTCCTACTAGCAGCAAGTGCGAGGTCACAGTGACCCATGTAGCCCTCAGCTCACATAGTTGTGGGTGTGACCCACTGTGAACAGCAGTCTATAAAGAAGGACCCAACTCAAAGTGGCTTATGCAAAAAGGGGAGCAGGGAGGAAATCACCTTATTGCAAATAACTGATGAGTCCAGGGATAGATCTGGCACTTCCAAAAAGCATGATCCAGGGGCTCCGAGATTATCAGGAGATGGTGTTTTCTCAGCTCTTGACTCCAGTTAGGCTAGAGAGCTCATCGGGAGGGCTGGCTTCCTTGTCAGCTCCCAGCAGCTCTAGATTCAGACAGTCTTTCCTGTTGTTAGTACAGTAGGAAATGTCCGACCTCAAGGTCCCCTGGAAGGTCTTACTTTGCCTCATGGCTCTGAAACTGGGATATTTGACCCTCTTCAATAAGTTCTTAAGTCCTGTCCCCCATGCCCCATCACTGAACCGAATCTCACTCTAGAAGTTCATGATCTAGGAGTGAGTGAAGGAGGGATGTTTTCCCAGAAGGCTTTTGGTCACTGTTTCTGGGGACGCTACCTACAGGCAGGATGGCAAATACCAGAGACTTACCCTACACCCAAGTCACCATAGAGCTTGCTGAACCAAAGCTGGTTCTCATCTGGCTTGGGAGACATGGATGACAGTTAATGACCTTGAAAATGTGTGGACTCATTGCAGTTTGAGGCCAGAGGAGGTGACCTGCTGCCAGGACCAACTCACCAGCTCCAGCAGGCAGAAGCTGACCAAGTGGGGGGATGAAAGAAGCCAGCCCATAGGAGCTACAGCTGAGCTTCAGGGTCAGGAAGTGAGAGGTCCAAGTAAGGGGTCAGGACAAGGTGGGATGTGGCCCTCAGCACCATAAACACCGTCAAGGGTGAGCAGCAGTGAGTCCATTCTCCTAAGATCTGAGTTACAATATTTTCCTTTACACCCTGCCCTGCCCTTATCCCCTTCCACTACCTCTCTGCTCATCCCCCCTGCTGTTGGCCTCAGGGCCTTTGCAGGTGAGTGCTGCCTTCCCTGCTAGAACACTGCCCCAGCACTTCCAGGGCTCTCTGCCTCTCCTCTGCGGGTACCGCCCCAGCGTCACTTTCTCAGGGGCGCCTTCCCTGATCACCGTTTTGAAAATTACAGCTCACCACCAACACTTTCTTTCCTTTTCTCCATAGCACTGTCAAATACGTAGGTTGCCCATCTTTCCCATTAGAACAGCTCCTGCAGGGGGGAGGGTCCGTCTCTTTCCCCAGCCCCTCCCAGCCCCTGAACAAGGCGGTGGGACACGCCTCCTGCGGGTCAACGCTAAGGAACAGTGAGTGTCCAGAGGCAGCACGGTCAGCCACAGACTGCCCCGGGCGGCCCGCTGGTCTCTCTCCACCGGGACAGGCTGCGCGCTGCAGTGAGACGCCCTCCGAACAGCGAGTGCAGAGAAAGCGAAGTCTGGCGCCTGGACGGGTAACCACCTGCTGTCAGCCCTGCGGCTCAGGGACCTCCTTCCGGCGGGCTGGGTGATTTAACCAGCCCGACCTTGTGGAAGCGAGACACTACTTCGTCCGAGCAGAACACTATCTCCTGAAGCCTTTATTTAAATTTTTAAAAAAGAGAAAAATTTCTAAGTACTGCGATTGTCAGAAACCTTCAGATTTCTCACATACAGCTCCTAACACGCAGCAAATCCTCCAAAACAAATGTTCATTCCCATTAGCCGCTCTAATTGCACAGAAAAGAGCAGAGGATCTCACAGGAGCAGCAGCTCCCGAAACCTGTCCTCCCGCGCACTGTGTCTCCATCTGCCACGGACGGTCTGGGGAGGAAAAACGATAAAAAGCGAGTCCAGGAGCCGACAGGGGGCGGCGCGGGTGGAGGGCCCGCCCCACCGGGCTCCGGCGTCGGGGCCCCGCGGGGAGCGGCATCCGCAGGGGCTGGGCTCGCGGACCCCCCGCTGGCCTCCGAGACCTCGGCCCGCCGCGCACGGCGCCCGCCCCGGGCACCGCTGCCCGCCGTCCCGCACCGCCCCGGGCCGCCGGGGGGCGCTGTGGGCACCTGCCCCGCCGGAAATCCCGCCCTCGCCCCGCCCTGCGGGCTGCGAGCCGCCGCCTCGGAGCCGCCCCCTCCCGGGCGCCTCACCGCCCTGCGGGTGCGCGCGCCCCTGGTTTCTGGGAGAACCTGTGAGGACAAGACAATAAAACTTAGCCTTTGTCCTCGGGGTCTTCGGAGCCTGTGAGGGAGACCGAAGCCCAAGATGCCGATCCAGGGCGGTGGGTGGCGGAGGGCGCCGCGGAGGCTCTCCCCACCCCGCCCTCTGCCCCTCCCTCCTCTCTAGTCTGAGCCCCTCTGAGACCTTGATTTCCTGAGTCAAAATGCTAGAAACGGGCTGCTTTCACCCATAATCACAGCAGCGTTATTCACAACAGCCAAAACGTGGAAGCAACCCAAATGTGACCCACAGAACGTGTAAGAAAATGTGGCGGGTACACACATTAGACTACTAGGAATAACCCTTAAAAGAAGGAGATTCTGATGCAGATTTAAAAATGGATGAACCTTGAAGACATTATGCTAAGTGAAATAAGCCCTTTACAAAAAGACAATCCTTCATGATTCCACTTATTTGAAGCATCTAGTCAAATTTATAGAAACAAAGCAGAATGGTGGTTGACAGAGACTGCAAAGGGGTATGAGGAGCTGTGTACTAAGTAGACAGTTTCGGTTTGGGAAGATGAAATGTTCTGCAGATGGAGGTGGTGATGGTTAGACCACAATGTAAATGTACTTAGTGCCATTGAAATGTACACTTAAAAATGATTACAATGGTAAGTATATATATATATAACTTTTTTTTTAACTTCTAAATTCAGCTGTTTATGAGACTACGGGTTTGGGTACCATCTGCAGAATCCATTGGCTGGGACACTGTCAGCCGTTTGTGTGTGTGTGTGTGTGTGTGTGTGTGTGTGTGTATGCACTCGCACATAAGATATATACATACATACATACATATATCCACATATATGTAAATAGAGGAAGGGGCATCGCATCTGGGGCATTGCATAGGGCAAGAGCAAGAGTTAAAACACTTCATCTGGAAACCATGTGACCTTGGAAGTCAGTGCTGCATTTTCCCCATCTGCTCCTAACATATAGCAAATCCTCCAACACAAATGTTAATTCCCATTAACTGCTCTAATTGTACATAAAAGAACACAGAATTTCACAGGAGGAGCAGTTACCAAAACCTGCACTCTTGGAAATTAACCACATAGTCTAAAGTTTGAGCTGAGGAGAAAATCCATCAGAAATCAGCATGCCCCATCATGCACAGGGGTGTCTATTTTAACGGTTGCCAGGAATCAGAGTAACCAAATTAAGTAGTAGTTGATACAGCACCATTAGTTCATTCAGCATATACTGAGAACTTATTCTGGGGACTGAGAATATAGATGGAAACAAAGAGATGACCTCTGCCCTTAGGGAACCTGTGATCTAGTTGAGGGTGGGCACCCTTCCCCCATTAGTGAGTAATAATAAGACAACCAGGAAAGAATGTGACAAGAACACAACTAAAAAATGGCCATTTTTGGAAGAGCATATGGCTCCAGTCAGCTTCGGACACCCTTTAGTGCAGATCATGTCCAAGGTTAGTGTGGTCATTCTGAAAGACCACCTCCCCACAGGAATCTCCTTCTGGCACTCAGATCTTATAGCTGAAATGTCATTCTTCTAGAAGATCTGCTCTTAATACCTAACCTAAAATAATATGACTGTTATTTTCTTCAGAGCGCTTAGTGACATACAATATTATCCTATTCGTTATTGGCCATTCCACCTCTAGAATGAAAACCCCACAAGAGTAAGGACTTGGCTGTCTGGCTCAAGGTGCATGCCTGAATGATAAAACTCTGGTATCTGTATGTTAATAAGCTCCCACAGTGATACAGAAGTGCATTTGTTTAAGGTCTACTGCCTACCAGGAACAGTTTGTCAATTAGCTAACATATCCCAACTTGTGATTCAAACACTAGTGACTCAGCCATTCATTTAGCTGGGGTGATGGAGACATCAGTGAAATAGCACAACTGTTGTCCAACAAAAACTGGCAGCTCCAGTTGGTTCTTCCACACCACCTACTCCTTATATCAAGTCTCAGGAAACCAGAATAAGTATGACAGTTGCCCTGTAGTTCACAGAAAATTAGAAGAGATCTTTAAGCAAAAGAGTGATCCAGATTATTAATTTTAGAGTATTATTCTAAAACACAAAGGAGTGAAGACTTATTGTATCCCACTCAATATCTATTTATAGGCATCTCATTGTGAAAGGGAGGAGGAGCTAGAATAATTTAAAAAGAATTATCCAGGGCCTCCCCGGTGGCGCAGCGGTTGAGCGCTGGGTTGTGAAGCTGCCCGCGGCCTCTGCGGCACTGGTTCGATCCCCAGCTGCTCCCCGGCCACCAGAGGAGGGTCCCACATGGCGCGCAGACCTCTCCTGCCGCCCGCTGCTCCCCTCAGCAGTGTGCTTCGGTCCTTCTGCCTGCTCTGCTCCCCGCTCTGGCTCTGGTGAATTCTCTCACCCTCCCACGCTTCTGACTGTACCCAGTGCATGTATAAACAAAAAACAAACAAACAAACAAACAAACAAACAAATAAAACATGCCTCTATTTAAAAAATAAAAAAAATAAATAAAAAGAATTATCCATTCATGTAAATATTCAAGGGACCCAGAATAGCCAAAACAATCCTGAAAAAGAAGGAAGGTGGAAATCTCATGGTCTGATTTCAAAACTTACTGCAAAGTTATAATAACCAATAGTATATTATAGGGGCATACAGATAAATGGAAGAGAATTAAGTACAGAAATAAACCCTCATATTTTGGGGTCAGTTGATTTTTGACAAGGGTGCCAAACAATTCAACAAGGAAAGAATAACTTTGAAACAAATGGTGTTGGGACTACTAGACATCCAAATGCAAAAGAATGAAGTGGTGTGTGTGTGTGTGTGTATGCGAGCGCGCGCATATATAGGTATGTCTGTATGTACAGAATGGAATACTACTCAGTATTCAAAAAACGAAATTCATGCCATTTGCCCCTACATGGATGGAGCTGGAAGGACTTATGCTAAGCAAAATAAGCCACAATGAGAAAGATAAATGCCGGATGGTGCCGTTTGTATGTGGAATATAGAAAAATCAAACGAAAGGTCAGACAAAGACAAACTTTAAAACCAGCTCTTGCAGCTTTCAGAGGGGAAAGAGAGCAAAGAGGGGGAAGGAAAGTGGTAGAGGACAATGGACGTGTAAGTGGTGTTAGAGCTACTGTGAGTACACCTGAGAGGGGATCCTATCCTGTCAAAACACTAGCGAGGGTGTAAAACAATGATACTTGAATTTTCAAAACCGTGACGTTAGATTTCTACCTCACACCATATAGAAAAATTAACGTAAAGTGGATCAAAGAAGAAAATAAAGATATAAATTTTGTGACATTGGATTAGGCAATAGTTTCTTAGATATGAAACCAAAATCACAAGCAAATAAAGGAAAAACATAAACTGAACTTCATTTGATTCTAAAGTGGTTACTTGAAAGCAAATATCTAAGTAGCAGACCCCTAAATCATAACTTAAGGGGAAAAAGGAAAACAGCAATGTGGTCCATCAGTACCAGTCAGAGACCAGACTGTCCAATGGGTCACACAAATAGCCCATGATATACTAACCTCAGTGGAACCCACAAACAAAAATTTTCTCCAGCACTTGCTGTTGCAGGTCTCTCTAATATGTGCCATTCTCAGAGGTGTGAGATGGTATCTCATTGTTGTTTTAACCAGCTTCTCTCTTACTAAGTGCAACAATGAACATTTCTTCATGTCTTTGACTTTCTGGAGATCCTCTTTGGTGAATTATCTGTTCATATCTTCTGCTCATTATTCATGGGTTGTTTTTTTCATTGTTGAATTGTTTAAGTTTTTTTATATATCTTGGATGTTAATTCTTTCTCAATTACATATTGTGGGAATATTTTCTCCCACTCAATGGAATGTCTTTTTTAATTATCTTGGATTTTCTTTTGCTGTATAGAAACTTTTTTAATGATTTATTTTATTTTATATAATTCTTACACCATTTTCATTTTTGCATAATGTATGCATTTTCATTTTGATTATATTCCCCATACAATTCCCACCCACTTTTTCTGACGCTAATCCCTCTTCTTCTCCCTCTGGCACCCACTGTAGTGTATCTCTGGTCTATAGTTGCTTGTTGATTTTGATTTTTACTTTATTGCAATTAGTCTTTTTCCTGGTCCCTTATTTAGGTTTTCTAATTTCCTGCTATGAGTGAGACCATCTGGTATTTTTCTTTTTCTTTCTGGCTTATTTCACTGAGCATGATCCCTTCCAACTCCATCCATGTTGCTGCAAATTGCATGAGTTTGTCTTTTTTGATTGCTGAGTAATTTCCATTGTGTATATGTACCACATCTTCTTGATCCAGTCATCTATTTTGGGGGATTTGGGTTGTTTCCATAGCTTAGCTATTGTAAATAGTGTGGCTATAAACATAGGGGTGCAGGTGCCCTTTGTAGTTAATGTTTCTGTGTCCTTTGGGTAAATACCTAGGAGTGGAATTGCTGGATCATATGGAAGCTCTATCTTTAGAAAGTCAAGAAATCTCCACACAGTTTTCCATAGTGGTTGGACCATTTTGCACTCCCACCAGCAGTGCAGGAGTGTTCCTTTTTCTCCACCTCCTCGCCAACATTTTTGGTTGCTAGTTTTTTTAATATGTGCCATTCTCACTGGTGTGAGATGGTATCTCATGGTAGTTTTGATTTGCATTTCCCTGATTACAAGTAATGTTGAACATTTTTTCATATGCCTGTTGGCCATTTGCATTTCCTCTTTGGAGAAGTTTCTTTTTAGCTCTTTAGCCCATTTTTTGACTGGATTATTTTCTTTTTTTTTTTTTTTTTTTTGAGTCTCATCAGCTCTTTGTAGATTTTTGTGATCAGTCCTTTATCATTAGTGTTGTGTGCAAAAATTTTCTCCCAGTCGGTGGGGTTTCTCTTTGTTTTGGTTATTGTCTCTTCTGCTGTGCAGAAGCTCTTTAATTTGATGTAGTCCCAGCTGTTTATCTTTGCCTTCACTATCACTGCTTTGGGTGATGTGTAAAGATGTCTTTGAGGTGCATGTCATGTAGTGTTTCGCCTGTATAGAAACTTTTTAACTGGAGGTAACCCCAATTGTTTATTTTTGTTTATAAGTCCCTTGCCATAGACTTCGAGTCATAAGAAAATATCTTTGTCACTGATATCATGGAATATATTGTCAATGTTTTCTTGCAATTATTTTACTGTTGCAGTTCTTATATCTAAATCTTTAATCCGTTTAAAGTTTATTTTTGTGTATGAAGTGATCCAACATTTATTTTCCCAGCACCATTTATTAAAAGACTCTCCTTTCCCATTATGCAGCCATAGCTGCTTTATCAAAGGTTAATGATATGTATGTGAATTTATTTCTGGGCTTTTGATTCTATTCCACTGATCCATGTATCTATTTTTGTGCCAATACTATGTTGTCTTGGTATTGTTGTCTTCTAGTAAAATTTGAAATAAGGTAATGTAATATCCCTGTTTCTCGCCCTTTTTTTCATGGTTGCTTTTGCAATTCGAGGCCCTTTGTGATTCCATAAAAATTTCAATAATTTTTGTTCAACTTATTTAAAAAGTATTGCTGGTATTTTGATGGGGATTGTGTCAAATTTCTACATCACTTTTAGACCAGGTAGCTATTTTGATCATATTGATTCTTCCCATCCATGAGCATAGGATATCCTTCTGTCTCCTTGTATCACTACCTAAGTCCTTTAATAATATCTTATAGCTCTTGTTGTGTAAGCTTTTCCCTCTTTACTTAGATTAATTTTAAGGTATTTAATTCTTCTGAAAGCAAATATTAATGGAATTATTTACTTAATTTTTTTGCTTCTTGTTTGTATATTAAAAGGTTATGGATTTTTGTATGTTGGTTTTGTAACATGAGTTTGTTATATTCATTTATTTCTAATAACTTTTTTTTTTTTGGTGGGACCCTCGCCGGCGGCTGGGGAATGAACCGGCGCTGCAGAGGCTGCAACCGCTGCGCCACCAGGGGAGGCCCTCTAATAACTTTTTGATGAAGTCAGGAGGAGCAGCCAGGCAGGCAGGAAAAAACCTGGAGCAAGACAGAATCCAAGGGAAGAGGGGTGGGAGGAAGAGATCAGCAGGGCCTGATGTTGTCAGGCAAGGCCACACCTGAGAGGTGAGCAGTCTGGAGATGTGTGTGCTTGGAAAGGTCCCTGAGAGTGATGCTGCATCTGGAGGACACAGGCGGGGAAGAGGAGGAGTCCAGGCCCCAGACTGAGGAATCATCATCTGCAGGCATGAAGGGAACACGATGCCTTAGCAGAGCTGCAAGTGACCTGAAATTGGCCCTGTGGGCTGGGGCTCGGTGGGTGGGTGCAGTAGTGCGAGTCAAGAGTAGGTGGGACCACCTGTGGAGAGGTCACGGACAGCATGCTGAGGCCCAGGGGTCAAGGCTGGTTTTGTAAGTAAAGTTTGATTGGGACACAGCCCTGACTACATCTTTACGTCTCTCGTGGCTGCTACACACTGCAATGAGAATGACAGAGTCGACCTTGAAATCTTTGCATCAGACGCCAAAGTTTGTCGCCCCTGGTGTAGACAGGTCTCACCACCGAGAGATTCCAAAAATGAGCAGTAGATCAGGCCCTGCCGGCTGCAGAGTCGGCAGCATTGGATGAGGAGGCGGGGGGGGGGGGGGGGGTGGCACGGGGGAGACGGGGCCTCGGCTGTGGACCAGGGCAAAACACACACTGCCCTGAACTAAGGCAACTGCGGTCCGGGAGTCTGACTTTCCAGGAATGGCAAATGAAATCCTTTGATTAGTGCTGGCGACTGAAACACTAGGTTAAGAAAGATTCTGAGGATGTAACTCAGAAAACTCAAAAGAGAGTTTACTGTGTTATTAATATCACATGGAGGAAGAGCACAGAGGGGGTGGAGGCACACGCGTGGCATGTTTCCCCATTAATGTGTCTATTTCCATTTTATTGAGAGCAAATTCAAAAGTTTGGCCACTGGAATTTCTCCTCTACTGAAAGATGCTCAAAAATAAAGAATTCATCTTGGGATTTGCTTATATCTGAAAACTCTAAAGAAATTCCCTTTTCTCTCCCTTTTAATGGCAGGATGTGGGGAGCTTGTCTGAACATTTACCCCAGCAAAGGCCCCTGCCCACGACCCATTGCGAATCCTGAAGGAGAAAAGGACTGGAAATAGGCCTGGGTGGTGGAGGTTGCACAAGGTACTGGGGACCCAGGGCTGCGGGTACCTGCGACCCCAGGAGCCAGCACTGGGCTCTGACCAGCAGCATGGAGGAGGCGCACTGGCTGGCAAGAGAGGTTCAATCTGCACAAGGACGGTGGGAGGCCTAGGCCTAGGCCTGGGTCCAACATGAACCAGACTTTCTGAGCCATCCCTGGGGAAGTAGGTAGAAGGGCTGCTCCCAGGAGCAATCTGGGTGTGTGATCTGCGAGCAGGCCAAGGAGAGTGGAAAGGATGATGCAGCTCCTTAATGGGAACAGCTCAGGCAACATGGGGGCCCTGATGTTGTAGGAAGTAAGATTTGAAAATATGATAGGACTTAGCTCTGTTTGGACCTGGGGAAGGAAAAACTAAGTGTCATCTTTCTGGGTGAGTAAACAGGGTGTGGCAGGGTTCTCCTGTCCCAGTGAATTCCGACATGCCGGCAGCATCTCAGTGGTCCAAGCCTGGGATTACAGCCTGAATCGACCAAGATGTGAGCATCATTTCTTCCTTTCCCCACCTTGAACCATGGTGCAGCCTTTAAGACATCTTCGGTTGCAAGTGTGCAAGCTGGCTGTGAAATTAATTGTCCGCACAGAGGAATGAAATATGAGAAATATTCTCTTCTCCCACCCAAAGAACAGGCCAGTCTTTGTGTTCCCCAGCCAGGCTCTCAAAAGAAGAAGGAGGCATGGAGACTGGAACTTGAATTGATTCTTTGTACTTTAGGGGCTACCCATGTTCAAAAGAAATCCACTGGGTTGGCCAAGGCCCACAGGGAGGGAGCCTAGGCATTGGGATTCCTCTAGTGGAAAAGCTATATTGCCCACTGAGTGAATTCAAGAGCAGTTTGGGGAAGCTCCCCAGGGGGGACATCTCAGAACCCCTGCAGGGAGGGGCAGTATCAGGGAATAGATGGAACCCTGTTGCTTGCATAACATTATAGCCCACTACTACCCCATTGTTCCTGTGCCCCAAAAGCTTCAGGATTCCTGCTTGAACCCATGGAATGGGCAGAGGTCCCCAGAAAGTGAAAGTGGAGCGTCCCCCTCATGGAGGTGCAGGCTTAAAGTCAGTTTTCATTTAGTTTGTTTCTTTTACATACCAAGGTTAATGAGTAGTTACATGGTTATGTGAATGAGTCCCTAACTTTTAGAAAAAGGGAATTCACTGAAGAAGAGGATAAAGAAGCAGAAATGTTACAGCCCTCCTCCTGCAGGCCCCCCCCCCACACACACACACAATGGGTGAGTCCAGAGACCCTCTAAGAGAAAGAATTCACCAGAGAGTTTCAAAATCAGGCAAGACTTGTACAAGAAAAGAATTGTAGCCTGGCTCTGCAAGGAGAATTAGGAGGAGATTTTTAAGGGGTAGCCCTGGCGGGGAGCAGCATGCTAGCCTGTTCTGGGTTGGGCTACACCCGGGCATGCAGACAGGTTACATTCCAGCTGCGCATGTGGGAATCTCAGCCTTCCCTCTCCAGGAAATGTTGGGACAATCATCAGTCAGTATCAAACACTTTTTGGTCAGCATGACACCTTTTATCAATCTGGTGGGCCCAGTTGTTTGGACAGGATGTTGGGACTGGGCCCACCAGTCACGATTTAGTCCACCTTTTCAAACAGGTAGTTGTGAACAGCCCAGTCTAGTTCAGTCCACTATTCAATTCCCTTGCTCAAACAGGATGTTAGACATCTCTTATGCTACAGGCTCTCACAATTTCTTTTACCCAAGCTGTCTCAAAAAGAACCTAAAGATGGAGATGCAGCATCAAATCTGGGCATTTGGATGCCAACAAGAACTCAGCAGTGTTCTTTTACTGGCCTCTCTTTCATCTCCCCTGGGCATGGAGCTGATCCCTGTGGAGCACCTTCTGTGTGCTAGGTGCAGAATTAAGAACTTGATGTCTGTTGTTTAGTTCTCATGACAACCCCATAAGGTTAATATTTAGTATTTTTTAAAAGATTTATTTATTTATGCATCCAAGAACTGGGGTACAGTCCAGAGGTGTGAGAGGTGAGAGGATTCACCAAAGATAGAGTGGGGAACAGAACAGGCAGATTGACTGAAACACACTGCTGAGGTGAGCAACGGGCAAGTCAGGAGGTCTACTGCGCCATGTGGGTAGCTCCCTGGCCGGCTGGGGATTGAACTCATGCTGCAGTGGCAGCAGACAGCTTCACCTGCCACGTCTTAACCCCTTGCGCCACTAGGGAGGCCAGTATTATTATTATTTTGCATAGGCACAGAGAGGTTAAGTAACTTGCCAAAGGTCACACAGCCAACCTATGGAAAGCCAGAATTCTCTCCAACACTCCACATTGCTGCCTTCAGAAACAAGGGTCATCATGAATAGGACAGATACTCCAAATGTGCTTTGTACCCTTACAAGTCACCTACGGATAATTACCTACTGCTCACCAAGGAGGACAGACAGGAAGAAGGCAGATAGGTTGTTATGCACCTGTGCATGTTACAGTTTACATTACACGTGTTTCCGCTACTTCACCACAACCCCCTGAGGAAACTGAGACCCCGCCCAGTAAGGGACAGGCTTGGGGATGTTTCTCCCTCCTTTCTAGCTCAGCAAATGCAGGGGGGAGCTGCTGGCCCCACTGGCGTGAAGTCAGAATGTCGATGTTGTAGCAGCCCAAGGATGTTGATACCCAAAAACCACACAAGCACTAACTACAGACAAGTCCCTTCTGATGAGTTGTGTTCAAGTTCCCCAAGTCCTGACTCTCTGGAAGCCATTAAAAGATGAGGGTGGAGCTAGAAACAAGTTCTCCCTGATTGGGGCACTTCAACCCACCTGCAAGCGGTGGGATGCCACCCTCTGTGGTTTAGGGGGTTGAGCTCATTTCCTGTCTCAGTTCTCTCTTTGTGGGGGAGGTTCTTTGTCCTCCATGGGGCGGGGCGGGGCTCTCCACTGCCTTCTGGTCCCCTTCACTTTCAGTCCTAAAGGAGGTGCAGGCAGAGAGAAGCCTGTGGGACCCAGGGCTCCACAGCCCACAGGGCTGTCAGAGGCCACAGGAGAGCTGGGGGAAAGGTCAGAGGCTTGGAGAAGAGAAAGACAAGGAGATTTCTGGGGTGATTGCTCCAAGGACATCTCTAACTGTTCTTTCTCTGGAATGTTCTTTCATTCTTTCAAACAAGAAGAAAGGAACTTGGGCTCCAGCTAGGGACTCAAGTTCAACCTACAACACTTTCCAAAGGTTCAGAGGACTAGGAGCTAGAAGGTGGAGAGGCCCATGTGGTACAGATCCAGGGCCTTGTCATAGCCAAGATGGAAGTCCTGCTGGGAACCCCTAAACCGAAAAGCCACCAGGGAGTGGGGTGGGGGGTTCTCCATACCCATATGCTCCTGTAGCTCCTCACAGCCCAGCTGCAGACCAGGCCCTGGCGGTGGCACACAAGAGCCAAGCTCCTCCTCATGCCCACCCACCCAGCCCTTAGAGGCCCTTGGAATTGTCTCCTCATCAGGAGCAGGAGTGGTTTGTGTCAGGTGACTCCAAGAGGTTTCCCCCAACTCTGATGCCCAGACCGAGACTTAAATCTCCTAGACTATGTGCAAAAAATGCAAAAAGGAGTAAGGAAAAACAAAGATTCAAAGAAGCTACTTTATTATACTTTTCCTGTTAAAACTTAAAAATAAAAATTTTATTTAGGGGCCTACCCGGTGGCGCAGCGGTTGAGCGCTGGGTTGCGAAGCTGCCCGCGGCCTCTGCGGTGCCGGTTCGATCCCTGGCTGCTCCCCGGCCACCGAAGGAGGGTCCCACATGGCGCGCAGACCTCCCCTGCCGCCCGCTGCTCCCCTCAGCAGTGTACTTCGGTCCTTCTGCCTGCTCTGCTCCCCGCTCTGGCTCTGGTGAATTCTCTCACCCTCCCGCGCTTCTGACTGTACCCAGTGCATGTATAAACAAAAAACGAACAAACAAACAAATAAATAAATAAAACATGCCTCTATTAAAAAAAAAAAAAAAAAAAAAAAATTTTATTTAGGTAACACTAAAAATTTTCTTGAAGGCATAATTGAGACATAACATTCTATTAATTTCACACATACAACATAATGATTCAATATTCGTATATACTGAAAAGTGATCACCACAAGCATTTTAGTTACCATCCAGCAACCATAAAAATATTACAGATTTTTTTTTCTTGTGATTAGAACTTTTAAGATGTCCTCTCTTGGCAGCTTTCATATATACAGTAGAGTATTTTTTATTTGAGATTTATTTACTTACTTATACAAACACAGGGTACAGTCAGAAGCACGGGAGGGTGAGAGAATTCACCCGAGCCAGAGCGGGGAACAGAACAGGCAGACTGACAAAGTACACTGCTGAGGGGAGCAGTGGCACAGCAGGAGAGGTCTGCGTGCCATGTGGGACCCTCACTGGTGGCCGGGGATCAAACTGGTGCTGCAGATGCTGCAGGCAGCTTCGCAGCCCAGTGCTCAACCACTGCGCCACCAGGGGAGGCCCTATAATAAAGTATTTTTTGGCTGTGGTTGCCATGCTGCATATTACATCCCCATGACTTGTTTATTATTAAAACAGTGAGTCCTGTGCCTGCCCCACACCTACTAAGTTAGAGGTATAATCCAGAATTTACACCTTAACCAGCTCACACTAAAATCTGGGACCGCACCACACTGGCCTCTGTGTGTTTCTTTAATCCCTCCTCCCACCTGCTGGTCCCCCTAGATCTGCCCTGATCCCCTTCAGTTTCATTTAGCTTCTACCCAAATGTCCCTCAGAGAGGTTGCTCCTCATCTAACAGCCAGACAAGTCATTTGCAGTTCAGGTTTGCCCGGTACTGGGTTTTGGAGATTCTTATACCAAGAAAGCGTCTGCTATCAATCTGAAACTCATATTAACTAGACATCCTGTATTTTCTATTTGCTAAATCTAGCCATCGTAAGGCAGGGAGACTCTGCACCCCGGCCTCTTGACAGTGTTGCCATTTACTAAGTGGAGTTTCAGGGGGCAACAGACTGGGTTGCAGCTGTCACCTCTGCCCAGCCTTGTCCCCCCCGCCCCACCACTTGACAGAAGGAAGGTAGATGGTGCTCTGGCACAGTTATGCCCACTAGAGGTATGTGTAAGGATTTGAGGACGAGGTGTGATACTTACAATATCAGGGCTGCCCTATAACACCCCCAGTGCTCTGCTTCATGACCCGAACACTAGGGCATCCACCTGAGTGCCCAGGTGAGGCCCCCCAGGTGAGGTGAGCTACTCAGGTAGCTGCCCCACGCAAGACAGGGTCCCTGTGGCAGGCGCAGGCACCTGTGGCCAACGCAGAAACAGATGATGAAGTCCCTGCCCTTGAGACCAATAATTATGGCACTTGGAATTCAGGTGAATTAAGGGTTGAATTGTGTACCCCAAAAGCATTTGCGGCAGTCTGAACCCTCAGACTTCCCAACATGTAACCTCATTTGGAGATAGGATCTCTACGGGGATAAGCAAGTAATCAGGTCATTAGGGCAGGCCCTGATCCGATGTGATGATGCCTTTTAACAGGGGAAATTTGGACACGGACATGTGGGGGCTGGGGGAGTTGTGTGAAGACCCACAAGAAGACTGCCAAGTACAAGCCAAGGAGAGACCCAAGCCGACCCCCTCAGAAGGATCCAGCCCTGCCCACACCTTTATCTAGGACTTCTGGCCTCCAGAGTGTGAGGGGACAGATTTCTGTTGGTTAAACCCAGCCCACCCCTGCCTCCCACCTGTGGTCCTTTGTTACAGCAGTCCCAGTTGTAATGGAGGCGTCTCCACTAGGCCCTGGCTGGCTCCAGTCTCTGTCCTGCCACCATCCCACATTCACCTGGAGGGCTCAGGGTGGGGGAATCTCCACAACAGCAAGTTTGTAAGGACACCTCAGGTCACCCAGGGCTTCCTGAATGTACTGACTCTTGTCTGAGCCGCAGGCCTGGCTCGGGAAAGCTGCTGCTGCCACGGAGGTGGAGGTCCAGCTCCCGTGGCTGGGGAGGGTGGGGGGGTGCAGGGGTGGGCGGGGGGGTGGGAGGTGGGGGAACGCGGGCTCTCATAACAGCCTTGCTGGGGAAGTTTGAGCACTGGTAGCAGAAAGCTCTCTGGGAGCCAAGACTAAGATCTAAGTGTCTTGAAGCTGAGGGAAAGAAATTCAGAACTGCCACTACTGAAGGGCACGTCAATGAAGCAGCTTCAAGAGAGACTTTCCCTTGGGTGCATCTGCGCCGTGGGGACTGTTAGGGGGGAAAAGGATGTCCCAAAGCTAATTCCATATAGGCTGCTCTATAACAGGACCACCTCAGGGAGGGGGCACATTCCAGGGGTGCTGTTCCATTTCTCTGTGTGTTCACAGACCTAACACAGCACCCTCACACACAGCGGGTGCTCAATAAGAGCTAAGCCCTTCCTAACATAAAACACAAATATCCTTCCTATCTCAAGTCGCAAAGAAGGAGACAGGTGGGCCCAGCTGGAGCATAGCCCCCCTCGTGGAGGGCAATTTGGCCTGGTGCTGTCAATCCCCAGCGTGGGTGACACAACGCCGGGTTCTGGGCAATGTCTACTGCTGAGCTGGAGAGCTCTCACCCGGTGTCTCTGCAAGATGGAGGAGCCATCCCCAGTGAGGCAGTCTTCAGCCCCAAGAATTCTTCCTGGTCTCAGGCTAAGAGGACAGTGCCAGGTACTCAGAGGTGGAGCTGGCACTGGGAAGCCCACAGGGAGAGGCCAGGTTACTCTCACCAACCAGGCCGTTTCTGAGACCCCCCTCAGAGCACCCCACAACAGGGAGGGAGCACTTTGTAGTGCTGGAGTCTTACCCTGAAAGGTCAAAGCTTTCAGATTCAGGAAGGACATCCCTACCCCCAACAGCCCCATTCAGTTCTGAGGAGTGGGCCGGCACACAGAGTACTCCTGTTCTGATCCTCCCAGCCCGCAAAGCTCATGCATTGAAATCTGAGCTTCATCATCACGGAGTTAGGAGGCAGGGCCTTTGAGGGATGAATAAGTCACAAGGGTGGAAGCCTTCTGAGTGGGCTCTGTGCCCTTATAAAAAGGATCCCAGAGAGTTCCCCTACCCTGTCCCCCATGTGAGGCCACAGTAAGATGACCATCTAGGGGCCAGGAAGCAGCCCTCACCAGACAGAAAATCTGCTGGCGCCTTGGTCTGCGGCTTCCCAGCCTCCGGACTGTGAGAAATAAACGTTTGCTCTTTAAACCACCCAGTCTGTGATATTTCGTGATTGCAACCCAAATAGACTAACACAGGCACAGACTTGGCTTCCTTTAGGGAGATAAACACCAGTTTTGAGTGACTGTCTACTTGGACTTCCCCAGGACCCCTGGATCCAGAGCATTGCACCCAGGGGAGCCCCCAAACCTGGGACTGGCTGTTAGCCAGAGTAACAGCAAGGAGTAGACAGACACTAGTCGGGCAGAGAGAACCCAGAGCCCACAGGTGACCAGCATAGTGGGCCTGAAGTGGAGCATGGGGGCCTGGAGATGGAGAGAGCAGGTCAGGTCTGGCCTAGTCAACCTGAGGAAGGCAGGAAGACTTCCTGTCCTGCCAGCCTGCAGCCGCATTCAACCACAACTACCTCCCCAGCACATCTCTGCAGCTGTGAACCATGAAGGACAGCATCCCCTGCCCAGAAACCAAGCCCAGTCTTTATTGGGATCAGGTCCCAGACAGTTGGGGGACCACTCTGCCTCACTGGATGACTGGATGGTCAACCTAGGTGGGTAACACAGTCCACTGGCCTTTGCCCATGGGGATGACCCATGGAAGAACCTGGCCAACCCACGCTGGTGTGGCCTCTATGGGAGGCCTGGGCCATGAGGCGCAAGGTCTGGCTTTAGGCCTGGGTTCCACCCTGGCTGGTGTGGGGCCAGGCCTCTTGGGTTGCTCAGAGAAAGGTGCACTGCCCAGTGGCAAGGAGGCCAGTCAGCAGAGCTATCCTGAGGATGGAGTCTTCCTAGGCTTTTGAGCTAATGTCAGGGTCATCTTCCTCTCAACCCCTTCAGGCTCTGATTGAATGAAGCAAAGGTGTGAGGGCCTGGCCACTTGCGCCCCCTCATACACCCCCCTGTGATGGGCCCTGAGCATCTACTGGGCTGCTAGAAAGGAGTGTGGCAAATCCCAGGACACTTGCTGACCTCTGAAACACTCTGCAAATGATTTCCCCAGTAAATCATTTGCTCCAGGGCCTCCCTGGTGGTGCAAGGGGTTAAGACACAGCACTATGAAGCTATCCACAGCCACTGCAGCCCAAGTTCAATCCCCAGTCAGGGAGATGACCCACATGGCACAGCAGACCTCTCCTGCCTCACCCGCTGCTCCCCTCAGCAGTGTATTTCAGTCTGCCTGTTCTGCTCCCCACTCTGTCTCTGGCACCCCACTTCTTATACACATAAATAAATAAATCTTTTTTAAAATATCATTTGCTCCCCTAACTCTGGTTCAAGTTTGGCTTCCTGGAAAACCTAACGTGAAACATCCTTTTCTATACCTTGTGCCTCAGTTTCCACCTCACAGGGCTGTAGCTGAGCCTCAGGTTCAATACTGCGCAAGGAGGAAAGGATCCACATTCTCAATTTCCCCTCCACATCCCTGGCCTCCCAGATGTCAGGATGCCGGTGGGCCCCATAAGAAGGGGAGCTCCCCACCTCTGGGAGCCTCAGCCTCCAGCCAACCAAGAGCTGCCACTAAAAACAAAACAAAACACCAGAAGGGATCTAGACAACCTGGGCACAACATAAACCACAAGCCAAGGAAACCTCACTCTGTTCTCCAGGTACCACCTCTCCTTCCACCTGCTCCCTGCCCCCGTGCTGTGCAGCTAACTCCTCCTCATCATCACCTGTGGTTTTGGGAACACACCTCTACCTTCCCCACAGGTCTGCTCTCCCCAGTGTGTCCTGGCCTCGAGTCAGAGCCAGGCGCCTGAGCGGCGCCCTCACCCCGAAACACCCCAATCTAGCAAGACCTCCCTCCTGCCAGAGAGACCAGCCAGCCATGCCCACTCCACAGGGCGGTGCCAGTCTTGTCCCAATTACCAGTGCCCCACGTCTCCTAAAGAGGCCGTGGGCACCTTGAAGGGCCTCCTCACGTTTGTCCGGCCTGCCACCAGCCAGCATGTGCTGGGCAGACCTGCTCTTGGCCAGCAATGAGTCACCATGTCCACAGCACAGGCTGCCCTTTCCTTTGAAAAACAGCCTTGGTCAGAGGACCTTCTGGACAGCAGAGCATGGCCCCCTGGGCATTCAGGATCCTCTTCCCCCTGGAGCCTTTCTGCTGCCTGGAGTCCCTCATATTCCCCAAGTCCCTTCTCCAGGCTAACACACCCCATTCGTTCCATTATTCTTTGTGTGTCTGGATTTTGAGTCCGTTCACCATTCTGGCCACTCAATCTGAACATGCTGTGGCTTTCTGATGACCTTCCAAAAGTGGGGTCCCCAAGGAGCACACAGCTCCTCCCCTTGGGCACATTTTTGTTGACATAATGACAGGTTCTATTAGCTACCTTAAACTTAACACAATCTGCAGCAAAATACCTGGATTTTTATCCCTACACAGTTCTTTTCACCTTGGATAAATTACTTCTCTTTATCTCAGTTGTTTTAAACTATGAGATAAGGTAACAAAGGCACCTTCCAATCCCAAACCAAGACGCAGGCCGGCGGCCGGCAGAGGGCGCGCTAACTCCCGTTGAACAGGCTGCATTTCCGAGTGCGACCGCAAGGCGTCGCCCGAGCGCCGCGGCCCGCCCCCGCCCTGCTGCGCGGCTGGTGACTCCCTGCGGCCCTTAGCCCGCACCGGTGAGAGAAACTGGTTGCGCGGACCTTGAGGACTGGTCACCCCGAGTCTGGATTTGCTCAACAACGGCCACTGCCAGTCACCTGCTCCTGAAATCTATGCGCCTCATACCTCCCTCCTGATTGCTCCCTCTCGCCCCCCACACTCCCCGTGTTTAGGTGCCTCCTCCCCATCCTCCCGAGCCTCCTGCACGCAGGACGGGGGCTGCTTCATGAACACTCCCAGCTGGCCCAGGTAGATTAGAAAATGACATCTAGGAAATGACAAAGGGTATAGAAGCAGATATTTGATTTCTACTTCTTCCCCTGGGCAATGAGATGGGGGGGTGGGGGGGATCTCTTTCTTGGGACCTCCCTGGTGGCACAAGGGGTTAAGACGCAGCACTTTGAAGCAATCTGCAGCCACTGCAACGTGAGTTCCATCCCCGGCCAGGGAGGTGACCCACAGGTGAGGCACAGAGACCTCTCCCGACTCTCCCGCTGCTCCCCTCAGCAGTGTATTTCGGTCATTCCTCCTGTTCTGCTCCCCACTCTGTCTCTGGTGAATCCTCTCACACCCACACCTCTGGCCTATACCCCAGTTCTCGTATGCATAAATTTTTTTAAATCTCTTCCTTTACTGTCTGAAGAACATAAATGGCTACACAGTTCTTCCTCTCACCTGGGAGAAAGCCACGGGTGGGCATTTTGATTTGCCCTCAAGTCCCAAGTGTCTGCCAGATCTCTGGCAGGCAAGAGAAGATCCAGGAAGACCTATCCATGCCAATATATTTTGTATGTCAAGTTGACTGGGCCACCGGGCGCCCAGATATTTTTGTCAACTGTTATTCTGGATGTGTCTGTGAGGACGTTTTTGAATGAGCAAGGAGTGTAAATAGGCAAAATGAGAAAAGCAGAACGTCCTCCCCAGCATGGGTGGGATTCACCCAAATAGCTGAAGGTCTGTTAGAACCTGGCGCTCCCACAGGAAAGGAACTCCCTCTCCCTGTCTGCTTTTCCATTGGGACACTCACTGGCTTTTCCTGTCTTAAGACTCAAACTGAAACATCAACTTTTCTTGGGTCTTAAGCCCAAACATCTTTGGACTAGAGCTATCAGTACATGCAGTTTGCTGCCTGCAGGTCTTCAACTTGTCAGCCTCTATAATCACATGAGTCAATTCATCTATATTTATTTCTATTGGTTTCCTTACTCTGGAGAACCTTGAATAATACATTAAAAGAGCAATATGGTATCATTCTTCTCTCCACTCACATTAGCAAAGACAAAAGTCTTCTGGGCACTTGGAAGAAATTGCACATCTGTGGAGTCAACATTTTCTCTTTGTCCTTGGAAACCAGCTGCCAGGGTAGAGGAGTCTCGCACCGCCAGGATGTCTGTGAGGGCTCCGCCTAGCATCCACTGCCCTCCTGTCGAAGGGACCATGTTGAATGGTCACCCAGAGCAGGCCCCTGGCTCAGTGATTTCTCAGCTGGGCACATAGCCCAAGCCAGGTCACTCCAAGAAAATGAAATTTTGTCCTAGGGAGTTGGTAAGAACTGATTTTTAATTTCCTTTTTTTAAATATTTATTTATTTATGCATACAGGAAAGAACTGGGCTGCAGGCCAGAGGTGCGGGGGCAGTGGGGGGGAGGGTGGTGAGAGGACTCACCAGAGACAGAGTAGGGAACAGAACAGGCAGACTGACTGAAATACACAGCTGAGGGGAGCAGCGGGCGAGTCAGGAGAGGTCTGCTGTGCCGTGTGGGTATCTCCCTGGTCAGCCGGCATCAAACCTGCACTGCAGAGTCTGCGGACAGCTTCACAGCACTGTGCTCAACTGCCTGCACCACCAGGGAGGCCCTACATGATAATACTATGGCGGGTTCCTGTCACATACATTTTTCCAACCCTGCAGAATGTACACCACCAAGTGTGAACCTCAAAGTAGACTATGGACTTTGGGTGAGAATGATGTGACCATGTAGGTTCTTCGGTTATAACCAAGGGTCCCTTCTGGTGGGGAGCTGACGACAGAAGGGGTGGTGTGTGTGAGGGGACAGGAAGTATATGGGAAATCTCTGTACTTGCCATTCAGATTTGTTGTGAATCTAAAATTGCTCTTTAAAAACTATAGCTTGTGGGACCTCCCTGGTGGCGCAAGGGGTTAAGATGCAGCACTAAAGCGATCCACAGCCACTGCAGCACGAGTTGAATCCCTGGCCAGGGAGCTACCCACATGGCGCAGCAGATCTCTCCTGTCTCAAACAGTGCTCCCCTCAGCAGTGTATTTCAGTAGATCCGCCTGTTCTGAATTCTCTCACCCCCACACCACTGGCCTGTACCCCAGTTCTTGTATGCATAAATAAATAAATCTTTAATAAAATAAAAACTATAGCTGGTGTAATTGTCATGAAGGATTTTGCTGTCAGGATCCTAGGTAATCTGTCTGCTCCACTCATGCTTAATAGTCATGTAGGTGATTGCAAGTGTCTCACTATCACAGCTGTCTGGCCCTGTAAAATTAGTCGGTGTTGAACAGCTATGGCAAAGTGGCCAAGTGGCCTCTCTGCCTTCCTCGTGTTGCAATTAGATGCAAAGCTGCTGGTCCCCCAATGCCCCATTCTGACGCCTGTGTTAGACATCACTGTGCCCTGGAAAGCCCTTCATCAGTTGATCCTCCAAGCTTGGACTCAGATGTCACCTCCTCTATGAGCCTTCCTGACCTCCATGTCTTCCTCTGGCTCCCACAGTACGTGGTGTCCACTAGAAATCTCTTTAGCTGCAAGTAAAAGAAATTCTGACTAGAAGTTGCCTAAACAAATAATGGAATCTTTTTCCTTAAAGTATGGAGGCGAGGGGTGGCTGACATTAGTTCACTGTCTCAGTGACGCTGTGGTTGAAGTGGTGTCTTCGAGAGTCTCCTGACCTTCCCTTCAAGATTACAAGATGGCTGCAGCTGCTCCAAGCATCGTATACGCCAGTCACTTTCAAAGAAAAGATGCAAGGGGCAGAGCAAGGTAGAGGATTTCTCCTCATTTACCCTTATCCAGAAGGAAAACAAATTCCCAGGAGTTTCTAACAGGTGTCCCCTGCTACCTCATTATCTAGAAGTGGGCCACCAGCTTTACTTCAGGCCAAGTCTGAACCTACTTCCTGAGGTCAAAGGAACTTGATTGAGACCTGAGGAAAAAAAAAATGGAGTTAAGTCAACAGGGAAGTGAGAAGGGGAGGAATGGCTTTTGAGTAGGCAATGCATGGTTTCTGACACACTTTCAGCTGTTTCCTTCCTGCCTCCCACTCGGAGTAGCACCATGAAAAGGCTCCATTTTGAGTCCAGGATGGAGCCTCGGAAGGCATTAAGGAAGGGACACCCCTGACGGGAATTCAGTGAGTGCTCTCTGGCTGCTGTGAGGTCTCTTTGGGGCAAGGACATTTGGGAAAAGAGAAGGAGGCTATTTTAGGGCCCAATGGGAGCAAGAAGCTTGGACCGGGACTTGCAGGGTGGAAACCAGTGGGACTGTGTGAGGAGCATTCAGAAGGCAGCCCACGCGGCTGGCTCACTTATTGGTAAATGAAGTGAGCTCAAGAGAGAAGGCAAACATGGCTCACGGAGGATCCCAATGTGGGAGGAGACAGAGGAGCCTGGTGTGTGTCATCTCGCCTCGGTGCTGCTAGAGGCTCGCTTTGGGTCATGTCCAGCAGGCAGGGGGACGCCGTCCAGGGCTTGGGAGAGAAGACAGGGTTTGAGACGCTATTTTGAGCCACTGGCATGTTGATGGAAAGCCAGCATGTGCAGATGGGCTCTCCCAGGAAGACGGAGGAATGGACAGCGAACAAAACTGCAAAAACACCAACAGAGAAGGGTTCCAAAAAGGGAAGAGAGAAGGAGCAGCTTTGGTGGGGTGCCAGGACCTTGCTGCTGAAGGAAAATGACTGACGTATCTCCTTTATAGCTCACAAGGTTCTCATGCCTCTATGTGCTTTCCAGGAACCTAGGGTAAATCCAAATTAACCAAATTTCACTCTACAGTTCAGCCGCATGGACAGAACCTGGCACCAGCAGGGAACAGCTGCATGCTCCCTTGTCACTGCAGTATGCACACCATGCATGCTCTTACCCAACCCTCACTTGGTCTTGGAGCAGGACAGCTAGCCGTAGCATCTGCCCTCTTTTTCTGCTGCAAAACCTGTTCCCAGGTCCTTTCGGTTCTTCACCTGAGACTACTCACCTACTGTGAGATCCAAAGAGAAAACTTTCTTCAGGTGATAAAAGCTTTAATCCCCAAACTAGCAGACACAGCTAATCAGCACTTGTATTACTCAGGCCTTGGGGTCTACACAAACACGTTTTTATGTCTGTAATTTTATGATTTTGGGCACAGACAACAAGGTCTGCCCGGAGGTGCCCTCAGTACCAGCTCAGCCTTCTAGAACTCCACTTTCCCAGCCCTATCCACTGCTTCCTTGCTGGGCAGCCAGGTGCTGGAGAAAGTGGGTTGGGTCCTAAGAGATGCACGGTAATGGAGCTGAGCCAATTTAGGGATCTCGTTCCTCTCTGCAGAAGAGCAGTGAACCTCCCTGGTGGCGCAGGGGTTAAAGACAGCGCTATCGAGCTATTGCCAGCCACTGCAGCACAAGTGCAATCCCCTGCTGGGAGCTACCCACATGGCGCAGCAGACCTCTCCTGTCTCGCCCGCTGCTCCCCCTCAGCAGTGTATTTCAGTGGATCTGCCTGTTCTGCTCCCTGCTCTGTCTCTGGTGAATCCTCTTACCTCCTGCACCTCTGGCCTACACCCCAGTTCTGAGGGAAAGTCACCAGAGACCATGGAAAGATTTTCCTGTCTGAGAAAAGGGGAAGAACGGAGGAGGAGCACATCTCTTCCCTGGAGCTCTGGCCGAGACAGCGACTGAGGGGAAAAGTTGATGCAAAACTCTGACATCAAAAGGTGTAACTAACCAAACCGGACCTTTCCACCTTGATGTTTATTGGTACATCGCTAAAGAAACGTGCAGTGTAAGACCTAACCCCAGGGACAATATCACGTGCTTCCTTGACATCCAGTGAAATCGGGAGGCCTAATTGCAAGGCTCCCTCCTGATCCTGCTCCTTCTGTTAAGGCCCCCTGGCCAAACGGCCCTCCTTATCATGAGGTTGGAGCCGCCACCCCTGTGGTCATCTCGCCTGGTGTGTGTCACTACAAGGTGACCTCAGGGGTGGTTTCACTTCCCTGCCTGTCACATCCTAACCCCGGGACCATTCCAGGCTGCTCCCACAACCCCTACATGCTGAGCCCCATGTGGCCCTACAAGCTGTGGGTACAGGGAACCAAGAAACCACCGTCCATTCCATCTTCAGAGCACTGGGGCTGTGTGCTCGCCGTCCCTACTCCCACTTTGGGTGGGAATCCTTCCCTCAAGAGGGTGAACAGGAGGCAATGACAACAAAACTGACTGCCCTGTGTTTAGTGGAGTGTGCTGCTCCTTGTGCTGGCAGATAAGCATTGGCACCTCCACGATGCCTGGTGACCCCTAGCTGGATGCCCCCCACTCCTCTCACCTCCTGTGGACTCAGGAGAGCAGAGCCAAAGGGCTTATTGTTTCCTGCAGCCACCGTGTGACAATCACCCCACAGGACTGTCTGGCAGCACCCCAACACTGTTCCCTGCTCCCTCCAGGAAGAAAGAAAGGTCACTGACTTTTCTTCTGAATACTTGAAAACAGCTTGGATGGAAACGTTTTCAATTGGCTCCCACGGGGTGCAGGGTGCAGAAGTGTTAACTCTGGGTTCCACCACAAGGTGACCATGGCACGCATTTTTGTTTCTTCTGCAAATCTCCCACAGCTTTAGAGTCCAAAGATCCTTTTTAAGGGCCTCCCCTGGTGGCACAGCGGTTGAGCGCTGGGCTGCGAAGCTGCCCGCAGCCTCTGCAGCGCTGGTTCATTCCCCGGCCGCAAGTGAGGGTCCCACATGGCACGCAGACCTCTTCTGCCGCACCCGCTGCTCCCCTCAGCAGTGTACTTCGGTCCTTCTGCCTGCTCTGCTCCCCGCTCTGGCTCTGGTGAATTCTCTCACCCTCCCGCGCTTCTGACTGTACCCAGTGCTTGTATAAATAAATAAAAAATAAATCTTAAAAAAAAAAAAGATCCTTTTTAACATCTGGATGTCAGTGTCTCTGGCTCTGTCTCTGATGAGGACCTCTGAACCCTCTAGAAGCCATGGAGCCCAGCACGAGGCTGAGATTTCGAGGGAAAGCAGACAATGTCCCCATTATTTCCCCTGCCCTCTCAGACCCACCGCTCACTGTGCCTCCCTGGGGCTCTTGTCCTCGACCTTGCTTTCATGGGGCTGGAGAGCAACCCACCTGCTCAAGTCCTGTAAGTTGCTCCCCCACTGTTGCTCAGCACCTGTGCCTTCATGAAGCCCAGCTATTCTGCAGCCATCCCTGGCTGGGTAGGTTCACCATCGGTTCTAGCAAATTGAAAGAGAATTTTGGAGGCCTTGGCATCATTTTCACAGGGTTTAATGGCAAGCAGGGGAAACAAGCCAGCAGGGAGACAGCAGCTTGGGCCTCGAGCGAATCTCTATATCCTCTTTCCTCTGGGCTATCCCTGGTGTTCTCTCGCTGTCTGTTCCTTTCGAAGCCATAGCTCGTCCTCTCTCAGCTGCTCTGCTGTGGCCGTCTCTGAGTGACGTCTCTGAGTAAAGCCGCCCTTATACCCCTGGCCTCTAGGCTCAGGTGTGCACACTTGCACATGCGCACACACTCATGCTCAGGTGTCCATAGTCAGGCACGCTTGCCCCATACCCACGAGCCCTCTGCGTTAACAAGATCAAGGCCGCAGGTTGTAGCCACAGCGGCTAATGGCGTAAAAGCCTGACCAGCTTCATTTAAAACCCCACACCAGGGCCTCCCCTGGTGGCGCAGCAGTTGAGCGCTGGGCTGAGAGTTGCCCGCAGCCTCTGCAGCGCTGGTTTGTTCCCTGGCCGCCGGCGAGGGTCTCACAAAAAAATAAATAAATAAATAACCCCCCACACCAGCCCAGACACGGAGTCCAGCGGTGTGGCCTTGCCCACCACCCCGCACAGTGCACACCAGCTCATTTGCCTGCTAGTTATCGCTAACACTTCCACGCACTTCTGAACTCTGGTTTTGTAAACCCAGATGAACTTGCTCACCAACCTCCCGTCCCCCCATTCACACGACTTAAGAGCAGGGCCCACATTTTAGAGGCAAGTACTCTTTGCTTCTCTCTCCTCCCCGCTGCCCATCTTACAACTGTTAGGCAGGAAAGGTAAAAAGCATCATGAGTCTGTCACATCCCAGACTTGGGCGCTGTGACGCAGCACTCATTCCTTTACTCAATGTGGAGGCTCTTGTTCATTTGTGATGGGGGTTTATTTTGGAAAGAAATGTAAGCTGAGCTACCACCTTGGGCAAAATTACTTTTTCTAGCTCGTTCATTATTTACACATTCATTGAACCTAACTCCTGGCTGCAGATCCCCCTCCCCAGGACACGCCCACTCCCTGCCCCTCCACACACGTGGTTTCCTGTCAGAAGCTGTGAGATGCAGCTGTGGAGGAGAAATCTTGGGTTCTGCCAACAAGCTGCTTCTTTGAACTGTCACCAGCTGGCAGCTTGGAGCAGATGACGGGTATGTCATCACTGCGTTACCCCAAATCCCAAACTCTAAAGGCCATTCCTGGGCCCTAAGCCCTTGGCACACCCCTCTTAGAATCATGCTTTTGGAGTTCATGACCTAATCCCAATGCTTCTGTTCAGCCTCCATTCCTGCTACATTAAACCCTGAGAATTCCAGGGGAGAAAAGCTCTAAAATCCCGAACTTCAACTCTTTTTGCCTTTGGCTGACTTGGAGGGGCCTGGGTGGCGGCCGCATCCTTTGCTCACACCGCCAGGTTGCAAGACAGCGGCTGAGACACTGTGCCGCCCCGTGGTTACGAGGACAAGGACCCGCAAGGGAGTAGAGCCTCACTTCTAGTTCCATCCAAACCTTCTGGACTTTTCTTGGCCAACATGTCGCAACATTAATGAGCGAATCTGATACTCTCTTGGATGAAGTTAAGTGGAAATTTTCCCTTTTGAGAAGTTAGGAGTTCTGGGATTTTGAGCAGCTCCTAGTTGACAGAATAAAAAATTATTCCCTGTACTGCCAAAATATATTGATCTTTAATACTGGAGATTTGTATCTTACTCTCCACCTCATGCCCTAAATGTTTGGACACAGAGGGTGGAATCATCACCTCAAATCAAGAACATTATTTAAAAAGGGCGGGGGAAGGGGGAGAGGCATTTACTTCATTAGCCAGTGGGTATGAGTCTTATGCTGAGTAAGAGCTTTTTTGAATTTCCATAAATCTGTTTTGGTAGCTGATTGTAAAGGCAGGACTGGCCACAGTGCAGGTTTCCTGATCCCATGCAGACCGGGTAAAGGAGGAGTCAGAGTCCTTAGTGGGTTTTTGCAGGTCTTTTATTGGGGTTCACCAGGCATATGGCAGGCAGGGGTGCTGGCTGGGGGGCTGGGAGGCCTGCCAGCAAGTCTTCACTCTATCTGGGCTCTCTAGCGTTCGTTCTGCTGCTTCTCGGCTTCTCATTCGGCTTCTGCTTCGGCTTCTACTGCTGCAGCTGGTGCTGCTGGCGTCCCCCCCCCCCCCCCCCCCGTGACGCCGCCCTTAAAAGGCACAGTCTCAGCTCAGCTGAATCCCATCTACCTATGCCCACACCCTACTCCAGGTGCCCGCCATCAGGCATGCATTCAGGACAAGGATCCATCATCTATCCTGATGGCGGGAGGGCAGAAAAGCCTGACATTTTCTTTACCCTACACTGATGATTTAAAATGAAATCAATTTATAAATCTTAAATTTGAGTATGTTTGTAGTGCCAGCAAGGCACAGAGCAGGATCTCTATGATCCCAGCAGACGGGTGTGGAGGAGAGTCCTGGAGACTTCGGTGGCTTTCCAGGATTATATTGAGTGTTTTTTACACCATATGTATTGCAGCAACCAGGTACATGGCAGGCAGGGGGGCCGGGCGGCCTGGAGGCGGCCGGGCCTCCCAGCTTCCAGCGAATCTTCACTCTTTCTGGGCTCTCCGGCGTTCTCTCGGGGGTCTCTGCTTCTTTGCTGCTCTGCTGGTTCTGCTCTCATTCTGCTGGCATCCCCATGATGCCGCCCTATAAGCCCAGTCTCTCAGCCCAGGTGCACCCACCTATGCAGGCCCACACCCTACTCCAGATTCCCCGCCATCAGGCACATGTGTAGGACTGCAGGGGTCTATCATTAATGCTAATGGCGACGTGGCGGGGAGGGCGGAAAATCCTGACAATTTTTCACTTACCCTACAATGTTCCCTTTATTGAAATGAAAAAAATTCTCATCTTCCAAGCAAATTCCTAGTAAATGCAGACATGGGACATATTCTCAGTGAGTAAGATGGAAAAGAAGTTGTGTAAGAAACTTAATTCCATGTTTTAGGGAAACAAAATCAGATTGCAATCAGAAGGAGATGGATTTGGTTCTTTGGTTTGCTGTTCCATATTGATGGCAGAGCTGTGAGTTGAGTGGAATTGAAGGCAACAGTACTTTCCAGAAGCATCATCACTGACAGTGTTAACAGTGTGCTATTCATAGAAAAGGGAGGTAAAGCTAGAAAAAGACTAGGGAAAGGACTGAGAGAGAAAGAAGGACCAGAGAGAGTTGGAGAAAGACTGGAGGAGGCACATGGAACAGAGACATATGAAGAAGACGCACTTGCTTGGACTTGTGCCAGGGACTTGGGGACACTTGAGACAGAGACATATATGAGACCCGTGGGGAGGCTGATTTCTTTCTTTTTTTTTTTTTTTTTTTGTGGGATCCTCGCCGGTGGCCGGGGATCAAACTGGCGCTGCAGAGGCTGCGGGCAGCCTCGCAACCCAGCGCTCAACCGCTGCGCCACCAGGGGAGGCCCTGGGAGGCTGATTTTTTTTTTTTTTAAGATTTATTTATTTATTTATTGTTTATTTATGCAAGCACTGGGTACAGTCAGAAGCGCGGGAGAGTGAGAGAATTCACCAGAGCCAGAGCGGGGAGCAGAGCAGGCAGAAGGACCGAAGTACACTGCTGAGGGGAGCAGCGGGCGGCAGGAGAGGTCTGCGCGCCATGTGGGACCCTCCTCTGGTGGCTGGGGAGCAGCCCGGGATCGAACCGGCGCTGCAGAGGCCGCGGGCAGCTTTGCAACCCAGCGCTCAACCGCTGCGCCACTGGGGAGGCCCTGGGAGGCTGATTTTTGATTTTGCTCCTTTCCTTCTAGACATGCCTGGCCCCATCTGCCCCTTTCTTTTGGGTCCCCATCAGAAGGTGCCTTAGACTTGTGGCAGGCGCTGGGTCTCAGTGGCCCTGCTTTGGGCCACGCCTGTTTGGATGGACGTTTACCATGGGGGAATGGGTAACTTTGGGTGCTTGATTTGGAAACGATATTCTTTCTCTTTTCTCTCTGTTGCACACTATATTAAAGTTCCTTTCCATTGAAGGTCATACACACTAGAGTGTGCTTTGTCTTGACGCAATGGGTGGCAGAATCCATTTAGACTGGGCAGGTTTGCGGGTTCCAGGGTACCCCTCATCCTACCCACTAGCAACAGGAATCCTCAAAATTGGCTCAGTATCTACTGGAATTGGACACAGGCAATCACTACTACAAGGCAATTCTACTCCCAGTTTTTATACAGGGAGACATGCTAGCACATTCATGGTTCTACTCACAGCAGTCTTCAGCTGGGAGCCACTCTGCCCTAGTGAGGACACGCAAGCACTACACACGTGGTGGGTGAATCCACAGTTAATTCTGAGGCAAAGCAGGGCCTCCCTGGCGGCCTAGGGGTTAAGTCTCAGTGCTATCACCACTACAGCCCGAGTTCCATCCCAGGCCAGGGAGCTAACCCACATGGTGCCGCAGACCTTTCCTGTCTCACCCGTTGCTCCCCTCAGCAGTGTTTCAGTAGATCCTCCTATTCTGCTCCCCACTCTGTCTCTGGCAAATCCTCTCACCCCTTGTACCTCTGGCCTACACCCCAGTCTCTTCTACGCAAAAATAAATAAAATCTGGGGCCTCTCTGGTGGTGCAAGGAGTTAAGACACAACCTATGAAGCTATCCACAGCCACTGCAGCACGAGTTTACGAGTTCAATCCCCAGCCGGCCAGGGAGCAACCCACATGGCGCAGCAGACGTCTCGTCTAGCCCGCTGCTCCCCTCAGCAGTGTATTTTACTCAGTCTGCCTGTTCTGTTCCCCGCTGTCTCCGGTGAATCCTCTCACCACCCCCACACCTCAGGCCTGTACCCCAGTTCTTGTATGCATAAACAAATAAATCTTTAGAAAATTAAAAACACTGAGGGAAAGAGGCTAGACCCAAAGAAACACTTACCATGTGTATAAAGCACAGAAACAGTCAAAACTAACCTGTGGGGTTAGGAGTCAGGAGTGTGTATCCTGTGTGTGGGCTGTGCTGGGAGGGGACACGGGGGCTTTCTGGGGTCATGGCAATGTCACTTCTTGATCTGAGTGCAGGTCAGATGGGCATGTTCATTGTGTCAGGTCGGTGTGCTCTGTACATACGTGTATTTTTTCTCTATTTTACTTTAGGGAAGCAAAAAAGCCAAAAAATGGTGACGAATCAGCTGTGGAGACTCCTGACAAGGCCTGTCACGGAGCTTGGGGAGCCTTACCACAGAACCAGGCCCCCTGCGAGGTGCAGGCTGGGAGGGTGCCTGTGAGCAGCGCCCCAATGCTCCACTGCCTAAGGAGGGGTGGCAAGAAAGGCCTGACTGTATCATGCACCCCAATGCCAGCTACTGGCTGGCTTTGGTGTCTGGAGTGATGACTCAGAGGTCGCGACACCCAAGAGGAAGACATCAGTCTCTTATCCCGGGGGCTTTAAAAAATAGCTTGGCCACATAGGCAATGCCTCTTATCCCCCTCAGTTACAACGGTCAGTTCAAGTTTGCATCCACCTCAGCCTTTGCTGTGCTAGCCCCTGTGGCTGGGAGAAACAGCAGGACACCAGTTCAAAAAGAAGCCTTGACCTTCACTCATGTGACCTTTTTGAGCCCAGGTCTGCAGCTGTCAGCGAGGTCAGAGGTTGCCTAAAGTTCTGATACTGAATATCACCATCAGCTTGGCCCATCTGGTGGGGCGCTCATCATAAACACGGTGGTGACCCTTCAGCCTGGAACCATCACCAGAATTCCTGGGATGGCCTCTCAAGACGCAAAGGCCAAACTGACCAGTTGCGCGAACTGAGCACTGATCACCCCTGAAACCTCCCGCACTCCTAGGGGGTGGGCTGCCCTCTGCTGCCAGGGCTCAGCAGTCCCTGGATCGCCTACTGTCACAAAAATGTCATAGGATATCAAATTTCACAGTAACACCAAGATACTAACTAACAGAGTACTTGGAATTGAGGGGCCTGGCAAATCTTAGTCTCTTAGAAGAAAACCTCTTTGCTATAAAGGGAATGGAAAACAGGAAAGAACACATCAGGCCGGGGAGGGAGCGGTTGTGGATGTCCAGTGCGTTGTCCCACAGTGACTTCCCTGCTCGCCTCAGGGGGAGGAGAGGTAAAGAAATTCAACCTACTTAGAAATGAGGTCAGTGAGAAAGGAGGTTCCAATGGCTCTTGCTCAGGCTGAGGAAAGGGCCTGAGCCTTCTTGGTGGCTCCCCTGGCCTCAGGCTAAGGGAACAGACACTGCAGGGAAATAAGAGAAGCCATTCAATGTTCTTATCCTTTATGGTGCCATGGGAGAGCTGCTTCAAACCACAGGCTCACTGATGCAGGCCCACTGACATTCATAGCTGAAAGGCCCTGGAGCTAAGGGAATCCAGTGAGAGCAGAGGGTTAAAAAAGCCAGAACCGGAGACTCATGTGTGCTTTCCAGCCCGTAAAACTCCAAGGCGCTCATGGTGCTGAGTGATTTTGTCAGGGTACAGCTCCTAGATTGCAAATGAAGAGTCAGTACTAACGAGTATCCAGCAGTCCCCAGAGTAAGGGCATTTGATGACCCAGAGTCTGCACTGTGGCTCTGGGTGTCTCCCGTGAAGACGACACCAAGTTTCCGTGGCCACCTCAGTGGTGAAGAACAAGCTTTGAAGGAGATGAGAGCAGATTTCTGAAACCCTTCTTAGCAAAGGTTGAAATGCCGCAGGGTGCCCACAGTGAGCTGTTCAAACTTATAAAACTGAGTGTATTTTAAGGTCAGAATCACAAGAAGCCAGCACACAAACTCTTTTCATGTCACGTTTTTGGTAAATTAAAAGCAACTGGTAAAATAAATCCAAGTCTCCTTTAGGTATTTCGTATTTTTATTTCAAAAGAAAGGACACCAAGAAGCAGGAGAGTGAAGCAGTTAAAACCAGCAAAGCTGCAAAGTAGGAAAGAAAGCGGGAGAAATGGATCAGATTGCAGTGATATGGTTGCTTAATGCAAACACCGAGGTCTGATGCTGCAAACCTAAGTCACATTAAGTCCTTGACTTCAGGCTCGCTGATCCATCAAAGTGGCAGGGCTGGGCCCCTTTTAACTTTACACATTCTAGACACATGTCATGCACATACAGGTTACACGTTATGGTTACATGAAATTGCATGCAATTCACACAGAATCATTTTGAAGGCACTGTATTATGCAGCAGGAGCTGCTACTTTCTGGCAAGTCCTTCCCAGGTTGTCTTGCAAGTGGTCCTCTGTTTATTCCTATTTGAAACTTTGGTTTGCAAAGCCCAGGTGCCATCTAGTCCTACCTTGTCAATTATTTTGGTTTCATACCTCACCATCTTTTCCACTTCCCCTTCATGTCAAGCTCAGAAGAGAATAGTCCTGATAGTAAGATCCTGTTAAATTTGGATTTTCAAATGATTTGAGTCAAGCAGCAATTTACAATTTGTTGCTTTAAAGCCAGTTGCTACCAGTTTCCTTTATGCTTGCAATCCAGCGAGGCCCATCAGTCAGAAATTCTGTAGGACACATGAGGTTCTGGATGCACATTCAATGACTTTTAGTTCCAAGAAAAATATGGTCTCGTATATACTTAAGTTTAACTTTTAAAGAGCTATTTCCATCCATGCTGCTTTAATAAGCTCTCCCCTAGATCATAAAATCCTAGATTCATGGGCTGAGCAGGCCGCATCTTTTGCAAAGAAAACAGTTCTGCAGTACTTTTTAAGGACACACATGCATAGTCTAGTTCTAAAATTTGTAGCAAAGTAAGATAACACAGACTAACCATTTGGACCATAAGAAATTCACCCTTAAATTTCATTGGTTGTGCTATTCTACTTATGCATTTGGCTTATCAACTTGGTAGGTCTAAGAAAGGAAAATATATGTAACACACTACATCCCATAATGGAACTGGGTTTGTTGTTCTCTAACCAGAGTTCATTTCTGGTTGTGCCACACCCCAAAAACAAAAAACAAAAAAAATGAAGAAAGCTTTCCTATCATTTATTCCCCATGTTCCTTCATACTCTCCAGCGGGTCAGCAGAAAGCACAGTGGAACTCATTTCCATAGGGGCGTGTAAAAGATTTTGAAAACTCCTCCCAGAGGCGAGGCGCCAGGAAGGTTTAAACTACAGAGGACAAGGGCCCATCTGCCTGGCGTGGTGCTCCGTTCACAGCAGATACGGCTACAGCCCTAACTCACCCACGCGCTCCATCCCGAGCCAGACTAGATGCTCAGTGATTCTGTAATTACAGACTGCGAAGAGGCTTCCTCATTCATTCTTATCATGCAAACCAAAAAAAAAAAAAAAAAAATTCTATGAAAATATGTAAATACTGTAATTGACTATTATAGACTATTTTGCATCAACTACAGATGTCTCGAGATAGAATTTTCTTCCTAGCTCATTCACTTGTTAGAAACACTCCATTTCCCCAAAAAAGAAAAACACACACATAATAAAAAGCATGCCTTCCTGCTATCAAAAAATGAACTCCAGAACACACACGCCTACCAAGAACTGAAGGAAATGAGTTTCAGCAAAACAGGACTCATGATCTGAAACCTATTTCACCTCCAACTTTAAGTCAATTATTTTCACCTTCTTGAGATCAGGCAAGGACTCAAAGACCATCCCTTGAATTGTACAGAAGTGTGACCTATCTGTTAAGAAAAAGCCATGGCAGTCTTTTATATTAGACTTCCAAGGAACTAGGAAGAAATGGCAATTTACATATATAATGAGTAGAAGGGTAGCGAGGGAACAGCTTATCACTCCTTCACTCCTCTCAAGGATGGCTGTTCTAGACTAAACAGTAAGTGGACTCAGAGGACCTGAGAAAGGCTGAGGAGCACTCTGTCTCAGAAAATCAACCGACTGCTTCAGCCAGTTGGGAGATTCTGCTCACCAAAAAGCAGATCCCAGGCCAGGAAAAGTCAAAAGGACTTTATGTCATCAACATATGTAGCTTAGGCAGAGTCTCCTGTGATGAATGGCAGAATGCGCTTCCAGGCTGAATGGTATAGATGGGAAACCACTTTGAGCCATCCAGCAGACACTGGAAATCCATTGTTGATGCAGAGGGACCTGTCACAGCAGCATGACAAACTGTCACCACTGCAGACACCACCCTGGCCTCAAAATTGCCATCTTGCCAATTTTCCTTATTCACTTCAGTGAATAGGCCTAAGATTTTAAAACAGTTAAAATCTACACGTAAGATTGGATAAACTCACGTCTTCCCTTTCTCTTGAATCCTAAAAGAAATAATGCAGCCAGCAGCTGCAGAGGACACATAAAAGATGAAATGCAACAAAAGTAAGTGCTAGAGGCAGAAGGAATCCGAATCAAGGCTTAGCGAGGAAAACTGATGAGCCCTGCAGTCTGACAACCGTCCAGAGCCCCCCCCCCACACACACACAAACACACACACACATACAGATGAGCCCTGCAGTCTGACAACCATCCAGAGCCCTGACAGACACACACACACACACACACACACACACACACACACACACACACACACTGATGAGCCCTGCAGTCTGACAACCATCCAGAGCCTTGCCTCCCCCCCCTCCAACACACATGGGCGGGAGAGCGCGCCATCAAGGGTAAGAAAGGGCTGAAGAAATGGATTAAGCAGCGTCTTTAACAATGCTTACCATTCAGAAACAAGACTATTTTACATGACCAAACAATACCCTTGCCAAATTAAATTCCAACAATTGCAATGTATAATGGTAGGCTAAAGGAGCCAAATTGTAAATTCCCAGCTCAGGCATGAAATTTGGTAATAGACAAGCAGAAAAGAGAAAGGTTAAGAGTTTTTCAAGTTTCCTTCCGGACATCTAAACCTTTCCAATACTTGTCTCATGGGAGGTCTTCTCCCTGGAAACTTGGGTGACAGAGTCAATGCGTGTTACCAACCCTTCTGAAGTGCAGGACAATTTCATCACATGACTTTCACTTGCCCAGCCATCACGGGGAAGGTGGTCTTGCATCGTGTGGCAGTCAGATGGGGCTTGCAGCCAGTGTTAGTCTACGGAGAAGCTAACAGGTTACCAGAGAGGAAGGAGGGGAGGGGGAAGGGAAGAGGGGCTGACTGGGTGGGGGTGAATGGAGACTGGACATTTGTGGGGGGAGTGGGGAGATACATGCAGTGGCTGAAATGAGAAAATGTACTCCTGGAATTTATACACGGTTGTAAACAAATGTGATCTCAATTAAAAAAAAAAATAAAAAGTCGTATTTGAGGGCATGAGGGACCAGGGAAATTCTGACACATTTAAAACACTCATTGCCCAGCAGACAAAACAAACCACGTTCACATTGACATTCACACCAGAGTTTGAACTGGGGATGACAATGAAAATCCTAAATTGATCATTCTCACCTGAAATGTACATGAAGCAAACTGAAAAAATATATTTAATTCCTCTAATCTTTCAAAAAAGGGGACTTGGAGGTTCCATGGAGGTGACTAAGGCCATGGAACATTAGAAATTTTAAGAACCACATATATATTTAAAAAATCTTTGTGCCTTACTTTTTTCTGACATAGTTACAATATTGCATATTTTAAGTATAAGCCAAGAAACTATTTTCTGTTCTATAGATTTAAATGGAAAATTTTGGACCTGATGGAGAATTAAATTTTCCTCAATATAAACACCCACTACTGTCAATTTCTTTTCTTCTAAGTGTCATTTACTGTGTAATCCAAAGGACCAGCTAACCAATTTCTTATTTATTATTCTTGGAAGGACCACTTACTAAACACCAAGCCAACCCACATAACAACATTTGCTACCTATATTAGTGATTCCTTCTTCATAAATTTAAAATTCGACTTTCTACTAGAATGCAGTGAGAAAAGTTAAATTTAAATGTGACATATCAAAAATTGAAAAGCACTTACTTACATAAATTATAACCTTGTGAGCCTCTTTACATCTGGTGGTAATAATGCAATAAAATTACATTTATAGAGTAGAAATAATTTAAACATGATAAACTATGAGGTTTTACTTGTCTGCATTTTTTTTTGTTATGGAATGCAAACTTAGTCCTTTAAAAAATGTGAACTTTTCTAGTAATTTTTATTAAAATGGAAAGTTGTATTCTCTCAGAACTTAATTTTTGGTGAGAAAAGGTTGAGATCAGTGACTGGTATATTTGAGGTTTCCAATTACTAGGGGGTATAAGACACCTTTAAAAAAGTGAGGTGAGCTCATTTCTCGCAGGTGCATTTATTCTCTTTACTCTCTGCCTCCTACCTGTGGTCCTGATTTTCTCCCTCTACTTAGGAATTCCAGAGGCTCCATTTTATCTTCACTTTCTGAGTATTTATTTATTTTAAGATTTATTTATTTAAGCATACAAGAACTGGGGTGTAGACCAGAGGTGTGAGAGGATTCACCAGAGACAGAGTGGGGAGTAGAACAGGGTGACTGACTGAAATACACTGCTGAGAGGAGAATCAGGAAGACAGGAGAGGTCTGCTGCACCATGTGGGTCAGCTCCCTGGCTGCATTATGACTGAACTCATAATGCAGTAGCTGGTGATAGCTTGATAGCGCTGTGTCTTTAACCCATGCGCCACCAGGGAGGCCCACTTTCTGAGTATTTAAAATGCTTCACAGCAGAAAGGTGACTCAGTAACTGAGATATTTTGGCTCAAACATTTAACTAAAGTGTCTTATTTATTCTATGCATTAAGTTAATCACCAAGGATTTGAGGCCTATTACATGCCTTGAATGACAATAACATTTTAGTGTTTATATGCAAAACATGTCATCTATAATTGAAAGCAAAGACCATAGTTTTCACTTTCTTATCTATTTCTTCAGATATAACAGAAATAAGCAACAAATGGGGCAGCAATTATTTCAACATCCTAAGTCATTATGATTAAGTGGTTTCTTTGCCCTCTCACAAAAACTGTTAACTTTATAAATATTAGAAAGGCAGAAATTGATTTACATAGTTTTCAAATGTGGCTCCTTACAAAAAAGACTCAATTTGTCCCTTATGTGACTTTACCACTGGTGTTCAGCAAGGATTTATCCTACAACTCCATCTGTGTTGCAGCTGAAGATCTATCCATCCTAAATTTACTTTATTGACTCTTTTCTAATCAACTTTAGGCTTTTTAAAATTTGAAGATTTCACTTTACCAGTAATAACAGTCATAAAAAATCTCTTGAGTCTCAAAAATTATGTAGAAACAAGATAAAAAGAACTAACCCAATCCACACCCTATTTGGATGCTGGGAACAGAAAAAAGCTGCATTACAGACTTCCAACAGTACTTGGCTCATACAAATGTCCTATTCTGACAACTTAGTCAAATGTGTTTATATTCAAGAGAAAAAAACTATCCTCATTAAGTAAATATCCTCTACTATGTCTTTATTGTAGCTGAAGGTGTCTAGAACAATTTTGTTCACACAGATTCACATAGCTTCCTTTTATGTTCTTCGAGTCTTGTCTTCAAAAGCATCTAGTATAGAGCAAACTCAATCACTAACTGCACTGGTTGCAGAAGTGAGGGGAACCAGGTTTGCTCAAGTGATGGTGGGACAGAAATTCTGTATTAGCCTCAGAAGCTACTGAGGTGTTCCATTCTATCCTAGTACAGTGTAAAAACTTAAAAAAAAAAAAAAAGAGTTTAAAAAAGTATCTAAGTATAAATATTAAATGGCTTTTCAGTGAAAAGTTGGAAGCATTCAGCATCAATAATTTTAATGTACTCCTGGAATTCCTTTCTCATTCCTTAGTGCTTTGAAGAGATATACAAACACTAATTCATCTTTCGTAAAAAACCAAAATTGTGCTACAAGGAATAGGAATAGATCTGGAGTTCTGAAATGAATGCTAGAGTTAATTTCACTGGCAAAGTGAATTTTGTAATAACTTTTATAAAGAAGAGCTCATAGAAAATTCCTTCACATTATTTATATGATGTCACCTTTTTGCTTATAATGAACAAAATTTAAAGGGTAGTGTGTTTATAAGGTTGTGATGGCTACAAAAAGGAATTACAGAGATCCTGTAACATACCTTTGTAAACTGCACTTCATAGGATAACACTAATCAGAATTTAAAGGTGAATTCTTCACAATGGCACTGAAAGTATATACAAGTTTAGGAGACAGAAGTTGTTTGTAGCCAGACAAATTTAAAAAGGTTACCATCTGTTACTTAATACATTTTTGAATGGGAAATGACCTTTAGTTTGTAGACAAACATTCTGATTTACATAGGAAGGGAAGTAAGGACCTGAGACAGGATAAAGAGGAAAGTCAGTTGATATTTTTAGAACTGTGTATTGGCTATAAAATGTCAATGAATGATAGAAACGTGAACCCAACCCAAGAGAAGTGGAGAGGATACCAGAGAAGGGAACTGGGACATAGTACAAGGAAAAAGACAGGATCGTTAGTTTTCTAATGAAGATATTAGAATTTCTAGATGGAACTCAAAATTAATACTTCTTAAGAGTCAGGTAAAAAGTACTGCTGCTTATACGTAGGTTTTAAGAAATCAGGATAAAGTATAAACGGATACAGATTTTACTGTATTTACAATTCAGTACTTGTTAAATAAAGTCCTTTACCATTCAATATTCTTTACACTGCAAACCACATAAAGGAATTTTTTAATAGCATAAATGAGCTTAAGTATCTGACTGTCACAGAACAAAATGGAATAAAATCAAACATTTATCATTTTCTTGATTATAAGAGTAAGACACTGTCAAGCTGGGCTGAGAGAAAGTAAGACGAGGGAATAGCTAACAAATTATTTCAAACAAAAAGTAAATACATTATCACACATTCCCTTTGTATATATTACTTAGTATTTATGACTTATGAACTCTTTAAAGAATAGTGACTGTGATATGTAAACTTAGTAGTAAAGTCATGGACTTTTAGAAGTGTTTTTCACATTCAATATAACTTATTTTAGAGCCAAAACACTATTTTAGAAGATCATCTAAGTGTCACAAACAAGCAACATGTATATACTGCAATTTTATTTCAATCGCACAAACGAAGTTAGCGCGTAGGAAATGTAAATGAAACAGTATGGTAAAAATAGCAAGGAACTGAAAAATCTAAAAAGGAAATACACCTAAAGCATGAGAATTCAACATTCATTAGTGTTTCATCTTCAGTTTTGATTGACACTTGATGCTTGCAAATTTTGAAACAAACTGTGAAATCATGATGACTATTCTGAAGAGATTTCAGCACCAGCACTAAGATTTGTACATTCAGTTGGTTTGCAATTGACTTGTTAGCCATTTACATAGTGTATAGTACAGATTTGTCACAGGTCAGATCACAGTGTTGAGGAAAGAAGTACCTTCCTGTAATTAGAAAGGATCCCCTAAACTGCACTCAGCTTAAGACATCCAACGTACAAGAGCACATAAACCATCATAATGTGGTTCCAAGGAACAGGGTTTTGATAAGGAAAATAACTTAAGCTTCTGTTTCCCATTTTAATTACTGAAATCTCTAACAATGACAAAAATGTCATGTTGACAAATGTAGTTTAGTAATTCAATCAAAGTCTTGGAAAGAACACATTAAGCAATCTGGAATAATGCAAAATATAACGTGATTCAACACTGGTTCTTTTTGTCATTTTACACAGACATCATGTTAATATTAGACCAAGGCACAAAACGTTTAGTGCATAAACCAGTTTCTTTTTAAAGATCTAGCATTATTTTGTAGTCTTTTTATCTTACTTTGGACCACTTGTTCCCAGTACTCTATCCTACTACAGACTATTCAATTTAACCAACAAAATCAAAAGTGATTTCTGACCAGATTTATAGGGGACATTAATGTCTATATCAGCTAAGTGTTTGCATAACCAAAAGTACAATAATAAAGATGAAAATGCCTCCTTTTTAGAAAATAGTACTTTGAAAGCTTGCTGCATCTTCAATGCCTTTACTACTATTGCATGACAACAAAGAGTTGATAGGGAAAAAAAAAAATGTATATTTGACTGATGATAGCTCATCCATCACAGATTAATCTAAAAATTAAGTTTCTACAGAAACTATGTTAACAAAGAAAAATAATTCCCTCATTCAAACCTCTCTGAAGTGGTAATGGCTATGAATCTGCAGCATTTAGAAAACGATGCAATCAACAAGCTCTGTCTTATGAACTGAGATGGAAGAAATCTAGAAAGCAGATGAAAAAGGATCATTTCAAAATTTTAGTAAAACTTCTAATAATCAAAGATTTCAAAGCAAATATGGCACATTAACAACTCAAGCATAAATCAAGATGGAGAGCCCGGAAAACTTTATTTCCTAATATTTCAAAAACTCTATCATCGCAACAGATAGGATTTCTGCCCTATTTTAATCTTATGAGAAAGAAAAGGGAGTGCACACACACACTCAGTGGTAAGGAAAGTATCTCATTCCTTCTTCCACCTCCTAAGTCTCTATTTATTAAAAGAATTTCAGAACTCCTCATTGGTTTCCCTTAATGATTTCTGTGACCTTAATTGTTGCCATTGTTGTTCTTGTATTTCAACAAAACAAAATTCGAAAGCAACTTCATAGTCAGGAACATGTACCTGAACACCTGTATAACTGCAGGGCCCAAAACAGGGATTGAAATTTTGAGTTCCACAGTAAGATACAATTCACGTGAAGCTCAGAATCATGTTTCAGACCATTGAAATTACTGAAGTTAAAATACAAATAGCTGAAGACATGATGTAAAAGATTAAGTACTTGGTTCTGTTAACATATTTACCAATTAAAGTCACAAAATATTCCTCATTATTATTCATGCAGGTAACTGAGAAAAAAAGATAGTGCAGAAATTAACTTTAAATAAAAAGTTATGCCTTCCCTTCCTCCCACACCCCTATACTCTACAAAATGTTTTTCCCTGGGACTAGGCCTTAAAAAGGCCACTACATATTAGTGTGACATGCATTACTGTCTGCAATTAAAAAAGCTAATTCTGTGGTGATTGTAATTACATTATAAAAATGTCCACATGCATAAATCTAAAAAAGGTTGAAAACCTACAGTAAATCTACAATATACTGTTTTACATTTGACCACTGGTTTGTGTTATGTAGGAGTCAAAGATTTGGTAAAGCATTGTAACAATTTAGGAAGGCATCTAAATCTTTAAATTCTGGACGAATTTTATGTTTTAATCTACAAAATTGCATGAAGGCTAACTCGAGAGACTTCCTATCATTCTAAAATTCCTCAAGGTGGACAAATCATTTTTAGGACACTTTCTTATAAGTATCACCCTTTGAAAGCACATACAATTCCATTTGTTTCACATTTTATGATCTTAACCTACATAGGGCTGATCTCAATTACTTATGGAATATCAAATATGATAGGAAGACAAACCTGAGAGAAACATTTACAATACAATAGCAAAACTTGCTAGATTCTTTCATCAGCACTCTGAAAAAATTTCTTAAGCCTTTCTCCTCTTTATTTTAGCAATGGATAGTGGAAAATGTGTCATTTTATCTCGACATGAAAATATTTCAATGCACGGTGATCTTGCCTGATGGGTTTAATATTTTCTGCATAACTGCTACAGGAACTCTTATACTACTCTCTTCCATCTTGTTGTAAAGGTCAGAAAAAAGCAGCAAACTGGGAGGGAAATAGCTTAACGCCAGAGTAATAATGTCTGAAGGCTTTCGAAGTATGTTGGTTTTTCCCTCCTTCCAACTGTTTGTCTCCATTTTCTTCTTACAGCTCACAAAATGTAGGGGTTTGTTGTTGTTAACAGTTGTTTGTAGGTTGTTTTTTTTTTTTTTTTTCCTTTCTTTCTCCAGATTAAAGTCCTATCTCTCCTTAGTTTGTTTCTCTATGCAGTATTTGACTTGCTCAGTTCCTGCCTGATTGCTGGGTAGGAAAAGGAAAAAGTAGATATAATTACAAGGTTAAAAAAATGAACAATTCATTCTTAAGATAATTTGTTAATTGGATTTTTTTTGATGGCTGTATTTAAACGCACAATAAGAAAAAGGTAAGTTGATGTTACATCTTTCCTTGCATATATCTGTTTTCTTACTACAAAGAGAACACTCACTTCAATATATGTGTATTTATTTATTCTCCCCCTTTTATATACAAAATGAAAACACTGATTCTGTGGGCTCAAACACAAGAGGACAGAGGAATAGGAAGAATGAGCAAAGGGAACCGGAGAAAGACTTGCTCTTTCTCTGCCTACCAACCCGCAGCTGGAACTCAGGGCGCTTGTTTATCCCTATCGTTACAAATAATTTTCATTATATCAAGGGGAGAAGGCTTCCCTGACATCCCAAGACAAGCAAAGGGGAGGATACTCTAGAAAACAGTTTTATGCCTTCAAGTGATAGGATTATTTATTTACACAAAGACTTATCTTAAACATTACTCTAGGGCAGTAGCAAATTTGTTAAGGCACTCACCATCAATAAGTTCTTCTTTTAGCTTTGTTAATTCTTTTCTCATTTCATCTAAAATGTCCTAAAATATTAGAGAAAAAACATCAGGAACACAGAAGAAAATCATTGCTAAAAAGATTCTTGCTCATGTAAAATTTAAGAATATATGAAATACATGTGATTTTTGTTTTGAAAATCACAATTTAAGTTTTAGAAGACGAACCTTAGTAAAAATTGTTTTAATAGTCTTTCTCTTATCAATTTTTGCTTATGCTAGCCTTGTAAAATATGAAACAGAATGCTTTCTAAAACTGAAATAATTCCCTTGTCATCCAGTAAAAGGTATGAGTCAGTTTCTAGAAAAGATAACAGCTCGTTTTTAATCTGGTTTTCTGGTAGCAGTCTGAGAGATGATACATAAAGATGTGTCAAATAAGAAACAAGTGAACCTAATAATCAGCTCTTGGCAAATCTGTCACCTTGGTTTGAAATATGGGAATTCCTTAGAAATCACCATAACTGCCAAACTATGTTTCAAAGAACTTAGGATTCCCCTAGGATTCCACTGAGAAATAAGTTGTCCGACGAGGTAGAAAAGCAGGTAGGTGAGCTCTTGCTTGACCTGCATTGTCCAGTGTGCAGGTACTAGTCACCTGTAGCTACCAGCCTCAAATAAGAGGCAATGTAAGTATAAAACATACCTTACATTTCAAAGATTTAGTATGAAGAAAATAATGTGCAGGAACTCAATATTTTTTAAATATTAATTACACACTGAAATAGGACCTTTGGGTGTTTTAAATTAAATAAAATATATTAAAATGAATTTCACCTGTTTCTCTGTAGTTATTTAATGTGACTACAAGAAATTTTAAGTGTACACGTGGTCCATGTTTTGTTTCTACTCAACAGTGATGCTCTGGACTCTCCTCCTTCATTAACACCATCTTTATACACTATTGTGCAAAAATCATTATTTTTAAGTCCAACCTGAAATAACGGACACCATCCCCTAATTAAAAACTGATCAAGAAGTGCATAATATGAACGTTCCAAGATGACATAATTTCAATGAGAGAGAAGTAGCTATGCTTTGAAAGAATTAGTTTTGAATTACATGATTTCAATACTATACATCTCAGCTAAAATTAAATTGCTGTGTGTTAAAGGTTCCTCTTTTTTGTTTTTCATGTTTTTTAAAATAAGGTTGAAAACTGTCAGTTTAACCATTTTACCAATGAGAAAACTAAGACAAAGAAGTTATTACATGGACTAGCAGATATCTAAAGTCAGTCTAAAAATCAATGTATTCCTCTCTTCTACTCCATTACTTCAGATAGTCAAGAACTTACCATCTTTTTCAAGAAAAGAAGCCATATTTAACATACAGGAAAATAAAGGCTTGATCATTATTAATGAACACATGCTTTCTTTTCAAATTACAATTTAACTTTTCACATGGCTTTGCATATAAAAACTAGGTTGTCTGAAATTATTAGTACTTCTCTACTTATTAAATTTATATTTTCAATTCATATTACTGTAACATTATTATTTTCTGTATCCGCCCCATTCAAACATTTGATAGTATTTTTAAAAATAAGTGACAAAGCAGAAAAGGAAGAGCTTACATGAATGATGTGGGATCTGGTGCACACTCAACTATCAGCTGTGGGAATCAGTCAATTCAGTATTCAGAACCTCAGATATGCAGAATTTGAGTATAAGTACTGCATGATAGGACTGCTATGAGTTGGAAGGCAGTGTCATGCTAATATAATACAATAATGCATATAATGTAATGTATATAATGTAATACACTATTGACCAGATAGTCAATTTCTGGCTTCTATAGTGATAAATGTAAGCCTTATTTTCAAAAGCCATTCTGGAGGACAAAGACATCTGTACTCGGCCCATCTCTACTCAGGACTGTGAAGCTAGTAAAGTCATTTTACTGAGACGCACTGCTTACCTTTTTAGAGTCCTTCTAACACTACCAATTTTTAAAAAGAATTTTTCATCTCTTCTAGGAATAAAATATTCTAAGGTTCCATAATAGCATCATCTATTACTCCTTCCACTCTTTTGCCCCTTAGTACATATATATTAAATATAATGCATATATCTCCAAAACTATGGGTACTATTTTTTGTTATTATCTTTCTATATAAAGTTGAAATAACTGTTCATATCGTTTGGTTGCCTGTTTCACCTGGTAGGGGCAAGTGTTCACAATTCGCTGTTAAATAATCTCAACTATGGGTCCTTAATGGCTACCAAGTCTTCCCCTACATTGTGCATTTATACACGTCTATGCTCTTTTCTTCGCGTAAGTTTTTAGAAGTGAAAATTCTGGTTTCACAGGCAAGACATTTATTTTTAAGTTATAGATTTGTTTGCCCAAACCATTGCTTCTTAGAAAGAACATGCAAGAGTAGAAGCCCTTTTTTATTTTTGATAATTATACATCATGTCCTTACATTTAAAATTTGTATCATTAAACCACTGCCCCCACCCTCTACCACAGCTAGAACTTGATGTGAACTAACTGAATTAAAAGAGGAGGATTTGGAAAAAATACAGGGCTAATGCCATTTTTAAATTTGGATTTAAGCATTGTAACTTTATATTCATTTCAAGTACATTCATGATCTGTCAAATAGATCTATGAGGCATTTTTTAACAAGTACAAATGAAGGAAAACTGTCATTGAGAACTACCTGCTTCAACCTGTCGTAGTCTAGGGCCTCAGTCTGGACTCCATTGGCACTGGGCTGTGATGAGGGTGCAGATTTTGGTCTGTACAAATTAAATGTCCAGGACAGGTGAGTAAGTAACATATGCAATAAGTTAAATAACTGCAATCTTACTAACCCAACACCAGATTTAAATACATTTCTTAAATAAAACATTGTGTTAAAAAGTTAAATGTCAAAGTTGTAGGACTGATTAAAACATAAAACAGAATACTTTTTGTTTTTCCCAGTATTTCCTCAGTTATTTGTAAAGAAATTAGGAAAAGGTGATAAGATGACGAAGGCTTCTTCAGTTAAAAGTAGAAGGCAACATTCTTTAGGCAGATAACCAGGCACGAAGAGTGTTGATCAGGACAGGGAAGAAAGCTGCAAGATCCGAGGCCCACGTAACACAATCTCACTTTCTCCTTCTTTTGAAATTGTATGTTATCTACTAAATACCTGCCAAAGATTTGAGGATTTTACTCTAATATGAATCAATTTACAAAATCTAGGCCTTGGTTTGTGGGAAGAAAAACATTTTAGTAAACATGATTTCTCTGTAAGTGTTATTCCATTTCAGGCATCAAAATAAATAAGAATGTTTGAAAAATGATTATTAGGTTAAAAGTATATTCATGACCAACTGGCTATGTGGCTATTCCCCATAAAGTTTTTAAGGAGATATAAATTGAATAATGTGTGCTTCCTGCTGCTTCCATGAACTTTTAAAAATTCATATTGCTAATTATTATGGTACCTTCAAAAGCTAACCTATTCTATTAAATAATTTACACAAAGAATTAAGTTTTAGGGATTAGGTATATTTTAAGCCAAACTTTCAGTATCAGACAAATCAGTCATGGCCCCCTATCCAATGTTAGCAATAAGAGAAGTGGAAAACCTGGAGTTTTAAACTGGTGGTAGGTACTCCTTTATTTTCCAGTTTAGTATGTTAAGTGGCCACTCTTCAAGGGCCATAAATCAATGCAAATCAAAACCATTAGTCAAGTCATACATTTTCAGTTTTGCAGAGCACCAATGCTAGAAATCTAAACCAAAACTCAAGAAGTATAATAATTTTTCAGTTACAATGTCACAATTCTTTTAAGGCATGTTATACTTTAAACTCAAAGGCCTTGTTTGGGGGGTATAATACTGAGCTAACTTGCTTTAATATCAAGACATATGACTGCTTAAAAAGTTGTTATGAAGCAAGTTAACCAACTCTGATTTATTAGTTACCTGATACTATCTTTTATGAGCAAGAAAAGGTTCATACAATATGCACTGCACAAGGCCCTGTGGGGGCTCAGGAGATTTATATAACATATTTCTTTATCTCTTGTGAGGATATACCTTTTAACTTTGTTGAAATTACTTAATAATGAATATCCCTCAAATTTATGTGATTACTAAAGTCTGCTCTTAACTGGTCTGTATGCTATGAATAATATCCATATTTATTAAATAATGCAAAAAATATTATTGTTATATAATAAACAATTGTGGAAACATGCAAATTATAAACAATTGTATTCATGCTAACATGCAATCCATCACCACCACCACCACCACCATGATAATTAACTAAAGGGGGGAACTTTTCATACTGAAGGAAAGAAGTAATCACCACTGTTTTAAAAAAAGGTTTATCAACATTATCCCAGGTAGACCTATGTACAAAGGCAACAAAATAACTGAAAAGATTTACAACAGAGAATCGTGTTGCTAAATGCTATTTTTCTATATATTAGTCGGTTTTCTAAATATCTTTTGGTCAGAAGAATTAAACCAATGAAAAAAGGGCAGGAAAAGCTATTTCACTATTACAATACAAATATTTTATATACGTTTGACTGACTGACAAAATTAACTGTCATTAAATATCTTAATCATCAACAGCATGAAACTATTTTAGTTAATAATGATTTGGTCAAATAGAGTCTGACTACAGAAGTCCTTGCTCACTGCCATAACACAACTCCTCCATATATTGTTTAATTCATGTTCCCAGTAGATGTGATACGCACTTTGAAAAAATGAACAGAAGAACACTGATATATCAGTTATGGGTTTTCACCATAGTGGATAACAGAACATGAGGGTTTTCAGAGGTTATTACTTTATAATGAGTGTTACCTCCAGATACCTGCCTATTAAATAATTGTACCACAATATTTAAGTCCCTATCCTGCCAAATTAATTTTAAAAATACCTTTAAAAGCATTCAGGGATTTCAAAAAGCTGTCAGGTTTTTTTTAATTAAGAAAGAAATATGTGGCTCATATCTTAAGTCTTCTTAATTAAGAAGATTATGACTCATCCTAGAAAACAATCTGCTCAGGATGTTACCTGTTAGGTAACATAACATCTACTTACAAGATATCTAGAAAACAGATTTTCCTCAAAGAATAAATTATTCACGATCGTGGTTCTAATGTTGTAGCATATTCTAGCACAAATAATGCAAGATCTTCTATTCTACTTTTTAAAGGTGTTGTCTCATACTTACAGTCATAAAAAGAACAGTGTTTAAAATAAAATATAAAATTTACAAACAGCCTAGTTATACTACACATGGCCTCAGGTCCCATTCTAGTATTTCTGATATGTTTATCATTTATATTTATCTTAAACGCACTATAAAGTGAGGGCAGGGAAATAGATATTACATTTTTTAAATTAAAATCACCAGGTTTTTAAAAAGGCATTGTAAATAAAACTAAATACGAAAAATTCAATCTTCCTAAATATCTCCATTGTGGTGATTACCAATCCATGTAGAAAAAGCTCAGCCCTATCCTGAACATGTTATTTAAAAGTCTCAAATCACAAAATCACAGCAGGATGATACCTGTGTAATGAATCATAGGACCTGTTGTCAAAAACAATCTGATTTTTCCTTGGAGAATCCCGTCTATGAAGGGGAAAAACCATTTAAAGGGGTATACAATAGAACTTTTAAAAATAATACTCATTATGTTAACTATTTTATAGGTGTTCAGTCACAGCAAATAAAACAACTAAAGGAGTTGATTAATTTTAAAATCATCATTTTTTTCCCCAATAAAGATGAAGATGTTGAGAGACTTAATTCCAGTTAGGTGAAGATATTGTTTACATGATAATTATAAGGAATAAAAAATACCATCTCAGCAAAGATTCACAAATATCAAAACACAATGAAAGACATTTCTATTAGAGTGAATCCAAAGCTAGAGACTCAAATAAAAAAACACACTAAAAGTCACTGTTGCTTAAACTATACAATATTAACTCTTCTTAGAAAACATGTAAAGAATTTTTTTTCATCTTGAATATAAGATCTGTAAGCTCTTTATAGAAACCATATGAAGAATTCATAAGCTTTTCCAATGTTATGGTCTATTTTAAAGCATTTTTAACTACAACATTCTTGCTTATACTTTACTGACATCTTGAATACAGTATAATGCAAAATCTCATTTACATTATATTAATCCATCTTACCATGAACATAATTTTGACATGAATATTTAGAAGGAAAATAGGTATTTCCTCTACCCCCACAAAAACAAGGCATACTTAAATAAAAACATAAATGGCCAAGACAATTATTTTCAGAAGGAACATGAAAGATGATTTAAAAAGAAAACCAATACATTTCTTAAGCTTTTAAACTTTTTTTTAATGTTATATGGTTTAAAATTGCTTACAGCAAAACATTAAGACATACGTTATCACTGGATCAAGCCTATCAAAAGGTGTATGAGTGGTCAGGAAATAATCAGGCATTTCAGAATCTCTATTTTGGAAAAAAGAGGAAAGCCATCTAACCCAGTCAAAATAATGTTACAATGCACTAGCAGAAACTACGAATCAATTTTTGATTAATTCTTATGAAAATATTTTTTAGCTAATGGCCTTTAGAAGATGTATCAAGCATTTTTAAGAATCTGAAAAAAAAAAATCCAAGTTTTTCCTTCACCACATGAACTTGAACACATTGAAGTACATAACTGCATTTGGAGAATACCTCTTCTACATTCCTTCTACTATATGACTTTTGCCACTACAGAATTCCTACCCATGAGATAGGGATGAAGAGAAGTGGCCAAGAGGAGAAAGAATCATTCCCTGTCACACTTTACATCTTCAAAGGACAAATGTTATATCACAGTTCTGTTCTTTGATATGTACTTGAAAATCTGACTTCATAATGTGCTATTGAAGAAAATTTGTAACAACTGTGATGCATTAGAAGGCCACCTCGATTAGGCACTTGAGAAACATACATGTGCAATTTTCTACTCTATTAAAAAAAGAACATGCCCACCAAAAGCAATTCCTGTATTTTCTTCTAAAATCAAATATTTCACCTTTCATCACTTAGAAACTAAAAGCTTCTGTAAATTCAAAAGGCCTGGTTTCTTTGTGGAGCTTAAGTAATTGTGCCATCACCAAATATTTCTTACCAGCAGAAAAAAACACACAAAAACCAAAGCCAACTTTTGGTTTAGGTTAACAAAGAACAGATCTTTGACAATATGAGGTCTATCTCTTATTTTTCTTTAAGTTCCTATAATTAGACTCACTTTTTATGACGCAAAAATAAGGCAAGCAGCTTAGTAAGAAAAGGTAAAAAACTTTTTAGTCTCCAAATACGTATTTTTTCCTGAGAAAAATAAGACAGATAAATTGTCTCATAAACCAAGAAAAAGTTTCATCTATGTTCAAGTTACAATACAGTATGTCCAGCTAAGGGATGCTGAATTTGCTTGACCATGCCCATATGACAACCTGTAGAAATATGAAGTAATGAGTGATTACTGGTCACTGTAGTTTCTAACTGGATAATAATTAGAAGTTTCAGCTGAGTGAGAAATAAATATTTCTATTTGATGCAAATTCAAAGTTGCTATTCAGTTTAAAACATAAAAGTTTTGCACAATAACTAAATTTACAAAAAAGGAAGGATGTCACTGACACTAATGGGGAAATATGGATACAAATTACATAATATCATTGTTTAATATTAGGTTTCTTGGGATTATGTACAAGAATGTACTGGTTCTAAGGAAAAATGCTAACGGAAACAGGATGAAGCAGCACATATTTCCAATGACTCAGGGGGCAAAAGTATGGATGTGTAGGTAAGAATTCAAGCAAATGTGGCAAAACATTAGTAATGGGTGAATCTAGGAGATGGTTATATGGGTGGTGTTCACTGTTCTGTTCTTTTGACATTTCAGTAGTTTCGAAATTTTCAAAATAAAAAAAAATTGGGCAGAATACAAACTACCTTAAAATTTCAGGCAATCTGGCTAATTTTAAGAAGCATTGGGTAGAATTTAGATAAATCACTAGTGAAAATACAATGAGGTTCAGTACACATTAAAAGCTGTCCAAAAGTATTAGTGTTCCTTTGTATAATCTCAAATCTGTTATTTGATTTTTTTTTTCTGCATTAAAAACACAGAAGTCAATTTCTTTTTAGATATAAATGTAATACAAAAATTAGGGGAAAAATGATACCTGGAGATAACGGGTGACTTGCTGCCATTCATTGTATTTGTTCTTTCCCAGGGTTTTCGTGTTGGTTCTTTAAAAATAAATAACATAGTTATTAATATATCCTATATATTCCCAAAGTTATAAAACAAATAATGAAATACTATTATACATGTTTGTGTAGTAAATAAATTTTTTAAACTTTCAATTCTGATTTTTAATTAAATCTATAAGCTTCAACTGTGTACAATTTCACACCTCAAAATGATAATAAGGAAGTATGACAAGTTTCCTTAGGGAAAACTGATATTGTTAAATCTAAAATAACAATAATTCTCTATGTCAGATGTAAGATGCTTCTCTAATAAAGGTAAAGTTTCTCTAATAAAGGTAGGGTTAAGAATAATAGAAAAATTTTAGAGTGGAATGCTATAAATTATTTTATTTTTTAAATTATTTTAAATTAATAAGAGTAGCTAAAATGTATTAGAATGGGATAATATTAACAATACTATTTAAAAAATTTTTAGTACCAATGGTAAAATAAAAAGTATAACATGCAATGTGTTCATATAATTCAATACTTAATGTAAATTCAAACAGACCACCCTAGGGAAAAAAAATGAAACAACTCAATATAAATTTCAGAATCATACAAATTCTACTGTACTTTTTTGATTCTCGAACAACAAATTCTTGGGAGTTAGCAGACAATTCCAGTTAAATATATTAAATTCGTTTACTCTAAGCTCTTACTAGATAACGACTCACTAGTCAGCAGTTCATTGTGATCTGTACTATTTCCTAATTTGGGTTGATTCAATGATGCCATCAGAGGCCCGGGATGAATGGGGATGATTGGGAGTGTCATTGTGCCATGGAAGTAAGCATCAGAATCGAGTACCTATAAGTAGGAGCTATAATTTCACTGCAGTTTTAACTAGAAAAGTTTGTGGAGTTCCAGCATTGCCCCTTAACTGGCTTCTGCACATTCTTACTTAGGTAGCTTGTCTGTCCTCTCTTCAAACTACATAAGCAAAACTAAACTCAAACTCTCTCACCAAATGCTGCTTTTGTTCTTGGATTTCTGCTGTGTTCGGTCATCCAGTTGTGAGACCATAAAGTCAACACTGATCTTGCTTCACTCAACAAATCATCAGTTCTCCCTTTACAACTCCTTTGCTTGTATTCTAACAGCTAACACATTCATTCCATTCACAAACACCACAGAGTTGGCTAGGGGACATCAAATAATCAGATAGGGGATCCAGGAGAGACAGAATCAGAAATGCGCCCAAGAGTTATCAGCTAGAGTAGGTGAAAAGAAGTCTTAAAGGACACTGGACAGGCAGGGGAATGGAACTCAAAATCCCTATCACCAAAGCAGCATTTGAGAGATGAGGGGAAAATTCCAATACAGTAAGATGTAGTTAGTGCTACCGTTGACACTTAGCTGAGGTCCTTCTTCAATAAGCCAAATTAGGGCTGATCTTAAAAGGGTTCCTCTGATTTTGAAAAAGAGCAGTTCAATTTAGCTCTGCAGGTAGTGAGGACATTTGGTCTCTAAGGGGCTCCTGGTGGGACGGGAGAAGGGACAGACTGGGTTCATTGGATCTTTGGAAATACACTGGATCCTCATTAGCACCAGCTTCCCTATCTCAGTCTTCCCTGATTCATACATCAAAATGCTCACATTCTAATGTCCTCAGTTTTAGTTCATTATCAACTCAATCCTTGGAGGATAAAGTCTAAACTCTTGATCTTTTCATAAAAGGGCTTTATTTTTGTTCTAATGTACTTTTTCAAACCCTCCAAAACTCCTCAAAAAGAATTTTCCATTCTAGGCAGCCAAGTCTACTGAATATTTCCTACTCTCTTCTTGTTCATCTTCAGCTCTAGATCTTTGCTCATGCTATACTTACTCCCCCAGATAGCTAGACTACAAGTTTCTTGTGCTCAGAGAGCCTTTATCCTTCACTTTTTTTTTTTTCCATCTGCCAGGTATCTGACACAACGTCAATCAAAAAAACAAAAAACCTAATCCAAACTTGAATGAAATGAGTGGGGAAAAAAGAAGCCTCCGGCCCAAATTAATCCTTGATTTTATATAAAGCAAACACAAAATTACATTCAATATTCATGCATTTGTTGTCTACATTTTAAATAAGGGGCTATAAGATAAAGAGTTCTTTACTTGGGGTCTATAGAAAATCTCCAGAGAATTCAAGAATATTTTGAAATTATGAACAAATCAGTATAAAAATATGATTTTCCCCTCACTGAGGAAGATCACAGTCCTTTTCAAATTCTAAAAGGTTATGTGATCCTAAACTATAATTGAATTCTAAATTATCTATGGCTTTAATGACTGTATATATAACTAATTCTGGTTTATAGAAGACAGAGCTAAAAAAAGTGGGTCGTAAATTACAGAATTTCTAATGAAGATAATGTAAACTGATTGAGCCCTACTCAGAGGAAAAAAAACAAAGGAGAGAAGGGAAAAAAAGTTTACTAAGTCACAGTATTAATTATAAAAAAGCAATTAGTCTACTGAATAGTCATCATTCAACAATGAGAATGAGACATTTTTATTTTTTTGCAGATAGGTAACAATCACAAAAACAGATGTTTTCTAAAAAATGAAATTCTAGAAGCAGCTGGCAGTCTCCAAACCAAAATATGTAGGAATTAATACTGACACATTTCTCTATAATGGTTTCCTATGTATTAGTCTAGATGTTAATCCAGAAAAATCATCAAACTGATTTGTCACTTCATTCCATATTGGATAAGGAAGACTAATAGGTTAGTTCTTGATTTTTCTAATCAAAAATCAAATATGAAGCAATCTCATATACTCATTATGAATATAGTACCTCATTAAATAGCTATAGTGAAATATACTGTTAATTTTATCAGTAATATATTCTATGCCCAAGTGTTCTTGATGTCAGAAATTTCACTGAATTCAAGAAAATTTTCAAAATATTTAAGGAGGTTTTTTAAACCTTAAAATCAGAAAACTTGTATTTCCTTGCTTATCAATATAACCCAAATGAGCAGACCTAGAAAAATGGTAACTTCTCAATTTGAGAATGGTTTATGTGTTCACTTAACCTTACCTTTAAGAATCAATTATTTGAAAATACTTCCCTATCATCTAATAATGCATTTTACCTTGTTTTAGTGAATAACCTCATATCATTAACAATTACACACATAGAATGTGTAAAATCATGATTTTCAAAGACTGCATATATAACAGTCATTAGATAAACACTTGGGGTCTCAATGGATCTCCCAATATCTGGAAGAAATTAACATTTGCTTCTAGGATCGTAAAAGGAAGGCAGAAGCGGGAAGTTAGTACTTTCTAGTGAAAACAAAGAACTCTGGCATTTTAGCCACCAAGCACCACTTGGTACCCATCCAAACATGGGGGATTTTTAATTGGGAGTACAAATATTTAGAGAAAGTTCACAAAGCTTAAAAATAACTCTTGAACTTACCAGGCGTATTTGTTGAAGAGGCCTTCGAAGTTATAGGCTCTGAATCTTCCTAAATTACAGAGAAAAAAAAATTAAATCAGATCTGTTAGAAACTTGTGATAATATAGTCAGTGTTTTATAGCTCCACGTCCAACCATTTCCCACTTTTTCCCTTTGTTGACTTTTTTCTTCTTCCTTCTATTCTAGTTTAGACTTCTTTACCTTCCTACCACTCCTCCCCATCTTCGTTCCCTATAACTCCTTTTCTCAGGTGTTCTGGGAAATGCAATAGCCAATGTTATTGAGATTGATGTAAGAATTAGGTTTGAGAAATGGCATCAAAGAAGGCTAAATATATCAGGAAAAAGAGATAAATTCTTTTTTTAAGCATCTGCCCAGCTGAACTGAGGGGGGTGGAACATGAAGGTTGTACTCTTAAGGGGCATGGCAAGTAATAAGAGCCTCTGGGAGAAACATCAACTACTGATTCGGTCACCCAACTCCTTCATTTTAAATGCAAAGACACTCTGACCCTAGAGATTTAAAGCAACAACAACAACAAAATACAACCTAGTAAAAGATCATTTAGTGGTAGGCTTAGGCACAGAATTGAATTCTGTAGATGTGAACTTCAGTGCTATTCTCACAACTCCACACATTTAACCCATTTTAATAAGAATACCATTAAAAACTTATAAACTCAAACAAGCCATATTTTAAATATCTAAAGAGTTTAAAATAAGTCACTGTAAATGCAAATTAACTGAGTTCAAACTAATCTTTAAATAATTTCTTAACTACAATGTCTTAAATTTTACATTTTCAAGTGCAGTAAACTATCTTTATTAACTTACATTTTTGTCCTCTTTTTGTTCTGTTTCTATTGCTGATCCCTTTTCAGCAATCCTTCTCCTAGAAAGAAGGTAAACCAATTTAAAAAAAAAAAAAAATCATTAAGGTCTTAGTATGAAAACTGTTTCTCCAAAAGGGAAGAACTTCATTTAGCTAAGTAATATATGGAATAAAATTAACAAAATCCTCTCAGTTCTGGACATGTCTATGTAACTTCTCACTCACCTCCTGGCCAGCAGCGCACTCATTTCTTCCATTAAACCACTACCCCCTAAAGGAAGGGGTCCATTTCCACGACCTGTATCTGTTTTAGAAGAGGCCGAATTCACACCAATGGTATTCCCTCCACTTGGGAAAGAGGCATCCTCCATCTTAATGAGAATATACATATACAATAAACTCCTATGTTAGACAATCCTATACTTATTAATAGATTACATTTAAAACAGAAGGATACATCAGCATTACTTTCAATAACCACCTAAATATTACTTTAAAATCTTCTTAAAAGCCAATGAAGTGAATAGCACTGATTTTATATCAATGGAAATTTTAACAAATTTAACATCACCAATAATGGGATAAAAAAGTATCACATACCTCTGTGTGTAATACACTAAGAATATATTACTTTGGAGATTTAAAAAAAAAAAACTCATAACCCACATTTAATTTGAGAAAACAACAGATAAACCAAACTGAAGAAAATTCTAAAAATAACTGTTTTGTAGTCTTTAAAAATGTCACTTACCATGAAAGAAAAATTGAAGATTTGTTACAGATTAAAGTAAATGAAAGAAACACTGCAACTAAATGTAATGGGTTATCTTGGACTAGAACAAAATTGTTACATTATTAGACAACTGATGAAATTTTAATAGATCTGTAAATTATAGTATTCTATCAGTGTCAAATGCCCTGATTTTGAGAAGTATGTTGTGGTCAAAGTACACACTGAAGTATTTAGCATGTCTGACTCAATTCAGACAAAAACAATGTGTGTGTGTGTTTCTGTAGAAGGAACCATAAAAAGCTACAGGCTACTAACAGATATGGCAAAGTGTTCAGTGGTGGCTGGGTGATGGGTTTACAGAAAATCTTTGTATTTTTTTTAACTTATATATTAATAACTAATTATTTCAATTTTTTGGTCAACGAATTAGTAACAGCATTCATAAAATTAGAATACAATGAATTCAGCATTTTATACAATTTGAGAAAGAACAAGTCATACATTAAAACAATAATTTGGAAATGTATTTACCCGTGACACTTTCCTAAGTTTTGCTCCAGCAATTGCAGCTGCAAGTCCAGTTAAAGGGCGATTGTCTTCTGATATGGATCCCACAAAAAATCCAGATGCAGGGAGGGGAGGAGCGGGAGGTGGTGGAGGAGGAGGGGGTACTTGATTAGGAAGTGGGGGTGGAGGAGGTGGAGGGGGAGGCCCTGAGGATGGGAGTGGAGGGGGAGGAGGCGGCCCTGGGGGAGGGGGGAGTGCTGCAGGAATCTGGGGAGGACCTGGTGGGAGTGGAGGAGGGGGTGGAGGTGCAGGTGGTCCCAAGACAATGCCTGAGAGGAAGAACGTTAAGTAAGACCATCAATGATAAGAGTTAAGTGATATTATTTTAGGTGGAAAGGTATGTCAAATGCCATGCTAAATTACACTGACTGAAACATATAATACATATTAATGAGCTTGATTTATAATGTCTAAGGTATAGATCAGTATTAAAAAAGATATTAAATTTAAAGCCAAAGTATGTAACAACTTACTTTAACATTAGAGATTTATTTATTGAACTGTAAAGACCATCTAACTAGATTTTTTTGGATAATGGGGATTTGCTAAATAAATAAAATAAATGCTTATAAAATTAGGGAGACAGGTAGCATCTGCGAAAAACAGCAGACTAATGCAGATGATGGTTGTTAGGACTATTTTAAATAACAGATTGAAAATAATCTGTTAACACTTAAATATAAACACAATACATTCTCTACTAGTGAAAACACATCTTTGCTTGTTTACAGATAACCAAAGTGGCTGGACTGAGAACAAGGAGGAGGGGTGGGCCCCAGGCTCTAGTATCTTAAAAGTATTCCACATTTCAATCCAATGTGCAGTGAGAACTGAGAAACCTTACCCTGTTGGGCTGGAGTCTCGGCCGGCTGAGAGGCTGCCTGCAAGCCTGGCTCAGAAGCAGAGGAGTCTCCCAGCACTGAGTTTAGAGGAGTCTCCACAGAGGCAGGGGCAGCTGCAGAGGGAGAAGGGAGAACACTAGGCTTGGATGAGGGAGTTGAGGCAATAGGGGTGCCTGGAGGAGGAGAAGCTTGAGATCCACAGTGTGAGAGTGGTGCGAGGGAAGGCAGTGGAGGCGGCGGCAGCGCTGCGGGCCCTGAGGTAGGCGGTGGAGACACTGGATATGTTACTGAGTCAAGCAGCCCATTGGATGCTGTTGGTGATGGAGGCATTTGGGGCACAGGAGAAGAAACACAAACAGGGAGAACAGGTCTCGGACCAGTAGCTTTGCCTGGGGGGCTGCTAATCATTACTGGAGGAGATGGAGGGAGGGGCGAAAAATTGGAAGTAGACCAGGCACAGGGCTTCGTAGCTGGAGGCTGAGAAGAGGGTGTGTTCACAGGAGAAGAAGGTCGAGAGTTTTTGTTCAGAGGACGAGGAACTGTAGCATAATGGGGAAGAACAGGGTGGAAGGCTGAACCTAAAGATGTTGCAAAACGTGTCGCTGAGTGTCGAAGTGGTGGTGTGGGGGGTGTGGAAGTAGGTGGCAAAGCGGTCACTACAGCATAATCAGGAGTGGCCTCTGACACTGGAGCTGAGATGACTTTAGCATATGATGGAGGAGGTGCTGAAGGAGGCTGGCAACTGGCATATTCAGGAAGTGGAGCATTATACAGGGAGCTGTCTGAAGATGGAGCTGGACAGAAGGTGGAAAGCGGCAGCAAAAGACAGGATAAAAAGGAGAGAGAAAAAGGGAGCTAGTAAAGCCACAAAACCAGCATTCAGACAAAATGTATAAATGTAGACTAAAGTCAGTATAGAGAATTAGGCACAAGTGTAAATAACTGATTTTATCAGAGAATGTTTTAACTTATAAATACATTTTGAGATCTAGAAGGATAAAATAAGTTTTCTTTTTATCATAAATAAATTAACTTATCCTTTACAAGAAAAATGTAGTAGTAGCCTTAATTTTCATCATTCAGTACACTACAAAGACATTAAAATAGGACCACAAACAGAAGAATAAGTTCAGTAAATAAAAAAACCAACAAATAGCAGAACTGGAAAATGTTTATTAGAAAGGGCTAGTCCCCTACTTGGTGCCAGTTTGTGGAAAACTTTTGTTTTGTTAGCTATTATCCCAGAAAATAAACAGCTAAACACAAATGAATTGACTTAAACAAGAAACCAATTAAGTGGTATTTAATCAATACACATGGAGACTTTTGATCAGGCCATATGGAATTTAAAAATACGTCTTAAATCCTATAATCAATGTTCAATTTTAACTAATGCCAAAAATACCTTAAACTTTGGGTCATATTATAACCTTTATGTTTTTCAATAAATGGTAGCAGATTTATTTTTCACTGTACTAGAAAACATATTTAAATAAGTCTTAGGGTACTTTTCACCTATGCCTTTAATTCCTCCTTCAGAAACTTTAGAATATAATCAAGCAAATTTCCTGTGAAAGGGTACGATAATACTACAGTATTCAAAACAATTTAAGTCATCTCAAAAGGGAAATATATTCCAAGTTTATCCAATATAAAAATTTTCCCATAAAGCCACTTACACTTTATAGTCAATTTATAGCAATAGAATTAGAATGCAAGAACAAAAATTTCCAAGAGCTTTCTTAAGTCTCCAAGCAATAAAAGCAATACAGAGAGAAATAAAAAGAAAATTTTAAAGTAGCAACTGCATATTTTTCATAATTTCAAATCGTATTGCTTAATCCCAGGCATCTCAGATGTGAAATATTCTAATATATTACTACATAGAAAACATCATCCATCATCCAAACTCAGATATAAAGAACACAGGAGAACTTGTAAACTTCTTACCAGCATTTGCTATTCTTCGCTCTCGCTCCCATTCCAGCTGTTCCCTTTCTAGCTGTTCCTGTCGCTCTCTTTCTTGCCTTTCCCGGTCAAGTCTCTCCAGTCTCTCCCGGTCTTGTCTCTCTCGCTCCAGGCGTTCCTGACGCTCCCTTTCTTGTCTCTCTCTCTCCAGCTGCTCTTGTTCCAGTCGCTCCCTCTCAAGTCTTTCCCTTTCTAACCTCTCTCTCTCCAGTCTCTCCCTTTCCATTCTTTCTCTCTCCAGCTCCTTTTGTCGTTGTTGCTCTTGTAGTTGCCTGAAATTTTGGGGAAAAATTACAAATATGCATCTATGGCTACTCACTATTCAAAAACGTATTCTTTTCATAATGAACATATGTGAGTATTTATATATATATATATATATATATGTAGTTATTACAAATAATGGTAACACATGTCCCATACATGCTCATTTCACCTTCCTAGTCATTGTCAGAACCATTTGTAGATAAGAAAACCAATGCACCATTGAAATGTGCCAAACCCCCTAAGACAGTACACCCATACATCATCACATGTATCTGATTAGGAGTTAGTCCATTAAAAGGAACAGTCATATCTGAACAGCAGCCTTCTTTCTACTGTTAGATTGGTGTGATTAGTTACTCTTCTTCAATAAAAAGCCCATCAGTCTGAGCATTGAATACATCTTTTCCTTGAGAATCTTCTGCATTTTCGCAAACACTCCAGCATATTTCATGCAGACTGCCAGCTGCTTATCTTCAGGTGTTTTCCAAATTACCCCTCCCTCTTCAGGACACTTTTCTGGGACACGGAGAATGTGTTAAAGTCTTTTCATTGATTCTATACTTAAGACAATTCCTCCTTCCACACTCACATATTCAAGGTCACCAGATCTTACGGTCTGACCTAGATAAGAAAGTTGTGATAAATCCTTTTTTTAACAAAAATTACTTTTAAACAACAGAGATGGAGCTGGAAGGGATTATGCTCAGTAAATAAGTCAGAAGGAAAACGAAAAATATTGGATGGTTTCACTTACAGGAATTCAATCCCTGGCCAGGAAGGTGACCCTCATGGCACAGCAGAACTCTCCTGTCTTGTCTGCTGCTCCCCTCAGCAGTGTATTTCAATAGATCCACCTGTTCTGCTCCCCACTCTGTCTCTGGCAAATCCTCTCACCACCTCCCCCTCCTCGCACCTGTGGCCTTTACTCCAGTTCTTATATGCATAAACAAATAAAAATAAATCTTTAAAAAAATTAAAAACTAAATAAAAATACTTTCAAGTTTTTAATAATAGCAAATGTAGTGGGACAAGCCAGGAAGAACCAGTTATACTGGTATATTTATCAAAGAAGTATTTGTAAACCTTTCTCATCATTAACCACATGTCATTTGTTTCTACGTTAACTGACTCAAACACTTTAACATTTTTAGAACTAAAGAATTCTGCTTTATCAGTGTTTGGCCCAAGTTTCCTTCACTGCAGCACAGAGACTTACATCTTTGAGTGCTACATGGCTGCTGTATGTGACTCTAAACCATATAGTTTGTTTTTTAAGTCCCATATAGATATGTAACAGCAAGAAAATGTCTCTAAAGTGCCCCACTGAACCTAAAAGACAGTCTTGCTATCTCCCTTAAAAAAAAAAAAAAAGTTATCCTCATTTTACATTCCATATCGTTGTGCAAAAGATTAAATAAGGTAATGCTTTAAAAAGTACCTGGAGCATAACTCTCAATAAAAGTGAGCTACAGTAATACTTGGAAATTTCAAAATAGGCCTTTCCCTGGCATGGCTAATAAACTGGCTGGGTCCCAATTCTAAGCAGAGCTAAATGACAGAAGGTGTACACATTCCTTTATTCTTCTCCCAGCAACACCAATAAACCAAAAAGATCTTTCCAAATATCTCCTCCTCTTCATGTTTCTTAAAGTGACTTTATAAAAGAAGAGGAAATGCCCACTTTACCAGTAAATCAATCCCATGTCTCTCACAAAAAAGCTCCTCTCTGGCTATGACACCATACTTAACAATAACTGCAAGGGAAGGACAGAAGACACCTGTGGTAGTCCTTAATATGAGTACTAGTTAAGATACTGAAAACTAAACAATAAAATCAGATTTTTAAGCTCTCCTGTTGACATCATTATGCTATTTAATAAATGACTAGCTGCTGAAGTTTCTGAGGGATACAATATCACTTCAGGGATGAGGGCAAGAAACGAGGTATATTCAGAATATGTTTCTAGTAAGAAGTTAGAGAAATTCAGGACTTTCAATCTAGTAAGCAGACTGAGGTGGGGGTTATATTAAATATAAAGCACACAATGTTTGTTCAAAATGTGTGGTATTTTAAACTAATACTCAAACCAATCTATTGGGTCCAAATGGCAAAAGATACACGCGTATTATTTTAATTGAGTGTACCTGAATATATAAGCCAAGGGAAAGTTTTCAACTTTGGAGTATAGAACTGTACCAAGAAATCTGTGATGAAAATATCCACATTATTAGGTCTCTTTACATTTCTGTGACTCTTCTCTCTTTCATTTTACTTTCATCAAAATAACACAAGACATTATTTTTTAAAGCTTATAACAAAAACCAGAAGTTCATGCCTTAACCCTCCCACCCTGCTTCCCAGAGACAATTACTGCCAACTTCTTCGGTTTTTTAACTTTAGATACTCTCTACTGACATTCTGATATGATGCCTCTTGAATCTCCCTCACCACACAAAACTTTTTCTAATATAGTCATGAGAGGATGCTGATTTCTGGTTATATAGATATTCAGTTTCTGTTATTAACTGGACTATACAGAATGCTCATAGTTGAACCATATGGTATTCTAAGATCACATCTCATTTCTTATTCAAATTCTTAGTTTTTTTAAACCTCCAAGTGAATGGCTGCTTCTCAAAGTAATACAGTGTTTTTAACACAAGAAGTAAGCTTAGCCACAGGGAGAAGGCCAAGCAGGAGTGAAATCAATCTGAAATAACTATGGAATAATGGCATTTACAATGAGGGTATCCTAATTTAAGAAGATTATTCCACATGTCATAATAGTCTATGGTCTTCAGTCTATAAAACAGAAAGCATATCAGCTGATGTAAGAGAGTACAATGCCAGAGAGATATCCAAGTTCATTGCTATTACCACTGAAATAGACGAGACAGTTGTAGGAGATGCTGCTGGTATATATTTTCTTGACTAGAAGGTAAGAAAGGAAAGGGTTAAAAGTCCCTACTTAATTTTTAGCTAGTTTATGGAAAAGATGTATATCTAAACATATTTGCCAAAATAACATATCAAGTAGAAAATCTCTGACTTACAAATCCTTAATGGCAAGAGTTACTCCTACCTAAACCGGATGCTACCGACATTTTCTGACTTTTATGTTTTAAACTATAAAGCAGGACACTGTGTAGCTTTTTAGGGGAACAGTTCCAAATTTTATTCCAAATTTATAAACTCTACTTTTCATAGAAATATCACTGCCAACTCACATTCCAGAAATGCAAGTGATTCCTCTTCCCAGAGTTTTGTCTACAACTGTTTTCTTTACTCGTTAATAGAACTGTCTGAAGACTTTTTCACAGCCCAAATTCTGAATGAAAGAAAAATCTCAGCAGACTAATTTTTCTGTTAAGTTAGGACATGCATTTTACAATAATTTAAATGCTTCTGAGAAACTGTCTTTTCTCAGAAAGAGTTACGGTGACCAATATTATAGTAATGACCAATATTATAGTAACCCAGATCATAAAAAAGTATCAGAAGTAGGTCACTCTATTTTTCTATAGTAAACAAAATATAAATTACAAAATCTTAATGGACACTTCCTCCTCTAATTTCATCTCTCTAATGAATAACATTAGTAAGTAATGAGTGATTTAAATTCTGACATAAGCAGGAGAAGGACTAAGGAAAATGTCCTAAGTTGATAATATTTAGTAACACTTTGATGTTACTGACATTTGTCAGAAACAAAACTACAAAATATGTCTTGATCCTGTAATGTGGGCATTTCACGTCTCTATTAGCAAACAAATGAAAAATGAATAAAACTAAACAAGACAGTTAAGTTGTAATATCTCCAAGCTCCTGAGAGCCAATACTCACAAGAGAAAGCGGTCAACTCGGCCCATCCTGCCTCTGAAGGCTCCCAGGAGGGCTATGGATTTTCATGGTTCCCACTCCCACTTCTGTGCTGGGATCACTACCGCTCTTTTATAACTTTCAGGTAGTACTGATGATTTGCAAACTATTTATAGATATTAACTAAATTAAGTTCTATGTTGAGACTAACAACAGACTGACTCATGTTTCTTAGAATGTGTTTTATCATCACAGTGAGCAAGGAAGTCAAATATCAATGAGTCGGAACCGAAAAATAATATTAACAAACAATACACATAAGAACAGAAAACTATATTATCATTATGTTACTTTAGTACAGGATTAACAACATTTAACATCCAAAGTAAATGTTCATTTTATTAACTCAATTTCACTCTCATTTAAAAATCAAAATTAAATTTCCAAAACTAATACATAGCTTAAAAAGTCAAATAGTATTAAAAATTTCTAACAGTAACTCTCTGCCCAACCAGCACTGCTTGTGATTTCACTCCTCCTTCAATACTTGGGAAATTTACCACGTTTCTAAATACAGTAATTTGTTTAGAACTATTGCTTCTTAATAGCTTTTCAGATTTAGATGTTATCTACTGGCTTCCTACTACACAAATGATTAAATTCCTACATATCCTAACCCCCTCCCATCCACCTTTCCTTCTTCATTCTCCCAATAAAATCTTTTTTTTTATTTTTAATTTCTTTTTTAATAGAGGCATGTTTTATTTATTTATTTGTTTGTTTGTTTGTTTGTTTTGTTTATACATGCACTGGGTACAGTCAGAAGCGCAGGAGGGTGAGAGAATTCACCAGAGCGGGGAGCAGAGCAGGCAGAAAGAGCGAAGTACACTGCTGAGGGGAGCAGCGGGCGGCAGGAGAGGTCTGCGGCCATGTGGGACCCTCCTCCGGTGGCCGGGGAGCAGCCGGGGATCGAACTGGCGCCGCAGAGGCCGCGGGCAGCTTCGCAACCCAGCGCTCAACCGCTGCGCCACCGGGGAGGCCTCAATAAAATCTTAATACCCTCTTTGGATACATCAATATTATATTACTCATAGCTGAGTAATATAAGCTGATCGTATTAAATTTTCAGAACAATTTCTTTCTCTAGTGTTAAAAATTAACCCCCCCCCCAGGGTTCTTTATCTATATACTGATCCCTATTTCACCTCAAATTCTCCATCAGAACCGCAAACTTCTACATATGGTGAAATGTATCAGGGAAATCTATTCTATTCTTTGCTTATTTTGTCTTTCTTTTCCCTCAGAAACACCATGCCTCAGCAGCTCTAAGATCTCCTGGCTCCAACTGGCTTGTCTGCTCCCTAGGTTATATCTTCATGCTAGTTATATTAGGAATTCCTTTATCTCTTTCTTGAGTTGGAGCCCCTATTTCCTGGATCATCCCATGGTTCCATCCTTCCTGGTTTACTCCATTTTAATAGATTACATCTATAGTCACTTTCTATGAGGTTGCTCAGAGGGGGAAGTTTTAAATTATAAATTTAGATTGGAAATAATCTCTCAGGATTTTTAAGAATCTCTCCCCTTGCCCAGCTTAAAAAAATCTGCCTTCTATGCTAATATTTGAATATTTCAAAGTGATATACGCTGGTGGTGGATCTTTTACGTTTTTCCTACTTACTGGGCTGGATGCTTGGTGAGCCTCTTCATTCTTGGTCAGGAGGGTGGCTAACTACAGTCCAAGGTCCCAATTTGGCTACACCCACATCTGGCCACAGCCAGGTCTACAGTGAGCTACAAAGGAAGAGTCAAACAGCTACCATGGAAACCTCATGGCCCACAAAATCTAAAATATTCACTATATTGCCCTTTACAGGAAATATCTGCTGACCTCTGATATCCATGATCAACTCACTGAGTTTCAAGAAATTTCGGTATGTTATTTCTTTGCAAATTCCATTTCCTCACACTTTTGTTCACATATTGTTTTTTCCTCACATTTTCCCCTAAAACTCACTGTTTGGATGTTAGATGAACTAAGCTGATCATATTTTATACTTTTTGTGCCTGATTTCATCCACGCTTCTCAATGTCCAGTCTCAACACAGCAACCATACCAACACTGTTGAAAGTTAAGCCAGATCACTCCTACCAAAATCATTCAATGGCTCTTCCTTAATCTCAAATAAAAGCTAAATTCTTTACTATTGCCTGCAAGATCTTGCATGATTTGATTCCCCATTACTTTTTAACTCTTCCACTGCTTTCCTTTTCTATTCTAGGTCTCTCTGCTCCAGCCTCAATAGCCCCTTTGCTTCTCCTTGTACATATAAACACAATCCTGAAGGCCTTCATATTCCCCTTCCCTCTGAGTGTAATGTATTTACCCAGTTATCCACTTAGTTAACTTCTTTCCTTTCATTTTGATAAGATGATCAACTTATTTAAAACAATCCAGCACTTCCCCTTGCTCCTTTCTACAACATATACTTCCTTTAATTCAGTTTAATTCTTTCCCACTGCACCTACCATTTTCTAGTATACAGAGTCATGTTAATTGCTAGGGTGTGGTTTTGTGCACAAGGCCCCCCACACACACTCTCTGATATATCCTAAGCATTTTAGAACTAACATTATCTGGAACATAACTGGGCTTAACATAACAAGTGAAAATACACAGGGTCCAGCACACCCTGAAAATGATGAAGCACACACGAGACAGGATCTGGGAAAGACCTAACTTGAGATCAGCACGTAGAGAGCATGGAAACAGGCAGTACAACAGTAATTGAGCTGATTAATATGCATATGCACTATTCAAGAACAGCTGTGCCAGCCACCCCTCTCCTCCCGAATGTGAGTTCAAGGGATGGAACATATTTATCACAGAAGACAGTTCTCTTAAGAACTCAGCAAGCTGCCTCAGATGAGCTAGAGCTTTGGGTGCAACTGAAATTAGCTCAATATTTGTGGGGCCCTAAGGCACTGTCTGTATCCCACTCAGTACCTTTAAGGAGAGAACCTTTCAGTCTACTTGTTCTGTGTACTTCCACAGACCTCCCAGGCAGTCCTCTCAGCCAGGGAAATGAGGCTCCGTGACACAAGAACATACACAAGCCAATTCCTGATACACATGAACCATAAAGATTACCAGATATTTGAAAAAGACAAATAAAACAACTCTACAGGAAGGAGAGAATTCAAGAAAGAGAAACAAAACAGACAAGAAATAATCACTAACTCAGAACAATTTTTATAGAAAAGGAGTAATTTGGAAATAATTTATAAAAGGGAATAATTCATGATAAAAGAAAAAAATGCTGGAGATTAAAACCAAATTTTCATTTCATTTTTCACAGAAAAATATTTTTTCTTTAAATTTATTTCTATATATTTTACATCATTGTTCATTTTTCTACAATGTTTGCTTTCTCCTCTCAGGTGTGATCCCCCTAAAATTCCACCACCAGTTCTCCTGTGCACCACCGCCACGGTCCCTTGTGCTCTTCCCTCCCCTGTTCTGATCCCTCTCCCTCCTCCTCCCCAGCAGAATGTCTCTGATTTATAGTTGCCTGCCAATATTTTTTGTTATTATTTTTTCTCACTACTTCTTTCTTTTTTTAAAATTTTTTTATTTATACATTTTTTTTACATTATTGTTCATTTTTAAACAATGTTTACTTCCCCCTCAGGTATAGTCACCATAGAATTTCCTTCACCAATGCACCTGTGCACCATCACCACTGTCCTGTGTGCTCCTCCCTCCCTCTCCCTGATCCCTCTCCTTCCTCCTCCCCTGCAGGATGTCTCTGGTTTATAACTGTTTTTGTTTTGTTGTGTTGTGTTGTGTATTGTTATTATTTTTTCCCCTGATGTCTCACTTGTAAAACCAAACTTTCAATAGAAGATCTGCTACTATACTATGCAGATAGGTGGCCATGAGCTACATGTACCAATAATTTGACTAGCCTGAACAAAAATGTGCTGTAAGCCTAAAATACACACTAAATTTTGAAGATTCAGTATGAAAAAAAATGCAAAATATCTTAACAAATTTATACTTATTTCATGCTGAAATAAGATTTTTGATATAGTGGGTTAAAATAAAATCTATCATTAAAATTAATTTCATCTGTTTCTTTTTTCACTTTTGTTAATATGGCTACTAGAAGAAATTTAATTTCATAACTGGCTTTTATTTCTCATGGGTAGTGCTGATCTAAATATCTGGGTAAAAATATGAATAGATGGGAAAAAGTAAGTGTCATAAGGGAATTACCCAAAAAGTTCAGCATTTGACCAATAGGAATTTCAAAAAGAGAAAACAGAAAGAAGGAATTGGTTTAAAAAATAAATAAAAAGGGGAAGAATTGCGGATAAGTCTTCGCATGGAAAAGGTCCACTAAAGACTAAGCTAATGACTAGATACAAAAAACCTTATCTAGTCATAAATTTGTTAAAACTATAACTACCATAGATAATAAAAAGGTAGGATGGGGGGGAGAGGACAGTTGGGGGAGAGGAGAGAATACCTACAAGTTTATGACAATCACAAAAAGACTACAGATGTTACACCTTGAAAACAGGACAATGGAATGTCTGCCAAATGAGGTGGTAAAGTGGAAGACAAGGGTTACAGAGGTGCACAGAAAATGCACGCTCTTCTTACAGAGTGAATGGTTAAGATACTCTCTAAAGAAAAGACAGATCTGTTTAAAAAGGAAACCAAACAACAAACTAAAAATGTTAACTACTAATACTTAGTAAGGGACATTAAGAATTCTTCATTTTTCATAGTGGAGAAGTGAGAGTAACGATCTGTAACTTCATTAATCAATAAACAGAAATATAAACAAATTGTTTAGTATTACGGACGAAGTTGTCAAAAGTACTAATGATTCTAAGTCACTAATTCTGAGGATTTATATGAGGAAAGAACGCAATCATGCAGATTACCCTTCCCCTATTTTAGTTCTTTGGGATTTTTTTTTTGTCAGGTTCAAAAGAGTTTAAAAGAAATCAATCTGGCAGTAGTAAAGTAGGAATAACTGAAAAGGGGTGTAAGGTAAAGGTGGAAAAGTCAATTGAAAACTACAGAGATACGTAAGAGAGTAAGTACTAGAGACAGCTATCAGTAATGAGAATTCAAAGGACTTCAAGAGAAAGAAGGTAAACTTGAACAGAGATTGTGAAAAGAGGTAACTACTGAATTTCTAAGCTAAAAGTGTGGGAAAAATATTAATGAGAAGAAGAAATGCAATACACCTCAAGAATGAAATCATACAGGTCTAAAATTGAAGTGTTAGAAGAATTCTCATTGAGGATCCATTGTTGAAATGTAAGGGGGGGTGTGACCCCTCTGAAAAGGTATGCAGTTTTTGGATGTAAGTGCTTGTGCGTGTGCCCACATGCATGTGCATGCACGCGCATACACACACACACACACACACACACACACGGCTGGGGATTGGATGGAAGAGAGCAGTAGTACATACTGCTTTCACCAAACTCTCAGAAGGAATCACAACATTACCCCATTTAGCTGGAAAGAAATTATGGTTCTGGTTCTCAAGTTGCTAACCACAGCAGTAGGTGAGGATTGTGAAAACTATCAACATAAACGAATTAAGAGAAAACAACAATAACCAACTAAATCACCCATTTTGGAAGGGTAATGTGAACAGAAGAGGAAGAAAAGCCAGTTAAGTGCAAAACATTATCTAAGAAAAGGATAGAAAGGGAGAAGACTTAGCAATAAGCAGAGATTCTAGAGTATCAAAAGGAGAAGTGGTATATGTGAACTCCGAAAAAAAATTTAAACTGGAAGGCAATGTTAAAAGCCATATGTCCAATAGATCTGTGGAGACACAAAGCAGATTTCAAGAGATTTAAAAGGAAATCAATGGAGAGTAAAGAGAAGGAACAGAGCTGAAATTAATACTGAGAGAGAAAGAAACTGATCTCTTGTGGAAAGTTTATACAAAACAAAAGCATCATCTGTGCAAGAGCATGACTGTGGACAGAAAGCAATTTTAAAATTTAATCTTTTTTTCAGATTTGGATTTCTTTCTTCAAAATGTCAGTCTTCAACTAAGCAAGTAAGTAGTATAAACAACAATCTCCAATTTAGAAACCTTTTTGATGTATCTACTTAACATACAAACAGAAAAACCTCAAGCCCAGATGAGCATTACTAGGGCTTATACTTTAATAGAAGAAATACACACGAGGCATAAAGCTTTTAAACCAATTACTAAAAAATCACTCAATATCCATCACCAAATAAAAATGCAAACTGTACGTTCTTGAGAACCCCCTGTGTAGTGGATCACCCACCCAAGACCCTTATCAAGCCAGCAGTATCCTTAAATGGTTTCTGTTTCCATTCCTTTCTGTCAGGCCTGCAGCAACTACCCCTGGGATTACTTGCTTGCCCACTCTACATTACCAGAAATAATCTAGTAGTGTTTTGGGCTCTCTCTTAGCTCTTCCTAGCTCAGTACAACTGTCATATTCTCAATAATAGAGCGATAATTTTTTATTAATTACTTTTCTGTATTATTGTCTGTGTAACAATAGTGCAATTATAAATTACAAGTCTTGGAATTATTCTTGTATGTTTAAAACTCTCAATATAGAGCTGCAATTATAATCTCTTTTACACTTTCCTTATTCTTCATAAAGTTAATTTTATTTCTATCAGTTACAGCACCACTCAAGACAGCTGGATAGCTTTTCACCAAACATGCAGGCTTTTTCCAGAGTGATTTAACTGAATATATAAGCTATGGCAAAAACAAAGTTCATTTTGGGAGACCCTCAGGATCTTCTTCAAGAATTAAGTAGTCATATATCAAAGCAGCTGACACTGAACCACAGCAAGAGATCCCTTTGTTAGCAGAACAGGACACATATATTAAGACTACATAGAGAAAAAGTATCTCAAACATGAGATCCAAATCAAAGATAAGAACAAATGCTTGCATGCCATGGAGCAAATGCATCTCAATTTGAAAAATCAACCTGTACAAAGGTTATCAACTGTTAAGCAAACAGAGGTGACCTACCAGTGATTAAAAAAAAAAAAAACTTTGCCCTTAAATGAGAATGTTTTATAATTTCAATTGTAAACTGCACTGAAATAATGAAGATAGCGTTACTAATGGCTTTTAAGTAACAGTTTATTCGTAAACAGAATGACTTCATACTCCATTACTACACCCTGTGTATCTCAAAATCAATACTTATATAGTGAACACTATTGCAACTTTCTAGTTAAATCAGTCATGTAAAAGGCATAACGATCACAAATTAATTTATAACTGCAATAAAAATAATACTCTTTGAAGTAGAAAGACACTCTGTATGTTGTTAAGTGTATTTAAAATACAGATCTTCCTTGACTTGGAACAGGGTTACATCCTGGTAAACTCATCATAAAAAGAAAATACCCTGAATAGCAAACATTATAGCTTCCTCTAGTCTACTTTTTTTTTAAAGGTTTATTTATTTATTTACACAAGCACTGGATACAGTCAGAAGCACGCACGGGAGGGTGAGAGAATTCACCAGAGCCAGAGCAGGGAACAGAGCAGGCAGACTGACGAAATACACTGCTGAGGGAAGCAGTGGGCGCGGCAGGAGAGGTCTCCGCACCAGATGGGACCCTCGCCAGCGGCTGGGGATAGAACTGGCGCTGCAGAGGCTCTGGGCAGCTTTGCAGCCCAGCGCTCAACAGCTGCGCCACCAGGGGAGGCCCTCTAGTCTACTTTAAACATGCTCAGAACAATTAAATTAGCCTACAGTTCAGCAAAATCATCTAACACAAAGCCTATTTTATAATAAAGTATTGAGTATCTCATGTAATTTACTGAATTCTGTGCCAGAAGTGATACAGCATCAAAGGACTTGTCTCTCTGTTCCACCAGGTAAGTTTTCCCATTTCCTTTATTTACCTTCTAGGCTTAACAAATGTTGTTTTCTTACATTTCAAGGGAAAAAAACATCACTAGGAAGATAACATCGACCTTGCTGACCACCAGGTGAAAGCAAAAGCAAGCTGGCGTCTACCAAACCCTCCAGGCACTGGTGTTGCAAGGATGGACCTGCTGGCACTTGCCCTCTCCCCCTTCCACTCTCCTGCACCTCTGGATAAATGTCCTTGCCCTCTGCCACAGAGCAGGACGGTGGTCTTTCAGACAGGAGTCTGCTGCCCTCCTCAATTCGTCAACAAGTTAAACTACTTTTCTTCTCTTCAAACTCTTTCCCTTCACTGGCGAAGGGAACTGAGACTGGCCAGTATTGTATTCCGGTAACAAACGCGCAAACAATAATTTGTGAACCTACCTTCTTTGAATTTCCAATTCTTCTTGTGATGGGCCATTTTGAACTTGGGCAGGTAGTTGCGAATTCTGTCTAGGCAATGTTGGCCCTAAAAAGGAAAAAAAAAAACATTATAGATGAACATTATCTTTATACTTAGTTGGATAAAGGAGATAAAATTCACAAGAATAACATAAAACCATCACATATTTACAAATGTATCTTCTTTTAGTTTAGCAAAATAAAATTTAAGCTTCACATAACAGAGCAAATGAAAGACTGCAACATAATACTGTCATCATCTTCAGAAGGCTTACTTGAAACAAATGGAAAACATCAACAATAAAATAAAAATAAACATTTATATATGAAGAGCTTGAGTAAAACATGTTCAATGAGCATCTGAATAGGCACCTAAGTCTGACATTTTCTAAGACAATGAGACATTCTCTTTGAAGTATTTATTCATGAAGTGGAGAGGGAGAACTTAAATGAAAAGTCAGAATTCAAAAACTCACCTAAATAGAACACTGGAAATGAAAAACAGGAGAGAAAGAGCATGAGAACCTTAGTACTAGAGTGAAGTATGCTAACGCATTTATCAAATTTGTCCAATTTAAGCTGCCATCTTTAATGGTCTGGTATTTCCAGCATTGATGAAAACAAACATTTGCTAAACTTCCATATATAATTAATAACTTATTTGAATTTTTAATGTAGCAGAGATAATCTTAATAATTTTTCATTTGGGCTTAAAACAAAACAAAACAAAACAAAAAAAAAAAAACAAAACATTCAATCCAACATGGTTCTATCATGAAAAACTAATGACCATCCATTCCCATATCATGTACAAAGCAGCACTCTTTTTTTGCATGTTATAAAAAATACCAGTTGATTACAGGACATTTTAATGTCACTGGATATAAAAATTAAATGTGTCATAAAATGAGATAAACACTGGACCTAATATACAATGGTTAGGGTTAAAAGAGAACAATCTTGAAATCTAATTCTGAAAACAAGAGAATAAATATAAATAGTAATCTTCCACTCTTGGAGAGAAGTATGTGAGTAATGCTATGCTATACATATTTGTGAATTCTAGTGTGCCAGAAATTCCGCTAGCAGATATTTTTAAAATGCTTTATAGACCACTAGTAAAAGACACAGTTGACAAAGCAATGCTCCTGTGTACTAAAGCAAATTCTGGACTGCTGAAGGTTAAGAGCACACAGTATCCATTTTATACTAGTGGAGTAGCTCTCACAACTAGAAGGATAAGTTTCATTAGAATGTAATATCCCAAGTGTATAAAAAACAATTTGATTCAAACTTACCTACTAATTTTTTCATCTCTTTACACGTTTTTAGATTTATCATTTAATTTGTCCTCTAAAGACAAATTAGATGACAATTGCAGTGATATATTTCATTAGATTTCCTAAAAGTCTGTTATTTTGGGAACCACATAAAGAAAATATAAAAATATATTAATCCCACATAATCAGCAACAACAACAAAAAACCCAAGAAGCTTTTTAAGTTATAATTAAATATGCACTTAGAAGTTTGCATAAATGAAAGTACATAATTTGTTTAGTAAACAAACTGCAATTCTTTCCCTCCTTTGAAAATTAACATAATGATGTCAAGATATACTGCCATATTAAGTCATATACTAATGTTTAATACTTTACAGGAAAAGATGTCATGTCTCCTCTGGGAGAAGGAAGGGGACATACAAGGTGGGAAGGTACACTTGAGAAAACAAACTATTTAGAGGAAGTATTTTATATACCGAAGTTCCTAATCTTTCAAAAAATACTAAATATGAGCATTTAGCATGGGCAACTTATAAGATGATTACGACTTAACTATTTTTTTAAATAATGTTTGTGGATTTAAAAGAAAATTCATGCTGCTTAAACAAACAGCTGGATGTCAGAATAGGTTAGACTTGTTTGGTATCTTCTCAAAGAAGAATACATTGTATTTCTCACATTGAGGGCAGCATTATATCTCAATGACAATATTAAGAGGGTTAGTTCACCAGTTAAACTTTCAATGTTAAGCTTTAATTCAAATATATAAATCAATGAAAAAGATGTAAAAATTTCAACTCAAGACTATTGCTTGTACTAAACCAGTTTTTTTGGGGGGAAACATTAATAAAAATTTAAAATAACTCACAAAAAAGTAAATGAAAAAATAGCTTTTAGCCATTTACAGAAACTTTTGAATTTTTTTAAGTTATAGCTTACTCAGCAAATTGTTTTATAAGGAGGCTCTAAATATGGGTAATATTTTCTAGCTCATATCATTAATTATAAAAATAATTACAGTTTATTCATGAAGCTGAGAGCAAAAAAAAAAAAAAAAAACTTCAAGGAAGATCCTTTCAAAATGGGGGTTGGAATTTTGATCCAAGAACAATTCTTAATACTCTTTTCTGCACGTTTTTTTGTGATCGTGGGTTGTCTTTCCACGCATATTCTTTAAAAGGGGGGGGGGCAGCAGAAGAGAAGCCTTCCCCTTGGCATTTTTTCACATCTATATTTAAACTGGTTGTTTGTTTCTTCAATATTGTCAAGTCACAATAACAAGGCACACTGAAATTCATGTGCATTTAAAAAATAATATAAGTATACTATAAGCATTAAATGAGAGAATTCTAAATAAATTATAAACTTCAGCTACACAATTACATTTTTCCTTCTTGTCAAATATTCTCCTGGGTTATATGATTGGTAAATTATACCAAGGCACCACACACAACATAAAGCAGCAACTAAGATTAGGCAAGGCTGTCAGCTGCCATTGTATTTTCTGGAATATAACTATACTTATTTCACATAGGTCATAAATCTGAATGTTTATCTGTGTTCTCAGAGAATCTGAAGAAGGTACTTTTGTTACCAGCGGGTAAATAATATTTTATGAACGTCATGTGATAGTCAACAATTCTCTTTTGGGAAAAAAAAAAGAGAAGAAGTGAACCTGCTTTTTTCTTACTGTGTTATCATAAAGAACAGTAGCTATTTGAAGGTGAGTTTTACTATAGCCAAAGACAATAGTTGATCTTAATTTGTCCTGGCTAGAATTCACATAACAAAATACGGGAATTTTTAATTAAGAAATTGTGTCCATATCACTGATATGGTATCATTCAAATTATGGAAATCAGAATAGATTCTCTTTCCAAACCAGGAATGAATGTGGTATTTCATTCATGACTTCAATATTGAGTTTTGGCTAACATTATTTCATTTACTGTCACATTTTAATTTTCACAAAACTATTATCACACTTAGTCACAGACTATTTAAAAACACAGAACTAAAAAGACAACTCGGTGTTATTATACACAATACAATCAAATTTAAACTTAGCCATGTGGTAATCGTATTGCCTATACACAGGTTAAATCAATTATGGGGCAGAGCAGGGGATCTGCTTTAAAAAACATTATTTTATGACTTCAGAAATCCACCTTTATTATACTCTTTTCTCTGCAATTGTAAACTATCTACTATTCTGCATGTGGAATTCAACATATTAAGCAGCAAGTACAGAATATCAATTAGGTTTTCAGAATGAACAAGAGTCCTAATAACACAAATATGAATAATCATTCATGGCTATTTCAAAAGATGACCTTAGAAGAACCCCCAGGAGGAGGCAGAAAAAGTCAGAAATAAAAGTAATTGATGAAACACTTAACCTGCAATAATTAATTATGGAATCTGGAAAGGGGAGTGGTTACAAAGAGCCACACAATGGGCTCACTGATTTATGTCACCTGGAGCAATTATAAAATATAATTTCAGGTGATTAAGAAATAGATTAAAATTTTCAATTTTGGGAAATTTGTAACACATGATTCTTTGCCTAAACCAGTAAATAGATACATTTTAATTCTCTTTATAGGCAAGGAAACAATATCAGTAGTACTGAAATGACATCCAAAACTCTGAGTCACATGAATAAAGTACATATACACAGCTGAATTGTTTAAATAAAATTTTAGCAGCATATCATTTTATAATTTTATTTCTCATAAAATAATCTGGCCAGTCAAGGTAGACAGGAGTCAAAAAGGGTATATATGAGTCAAAAAGAAAAAAAAAAAAAAAGCTCTAAGAATTAAGTTACTTTTTGAACGTGGGTTTTCAAAACAAAGTTTTAGAATCAAATGCAAGTAAGAAATATTCAGACAAGGGTGAGTATGTTTGTGTACATATACTACAATATCCTTGTGTAAGGATAAGGATATGTATACATCTCATTAACTGCAATTTGGGATGGTTAAGTGAGACATCTGGTTTGTGCAAATAATACATATATGTGCATACATGTGTATGTATATATGAGTAAAAGAAAACACTCTGTATATCTAAATTTACTCCTGAGCCACAGATACCTAGCCCACAGAATAAAGGAGGCTGACAATCAGATATCAACCTATTAAAGTAATAGGTTACATTTGCCTCACAATATGTGCACCTAAATATTAATTCAAGTTAAGCAAAAGTTCTCTTCCAATAAGGCACATTTACATTCCCCAAATCACAATAAGATGGACATAATTTTTCCCCTTAAATTCTAAAGCAAAAGACTGCTCTCGAACAAAATAGTTGAAAACAAAAACAAACAAACAAACAAAAACCCCTTTCACTTGTGTTGGAAGAAGTGAACAAGAATTAGTTTTAAGATCCTAGTTCTAGCTAAATTCTCACTACAATACCAACTCAAAAGCTGACCAAATCACCTACATGAACCACAACAAATATCACAACATAAAACAGTAGCTTGCTCTATATATCCCAAATACCACAAACCAAACTATGGCCTAAAGAAACAAAAGTTATGGAAATGTGCAAGTAGTATGTACCACAGCTTGAAAAAATAATGTAAACATAATGTTGCTTACCACAGAAAATACATCGCAAATTAGTGCTGTCCTGGGTAGCAGTAACCTTGCTCTGGGCTGCAACAGACACCTTGGTGTTAGAAGCTTCAAAGGACAACGGGGCCATCTGAAGAACTTCACATAAACTAAAAGGTGCTTTGAAAGGTTCAAAATGTATTTATACATACGTCCTATCTAGATCCTCATTCTGGAAGCTCTGTAATTTAATAAAAACGTATCCTCTTTAACATAAGCTTAAAAAATTTTATGTGTAATCTTATTTATGGAAAAACCCTATGATAAGCCATAGATCAAATGATGCACTTGTAGATTATTTTTTGAATTATCCAATCAGAGAGTGCAATCAATTCACATTTTACAGTATTTTAAAAAATGTAAAGGAAGTCAAGATCCATGATCATTGGTTAATTTCATGGTATCTACCTTATTATAGCAGTGCTCATATAGGAGAATTTGCAGCTAAAAAACTTTAGGGGAAATGCTGAAGATTAAACAACAGAAGAACTCCTCTACTAGCTGAAAAACACCAAAGCCATTTTAAACAGCTTATAGCAATTAAAGTATTTCATATTCATTGATACAAAGTATCTTTATTTGCTTTTACAACTTTGAAAAACATCAAAACTGTTCATTATTTTATTATGCCATATTTATTGTTCCTTTTTCTCCATAAGTATAAATGTATACATTTTTGACAAAAGATATTATGAAAAATGTGTGACCACATTAAATAGCCATTTGATACTTAGGTTATCTACATTAAAATTTACCTTAAGTATTAATAAAATTAATTCTCTTTAAGAGAAAAAGTTCAATAAAGAAATAACTTACGGAAAGGAGAAGGGCTTATCAAAAATCAAGGTAACACTCAAAATTGGGATTGGAGAAACAAAATTAAATTTCCTACTATTACATTAGTGACATTTAAAACTTCACATCAATCATTTTCTATAAAACCCTAAAGAAATTCTTTTCAGTATGGGAAAAAATTTTTTTCCAATGGTATTAACCAAGAAACAGTGAACAGGTTAAATATATACTGACTTTAAAAACACTACATAAAAGCAAACAAGACAGTATTCTAGATTTTCCCTAAAACTGTATTCTTTAAATAATACAATTTATGTTAATTAAAAGTTTTCATAGAATCAGAACCACACCAATATATATTTAAAGAATGCACATCTGAAAATGATATCTTAAGTAATCAAGAGAATTTTTTGGTTTAGAAACCAGATTAATATAATCCAATTAAATTTTCATCTTGCTTTAAGGACGTTATATACAGCGGACATTTTCAAACAAACAAAATTAATAAGATTGATAATGTCACCTCTACAAAGTACTTCCAACCACCCAATCTATTGTCATTAAAGTTGCATGCACAATTTTTATAATAATGACATAAGATCACAGGTATACATTAAAAATGTCTACCCAGCATTAGAGCATTCCAAAGGAATTTAGGAAATTCTCAATAACATTTTAAGCTTAAACTTTTAAAAAACCTGTCTTACCAATACTTGTAAATTACTACTTCCATAAAGTCTTTATTAAGTAAACATGCCTAGTCTTCAAGTTTTACCCTCTGTTCCTTTAATCCATATTTAAAGGGGAAAAATGTAAGAAAAATATAAAAACTTACAAGGTAAACCTAAGAAATTATCTTGTCTCTGACAGCAAAGAAAGTGCCACATTCCATTACCAATCATATTTCCAAAAAGTCACCTGACAATTGTCAGAATGCAGGCAAACCATCACCACTGCATAAACAAAACATTTTCAACCAAAAACTACCAATCTTTTCACAGTTTAAATACTATACAACATTCTTGTACTTTTGTATCTTTAAGCATCTCCTTTCTACTGCTACTTCATGCTATCATATAAAAATACTGATCTAAATTCTGATAAGGTTGCTTGAATTCTACTGCAGTTTGCATTTCCCGAAGATACTAAATTATTCATTCCATCATATGCATAAAGCAAACAGCACTTCCTCCTTAATATTGATGCTATTAACACTTTCTTCACTTAGTTGGGAGAGAGGGAAATACAGGAGAAAACATTTGCTGTTTAGCTAGATGATAATTATAGTATAATTAGTTTTAGAACTAGCATCAATATCCTCTTATATCTTATATTTTACTTATGAGAAGACATTTCTCTAAGTTAGCCATATTAAAATGGGCTTAAAGCCTATTTCAGCCTGGGCTCTAAAGGAAAGCATGAATTGAGGAGGTTAAGATGCATCAAAAAAGCAGTATTTATGGTCTATGACCATCTCTGTCAGCTATTCTGACCTTAAAATAGTGTTAAGGTATTCATGCAATTCTAATGTAGTCCATACATTAGAGATAATCTCTAGGCTTCCCGCTACCTCTTAACATTCTATAACATTCTTCACCACTAGGAGCTTTATATGAGCAGGGAAATCTTGAAGTCTTGGGTGAGATATTAGCAACAGAAAATGACAGCTTGATTAGATTCGATCAGCATTAATATATTTTACTGCTATATTAATATATTTTATTGCTATTTTATTTTATTTCATTTTGACCAACATCAAAATTATATATATATATATACACACACACACACACACACACACAATTACTACAGTAAACCCTTAGCATTTATGTTTTTAACAAAGAGGTTTCCACTATCAGCAATTAGTACCACGGCAATCTACAATGGGACATTATCCATCTCAGCATTTTTTCTAAGGATTAAATGAAATAATGTTTACCTAAAAATTGCTTTTAATTTGACTTGCACTTTGGTGAGCACAGGATCAGCTTCTATATTAGTTCACATTTTGACCATCTTAATATGGCCCCCAGATAGTACCCTCACAACTACAAAGTTCTACTATATACATTTTTGAGAAGAAATGAGGGCAAATATGCTTTGGTTTATTCTACAAATATCTAGAACAGAATGGAGGAAGGTAGTACAATGGAAAGTCTGCCTGCATTAAAAAACAACCAACCAAGAGTCACAATGGGAATACAAAGTAGTGTAGCTACCGTGGCAAAGAGTGTGGTAGTTCCTCCAAAAATTAAAAATAGAAACATCACATGATCGAGCAGTCACATTTCTAGGTGTTTACTTAATGGAAATGAAAATAGAAAGAAATAATCATCACGCCCATGTTCACTGCAGTATTATTCACAATAGTCAAGACATGTAAACAATCTAAGTACATGTTAAAGGATGAATGGATAAAAACTATGCAGTATGTATATACAATGGACTATTACTGAGCCATAAGAAAGGCGGATATTCTTCTATTCATGATAATATGGATGAACCTTGAGAAAATTATGCAAAGTAGAATAGAGGCTGGAGGGGATGCTGCAGAAATAGGGAGATGTTGGCAAAGTGTACAAACTTCCAGTTAAAGGTGAATAAGGTCTGAGAATCTAATATAAAACATGATGATTAAAGTTGCTAACACTGCATTGTATGACTGAAATTTGCTGAGGGAATTTCAGTATTCTCCTGCATACACAAACTTTTTTCACAATGTACACACATATCAAATCATCACAATGCACACTTTAAATATCTTAGTTTTATTTGTCAATCACCCTTTAATAAAGCTGAGGGAAAACACTGCATGGTACTGTGCTAGGAGACAGAGAATTACATCTGGTAAATTTTATATTAAAATATATGTGGTTTTAAATAAAAGAAAATCTTCATGTATCATCTCAGGAAATGGAGCATCAAGCCATCTACAGCCACATGTGGAAAAAACACCACTATATAGAATGTCTCTCATTTTTTCCTGAGACAAAATTATATATATGATTGGATTTCCCTGTCGCTAATTTCTTTAATCCTCACCTAGCAGATGAAAAATGCATTTATTTCTTTCTAAGCAAATACAAAAACGACTGCTCACAGCTGATAAACTGCTCATGTATTAGGTTTGAAAGGAAACACCCTCAATATGCTCCTCTCCAGCATTTGCTTTGTTAAGTCATGTATTTTTTAGCTGTGGAACTCTGCCTCTAGCTAAAGAAACTTAAAGAGTTGATCAGAAGTTGAGGGGCCAATAATGTACCAATGCTGCCACATACTAAGACTTGAAGGCCAGAATAACCCATCCTATACTCCTTTCTCTCCATCTTCTTCCTGAGGACAGATCAACATCTGGACCACCCCCTCCCCACATTTAAAACACCAGATTTGGGTGAAACACTACTTTAACAAACATGATTAGCTTATTACTAAAGCATTTCTTAACTCTCTATAGTGTGCTCTCTATTCAGTTCCACAAACCAGAAATCTAAGGCCCTCCTTACCCCTTCCTTCTCTTTAATTACTACCACTTACCCAATTTCCAAGTTCTGTTAATGCAAACTCTTGATTTTTCTCTTCAAACTATCTCATTGCCACTGTGCATGTTCCATGATCTTGTTAAAACTAGTCTTTCAAGGCAGGACACATGGATCCCAGAATGCTAATATATTTTAGGGTAGGCCAGAAAGTATTATCTGTATCTGTGAATTCTTCCCTTTATTCTTTTGCAACTTTTTATATTATAATGTACAAAATGCAGTGTGTACACCAGAGTACCTACATAGTAAATGATAAACACACATATATTACGGGATAAGTTAAAAAATTAAAGAGACTACCTGCCTGCACTATTACAATGGCATCACCTAATTAAGCTGCCCATTCTATTGTTGGTAACTCTCCTTCCCTACAGCAGTGATACTTTAATAATTAAACCAGATCAAACTATCTCCCGTAGTAAAATCCCTTCAATTGTTTTCAACTGTTCTTAGGAATAACTTAAATAAGGGACCAGGAAAATGAATATAAGAAAGTGAAAATCAAAATCAACAAAAAACTATGAACCAGAGACACTTTTTGGGGGGTGGGGGGCGGGAAGGGAAGGATTGGGGTCAGAATGGGGCTTTTGCAATTGTATGGGGGAATATAAAAATAAAATTTATTATTTAAAAAAAAAAAAAAAACCCAGTGCTTTTCTCTCATGATGTGATCGTTGCTTAATCTCATCCAATTCAAATTCTGCCACTCTCTATGTGCCAAGCACCTGGTCTTTTAATTCTTCAAATGTGTTACATGCTTTTCTCTCTACAGGGACTTTTTCACACATGCACACGCCTTCTGTCTACAGCACTCTTCTCTTGGTCAACTGATATGCTTCCTTTTGCCAATTAGAACTCTCTGGGGGTCAACACTCATGTGGAATCACTATTATTAGCTCCAGACAACCAAGTTAATTATTTCTCCCTCCTTCATTAAAAATTCCTATTTCTTATTTCAAGATTTATTATATGTTGTTCCCTATTACTTGCTTCAAAAATTTGAAAGGAGAAAATAAACATAAAAATAAATATCAAATGTTCTAAGAAATATGAAGAATTTATCTGAAGACTTAGGAGAAAACTTTCAGTACAAAAAGAAAGCAGAAAACAGAGTAGAAAATAAACCTGTGACGGTTTACAAAATTTAAAGTTTATGGGGAAAATGGTAAAGGCACCCAATTCCATAGGGAAGGTTCTTGGTTGGAGGGGAGGGTGGAATTCAATGATAAGGATGCCTCAGATCATTTTTAAGTAAACTAATGAATGCAATTTCATTCCCCACCTACATGTAAAACTGAAAACTTTTTTTTTTTTTTAAAGATTTTACTTATTTATTTATACAAGCACTGGGTACAGTCAGAAGCTCAGGAGGGTGAGAGAATTCACCAGAGCCAGAGCGGGAAGCAGACCAGGCAGAAGGACCAAAGCACACTGCTGAGAGGAGCAGCGGGCGGCAGGAGAGGTCTGCGCGCCATGTGGGACTCTCGCCCGGAGATCCAACTAGCGCTGCAGAGGCTGCGGGCAGCTTCGCAACCCAGCGCTCAACCGCTGCGCCACCAGGGAGGCCCCAAAACTGAAAACTTTTAATCAAAGTTTTTCATACTAAAAATATCATACAGAGACTTTCAAAGACCATGTCTGTTTTTTTCTACTTTTGCAAGAGGAAGAGAATCAAAGAAGCATGGCGTTTCTATGCTTTCAGGTATAGAAAAAAATGAAAGCAGGGCAATTCTGGGCAAGAAATTAAGCATGGAGACTATTCTCTGAGAATAAGCTTCATAAATTTCACAAAATGGTCAAGCATTCACCTCCATTTATGTTCTCTTTGGTATAGACAATTACTCCACGTTTCTGCTTTCCACAATTTACTATGCTTTAAAATGTTGAGTTTTTTAGTTTGGTATCAATTTTTATTTTCAGAAATGTTAAGATTTATGCCCCCAAAACCCTACAAAATGCTGAGATTTAGTCATTTCTTTCATTATACACTATACTTAGGTCATGATTCTGAATACACATCCACACAGAATGGTTCATGAAAAACGGATGTTCAAGTCAAAAGAGAACAGTGTCTGCTGCTTCTTGGAAACTCCTGCCTTCCTCATTTTCTCTATGAAAAAATTCATGATACTGTATCAGTGAAATTCAGGAGCAACTTCTAGCTAAAACAATACAAGACAACTAATACCTAAATTACAAAGATGTCCAAATTTACTTTCTGAAGTTCAAAAATTAAAAGAATGGGTTTTGTTGAACACATAAAATATTAAATAAATTGAGTTTATCTCACATGGGACTTATTAAATAGAATTAAATATAACCAAGGTTATAGGTATGGGCTGACAGCAAGGACATAAAAATAAACTTATTCCACAAACTAAACATTAACTTCAGTCTCTGAAATGCTACTATATCCATAATACGTGTCTTCATTTCACTACTCTTTAAAAATGTATTATCTCAAAATTAGTAGGCATTAAATTTTGGCATACTAACTCAATCATGACGGTGTATCTGTCTAGGTGAAACAACAGCATACTCAGACAAAGAAAATGAAAAAAAATCATTGCCTGAGTTACCAAATTTATAAAAATTAAAGCAACTTTAAATTAAGGGTGTCATGTTTCCAGTCTTAAGAATCAGTAATTGTTACTGAATAAAATATTCATTTTCAGGAAAAACTGTGTACAAAATATTTATCACTATATTATAAATGATATTTTTAGCATTTTGTTTCAGTCTATGGGTTTGCATTATTCTACTTTCTTCATTAGACATTTCCATATTAAATCTTAGTTTACTTCTCACCTTTTAAAAACAGGATAAGATAAAAACAGCAGCAACTCATGTTAATAAAAACAAAATGGGAAGGGAAATAAAACTTCAACAGGAACAAGAGCTCAGAAAGAAACACATTATAAAACCCCAATGACAACTGGTAGAGACTAAGGTCTTTCCAACTTATTTTGCAACCGCTGAATTATTATTTGATATCATTTGTTTACATTCAGCTATATGCCTCCCTAGTCTTCAATGTGCTCATAGGTAATGTTTGTACCATATTTACCTCCCTATTACCAGCAACCAGCATAGTGCTTGGCTCATAGTAATTAACAATTTTAACTAAATTGGTTTTTACAGAATCAATGCAACTAAAGCAGTACTGGTAAAAATATAATATGTGCTAGTTGTATTCTAAGTACCTTTGTATGTATCAATCCATCTAATAATACAAATGGAGAGGATATAAGAATGAGTCTGTAGGGCCTTCCTGGTGGCTCAAGGGGTTAAGCACCGCACTATGAAGCAATCCGCAGCCTCTACCGCACAAATTCAATCCCGGGCCGGCCAGAGAGAAACCCAGCAAACCTCTCCTGTCTCGCCCACTGCTCCCCTCAGCAGTGTATTTCAGTCAGTCTGCCTGTTCTGTTCCCCACTCTGTCTCTGGTGAATCCTCTCACCTCCCCACACCTCTGGCATGTACCCCAGCTCTTGTATGCATAAATAAACAAATCTTTAAAAAAAAAATGAGTCTGTATATAACTTTATAACAAAAGAGAAGAAAAAGCAAGACCAGAAATGTTTAAACAAAAGTCAGGGAAATAAAATTGCTTTTAACTGAAAAATAATCTTTATGTGATGGAGATGTGGGGATGTTCCTATAAGGCCTAATGACACAGACTATAAAATAATAACCCAGAAAATGTGAACTTGAAGTTTTTAATGACTGTAAGATTAAAAGTTTTCAGGGGAAAAAAAAAAAAAAAACCCTTTAAAAAGCATGAGAGAAAGGCCTGGTCTACAGCCACTTTCCAGAGTGACAAAATTGAGGTGGAAGGCCTTATAACCAAGCACCAGCAGAAAGCAGGGCACATGAAAGATGTCAAAGGGAGAAGTATCTTTAGAACAGCAATATGACTCTATTTCCTCTGGCAAAAACAACCTTATCCTGAACTTGTGTTTAAACAAGTCAGGATTGTACCCTGTGAGTACAGGGACCATGTATCATCACTACTTACAGGAAGATGAAAGCATAAGAAATACTGGTGGAAAGTTTTACACACATTTAAATTCATACTTTAATAAAAGGCAAATTTAGGCAGACAAATAATTGCTGGGCTAACTGACAATGTGAAAATACCACACAGTCCTGAAAACCTAGCTTTTGTTTGGAATGTGAAACTTGAAAATAAAACTGTATTCTAAGGCCAAGCAACTTTTGTTTGGGATGTGATACTTGAAAATAAAACTGTAAATTAATGCCAAAAAGTACCTACTTATGAAGGTAAAACTAAAAGTCAAGCTTATTTCTCAAAAGAATAGCATTCCTTTTGGAGCAGTAAAACAGTCATAGCTTCCTAAGAGTAAAATTCTAGAGATTCAAACATCTAATTCATGCAAATAATACTATAAATTACTACTACCGCATTAAATATACTTGAGAACTGTTTATGTATCACGTCACTCCAGATTAATAAAACCATAGGGTACAATTTTTAAATGTGCATGTGTTTTGGCCTTTGGCAGAAAAGAAACACTTCAAATAATTTAATCTTTATGAGCAAATAAAATATGCTAGTTAAGTGTCACTGTATTGCCATCATCACTAACTTGGTTCTGCCAAATCAGAAATTAATAGTTCAATGTGTTTTTTTGGAAAAATAAGTTCCATGGTAGTAAAAGAAGGAGCAGAAGGACTTGGATGCAACAGAAAGGGTTTTTACTCAAAGCAAAACCAAGAAGGGCTAGGTCATGAAACAACCAACGTTACATTAAGATGTCTGTATTTTACTCTAACAGCACAGAAAACCATTGCAAGGTTATGTGGTACACACAAGTTGGTAATCCACCCTACTGCCTATGAATATCATGTCCCCAAATATTATCTTAAGAAGAGATTAGAGACCCATTTCCCAGAAGTGAGTACCATTCATCCAGTATCTTCAAATCAAAGATGTATGGTTCTATAGCTTAAGGACAGTTTTAAGTTCATGGGAACTAGTGACTCTCAATCTGAATAAGTTAATTCTTTTTATTTAGTACACCATTACCACAGCAGGTATCAAGTATTTGTAAAGGAAACACTCTGCAAATGATACAAACGTAGTTTTTCCTTGAATATTTACAATGTTCTATTTCAGTAGTCTATGTATACATCTATGAACAATGATGTTATAAATATGACTGTTTCACCTTAGTACATGTCTCCTGTCCTTTTTCCTATAATTTTAGACAAAGCATAGTCATTTACAATCACTACCTCAATTGATGGAAACAATATTAAAAATACTGTTGAATTTGGACACCTGATCTCTAAAATAGGCATCTCATATAGTAAGAATAACATTGCAATAAACGATGGATTTTCTTCACTACGTTAAAACAAAAATTTACTTCTTCCTACACGAATCGCACTGTCATAATCTAATACCCATGAAAATTTCCGGAAAACAGAAGTCACTTATTTTCTAATATGAATCCTCTCAGAAATTGCAAAAGCCTACAGAGGTACAGCAAGTCTGTCTACCTTGTAAGAATTATTTTTGGTATCTTTATATAAGTAGCATGCTGTATTTGCCTATTCCACTTCCTAATTACCACTCTGTACTTACACATTCACCTGCCCTGCAGATATTTCTGACCCTGTGTTATCTTTTCCACACAATGATAGCCCTTTAACAATTTTGTATTATTCATTTTGTTTTTTTTTTTCCATATGGTGCACTACAGTACTTCATCAGAAATATAAATAATTCAGTTTTCTGCGGTATTTCTTCTTTTAGATTATGAGGCCATTTATCTCTTAGTTGTTTTTGTGAATCTGTGAAACAATGTCGGAATAGTCTTCACCCATATAAACTACTGATTTCAAAGACACAACTACATAATACCATCCCTAGAAGACTGAATAGTTTTTCTGTTTTCCCTAGATGATAAAAACAGGAATGCCCAATGTTACTTTAGAGGTGATACACCAGTGCACATATGTTCTTTGCTGAAACAGGTACAACTCAATGGTACATCTACAGACTTATGAAAGCATGCCCAAAAATAAGCTGCAAAAACTTCAGAACAGTTTTGGCTACCACTGTGTGTTGTGATTGGTCTCACCAGAGTAGAAGTAATTGCTGTAATTAATTTCTTATCATCAATGGACAACAAAATAGATTCTATTACAGTTAAAACATCTTTGTTTAAAGATCTCGAAAAAGTTCAACAAAATGGTATCCAAATTTTCTTGTTATTCTAACACTCAGCAAATGATTCTCCAATTTATGGGCAACAAATATGATTAAAATTTGGGGATAAGTAATTTTGTATACAATTACTATTCTTATACATGAAAGCATACAAATAATCGTGGATGAAGTCTTCAAATCACTGAAGCACCATTAAAATTCAAGGTTATTGTAAAACAAGCCTAAAGAGAAAGTCAAAAGCTAGACCCATAACAGACAATATATTTCAAGATGCCCAACTGCCAGAGAAGTGGAGAAACAAAAACAAGGTAGACAAAATATAGTAACTGATTGAAACAAATGTTCTATAAGATAATGAAATGCAGATATATCGCAAAAGTCCTATCTGTATCTTTTAGTTATTTAATCATTTCTACCTTGGAGCACATTCTGCCATAACTACAACAACATAAGACTAATACTGTGGCTCATGAAAAATTTAGCATCAGACTTGAGTTACAATCAAGCTAAAGCCAGTTTCCCAAACAGCTATGTGATAAGGAACTTAAATGTCATAGCAGTAAATATTTTTAATTTATTATAGTTCACATACTATATAAATACATATAATAATTCATATGTAATTGTGAAACTCACAAAACAAGAAGTCAAGTGTATTAGAAAACTAGAAGTCAAGTAACTAGAAAACAGAGGAAACTGAATTTCTAAGAGGTATACTTTAGAAACAGCAATAATGGTTACTAGTACTGGGTAGATGATGGTCACAAATCTAATCAATGGACAATTTTTTCATCTTAAGCTTGAAAAAAAGGACTACATTTTCCCTTTTATTGATAGATATATATGAAGACTAGTAATACTGTCTGTCTACTTCTATGAATGGGGAAGATACATAATTAAATGGACAGCCACCCATGAAATCAGTTTCATCGGAAGGAAAGAAGATGAAAATCAGGAAAAGAAGAACTAATAATGATAAGGAGAGAAAGGTTTCTCTGCTATAAGCAAAGTTAGGTTTGTATTAAAGAGAAAGGATCTTACATCAAAGCAATAGAAAATATGGAATATCCTCATCTAACAATCATAGACAACAGCTAATATTTCTTTTCTAGGCTGGATGAAAAAAAATCAAAATAAATTAGAAATCCTGTTCTCAATCAATAGCCTTCCCTGGTAAGTGAGGGAAGTAGTTCCATAGGTTCTAGTCAAGAGACTTGCCATTCTTAAAATTTACTAAAGTCCCTGAAGAGTTTTTGTTCATGCAGGTTATATCTATCATTAAAATTTTTCAGTTTTAATTTCTAGTAATTCATTTAATAACAATAAAAGGCTACTGGATATTACCATAAACATTTTTATAAATCTTTATAACTAATATAATTTTTATAAATTTTATAATTACAACTTATTTTACAAGCCAAAAAAATTATTTTCCAAATAAAGATTACTACAAATGGAATGATACATTTTATATTTTTATGACTCTCTTTAATGTGTGATTTAATAGAAGAATTCTGGCTTATTTCACTTGCTTTTGCATCCAGTATGCTGTGTTCGGTATGTTGCTTTGGTTGTAGGATAATGGAGAAAAGGAGAGCCTAAGCAACTCCTGGAATGGAAGAGGATTCTCAAATCACACATTTCTAATCCCTAAGTTAGGGTTTTAAATCTGATATTTCACATTCTGCATTTGGTTTAGCCCGAAAGAAAGTGAGAACATGGAGACCGTAAACCAGACATTAATTTTTAATGATGAGGTGTGTAAACTAAGAGTCATGGCTGTAAGTAAATATTAGATGCAGGATAATTTCAGAAATCAATAGTAGAAATCAATACAAAGCTATATTGAACAAATGAGAAGGATCTGATGTAGAAGTAATTAATTCTCACTTACATTAATCCACAGTCATTTTCTGCTCACAGTTCCAGCCCAGAATTTCAAGGTAGTTCTTGTGGGGTGAATGGGAGATAGGAAACACTGAGGCACAAAGCGGTGTCAAGGGAAAAGAACAGAAGAGAAGTAGCCCTCCAAGAGAGTCTGGTCTTACAATACATCCATTGTAAGTAAAAAGTACCTATGTAAATTATCCTTGGAAGAACTGAGAACTGAATTATCCAAATCATTTTTCCAAAAGCACTTAATTCACTTACAGAACCCTGGTTAAGAAGGTCTAGGAGAAGGGCTGCAAGACAGAATGGATAGGACACGGGAACTCATTCTAGCTTTTCAACAGCTAGAGATCCTTTTATTATTTAGACCCCTTTACACTCAATATTGAGATGTTGTCAAAAAGAAATTGCAATTATCACTGATCTCTGTTCTTCCTCAAGTAATCAAAGATATATATAACAGGTCAGTCATGTTCAGTTCAGGCATTGGCACTATTTAAACTATATTTATCAGTATCTGGTACAATCACAATATCAAAAAATTCCTAAAATGTCAAGAATAGTTAATTAGAACATTTGACTGGATTAGATAAGTATATCTAAAATTGCCAGTAAAATTTAGTCCCAAAGGAGATTTTATACTCCTGGGTCTCATCTCCTTATGTTTACCTTTTGTTCATCTTTCATAACCCAACTCAAAAAGCCATCTCTTCATTAACACTTTTCCTATTGCTTAAGTGAAAGTGGCATTCTCGTTATATGGGATTTTAGCTGCATATCAGATATGACTTTCTCCTTTGAATTATGGTTGTGCTTTAGCTCCCATGAGTAGAATTGAGATATTCAAAGGGTGTATTTTCACTGAGGAAAAGACTTGAGTCTAATTTCCCCTTGCATGGAGAAGCACTCAAATGATGGCATTATTTTTAAAATTAATTTTCTATCCTGAGAGAAAAAATAACAAGGTAAGTCTTCACCAGGCAGGAAAAGCAAAGAAGAGGTTAGAGATTTCAGTCTCTCTACCACTATCCATTTCTCTATCACACAGTAGAATTTTCTTTGCATTTTTAGATGTTAGCATTCAAAAATAACATTTTATAGTTTAATATTACTAATGTCTTTATCTAATTTAATTCTCATAATAATATTCTAACACAGGTATTCTCATGATCCACTTTTTACACAAAAAGAAACAGCTTTAGAGAAGGTAATCTGCCACCAAAGAGAGACAAAACTGGAATTCTTTGACTCCAAGAATAATTTCCTTCCACTAAATCACAAAAGACCTTAAAATTTTACTAAAAATACATCTGAAGAGGTGTGATCCTATATATTTGAATCATAGACAGCATTGTAAACCAATGTTACCTCAATAAAAGAATTTTTTTCACTCAAACATAAAACAGAAAGTATATGAAAAGTTCTCTTTCCCACTTTCTCACCTAAACTGACTTCCCTCAAAAACAGTTTTCAATACACCTTTTGAAGATTTCAATTTGAAAAGGAAAGAAATGCAATAAAAAGAAATGGCCTAACATAAAGGCCAGAACTTCAGTTGTGCCTCCTCCTTCCAGGTGTGTGTGATTTCAGGGGGGGTCCCATCTTTCCAGGGTATTCTTCCTAATTGGAAACTGTAAGTACAGTACCAACAGATAAACCTCACATTATTATGGAGATTGTGAATTTATAAATAAGGAAGCCTGTGGAAGAGGTTAAGTCTAAGGATGAAGTAGTATGTGACAGCACCCACAGAAAGACTGCCCCACTTACCTCCCTCCCCAAACTTGTTACTGATGAGCTGCTAATGCTTTTTATCTGTTTTAAAATGTTACTTTTGCAAATAAGGTTACTTGATATAGGAAAGTTAAAGTGATAATACTGCAAAGATTACCTTTAGGGGTCTTTCCAAGTCCATTTGAATATGATTTAATAAAAGTATTAATAAAATGCCCCAAATGCAGTACGTCCAGAATCAAATTTGTTATCTATTTCCCATTCTCGCCTACCTCCGGTCAGTAGGACATCTTCACCAATGCCCCAAACTGACACAATGGATAATCATAACACCAATCTGTCCTGGCCTTCCATTACATTTCACTGACACAGAGGGAAAGTGGTAGAATTCTAAAACTAGATTTGGGTACAAATGCCACTTTTGCCACTTTATAGCTGTGACCTTTGGGCCAATCCGGTGACCTTCTCTAAGGTCTAATATCATCTCTAAAACGAGGACAGTAACACCAATTTTGCAGGATTATTATAAAGATTATCAGTAATACAAACATCCAATTAGGACCTGGCACACAGTAGGTGAACAATGAATGGATTATTATTCCTGCCTCAGCAATGTCCCAACAACTAAGTAAGGACCTGAACACAATGCTGTCACAGGAACAGCAGGCACCTAATGAAAGGCTGTCATCCTCTCTTCCCTCTGCTCATTTCTTCTTTATACTCTGTCATTTCATGCCTTATCCTTCTCACCATTAATTCCATAACAGCACCCCAAGCAGATTTACATGCTTATAACCACAAGTTCACCAATCCATCACAAACCTAAAGCACAAACTTGATCATACCAAACATTTATTTCGTACTGTCGACGTTCTCTGTGGCACTGACCATCACAACACGCACATTCCTCAGCAGGAATGCAAGGGCTTCCTACCTTTCTAGTCTATCTCCTGTGTCTTCCCTGCCCGAATATAAATTCTCAGGCCCAAGCCACATTACCTATCTGTTGTTTCCCAATTGTTCCATGGTCTCATGTTTCCAAGCCTAGCAACAATGTTCTTCTCCTGCTGATGAGGATTACTCATTCTTCAAAAAACAACTCAAATGCATGTCCTTTTAAAAACTTTTCTTGACCCTACAGTTTTCATTGGTATTCCAAAGGCCTTTCTACATACTGCATTCACAACATTCCACAAACTGTATTCTACATTTGTTGACCTTATTTATAGTAGCTTCAGCCTACATGTGAAATCCTGGAAGGAAAGATACAGGTTTTATCATGTCAGTGTTATTCCCCATGTCTGGCTTAACACCAATGTTCAAAACATGTCTGGTGGGGATATACTGCTCTAATGAATACTTTCAGGCTAGAAGACTGAAAAATAAAAGTGCCACCATAAATTGTGTCTAGAATGGTTCAAAATTTTAAAAATCCAATTAACTCCAAAACATCTCTCAAAAAAATTTAAAAATGCTGATATAAAATTCATGCAACTACTGATATTGGAAGGGGCAAACTAGAAATAAGAATAAAAATGAATCTAATTTCAATTATTTGTAAATATTTATTCTAAAAATGGTAAAGAAAATATCCAGCACAAGGCTATCTTTGATTATGTTCTCATGGCAAAAGCAGTCTCAACTAATGGTAAAATATTTTAAAGCTTTCCTCTTCAAGGTATGCTAAATCTTGGTAGAGAAGAACAAAAGCAGTAAAATAATATTGGCTAGGCATATGATTTCCCTTTAAAAAATGGATTTAAAAAAATCATTTTCCTATTTTCAAATGCTTAAACCTTTTCCAAAACAAAAGAGATTGTGTAAATTTACCTTTACCACAAGGACTGACTTTATGTTTTATATAATCCATTATCTGCAAAACTGTCATAAATTTATGTGATAAATAACACAAAAATTAAAAATAGCAGCCTAGATGAGTTTTGAATGTACTTGTGTAAAATCAAGTCCATTTCCATAAGACAAAAGAAACAGATAAACTGCAGCATTTGGTTTAAAAGGAAGAGCATTAATTCAACTCTTTTTCAAAATGTTAGAACATGCGATTTGTGTTTAAGTTCCAAATATAACTCACTGTATTTAGCACCTCCTGTACTTTCAAGTATATTAGATAATTGCATACCAAGTTAAAAACAAAATAAAGGAAAACATTCCTGCCACCCACCCTTTTCATAAAAGAAATGGAAATATTAAACAAACAGAAGCACCTTATAAAGGTCAGTATGACTGACCCCAAAGACATGTTATTAATTTAAAAAATTTGTTTGAGGCCTTAAAGAACTTGGAGAACAAGGGCCAGTAATTTTCAAATCCTGCTCTGGAAACCCACACAGGTAACTCAGTGCTATGGACTCCCAAATCCCCACATTAATCGGAGAAGCTTTATTTCTTTTTCTTTCTTTCTTTTTTTGGGGGGGGTCTGTTAATGCACAGAGTTTCTGGGGGGAAAAATGTATCTGAACAAAAGGGGGCATAATTATTAAATGTTGGTAAAACACTGAAAAAGTTTAACCAGTGTTCAATGGAAAATACTGACAACTAAATAAACAAGAATATTCAAATATGGAAAATTAATTTTTAAAAGTGGTAAATCAGTAAGAGTAGGAAATAATATCTGTCGTGACTCTACCTTTATGAATAAGTTCATTTTGCTTCTGATCAGATTCATCAGACATATTATTTGTCTAAGGAGGGGACATACAAGTTAAACTTTTCCAACTTGGTTTTGGCAAGAAGACAGTAGATGGTTTTGGAAAGGAACTGGCTATAAACCCAGAGCTAACAGCTGTGGCAAGGGAAGATATGTTCAAGATGAGAGACAACATTATTGAGTATGTTTGTTTAGGTGGATGGAAAGAAGCCCACAAAACAATACCAGGGTGGGATTTATATCTATCTTACTTTGGCACTCTATATCCGTTCCCTAGGATACGGATTGTTAGCACTACCTCCTTCCACGTCTCCCCTTCCAAGTCATGGAAAATCAGAAATTAGCATCTAAATATAGGAATTTATAAAAAGTCATTTCCTAGATAAATCAGATGATAAAGAGCATCAACCATTTTTATATGCTCTATTTTCTCTGATGAATAATCTACTGAACCAAAAGCCTCTTTGCCAATCACTTGGATCATCATGCAAGAAAATGGCTAGGATGAACCAGTTTCTTCCTCCCTTTTCTCTTTTGCTTAAACCTGTGGTTGAGATTGTGACAGAGAAGAGAATAAAGTTTCATCATCATCTAAGAAATCTATTAAAAATTTTTTTTGCCTTACCAAAATACTTGTATAACCAGCGAGATGATGGGTAATTTTCCCATTTGCCAAACTTTCTACAACGTGGAAATTACAACAGATAATATAACTGAGTCTCTCCCACATTAAGACTCACTAATTTCAAAAGATCAAGATCAAAAGAAAAAAACATTAATTGCATTTTCATTTTGAAAGCCAACTACATGACTACACACTGATAAAAATAACCCTTCCCATTTGGCTAAAAAAAAAAATTTGTTGACAAGATAAATGACAACAGTTACCTACTTACATTAATAACATTAGTCCCTAATATCAGTAGATTCTCTTTTGAAGGTTCAGAAATAAAAATTTTAGTTTTTTCCAAACATGGGGAAGTCACATGTTACTGTCATATTCTCTCTCACACACACACACACACACACACACACACACACACACACACACAGAGTGTATCTCTAAACATTGGTCTCTTAATTACTTATTATGTAGTTGATCTATATTAAGAACCACACCTCTAGTTTCTTCCCTACAACAAAGCTACAGTGACCGAGAAGTAATTCTGTAACTACAGCAGAATGCTGATAATAAACTGAGGTCTGCAAGTAAAGTGCACTGACCTGGAGAGATAATCTACATAGAATAATACACAAACAGGCAGACTTTTCTGTGGTATTTTCTGGACTTTTGATAGCTCAGGAGACATTCTAGTGATTTATTTTTCTTAAAACAGATTAATATGTGAAAGCTATGTCCAAATTATAGATATATTTATTTCCTCAAAGGAAGATCTAATATAAACCATCTACAAACATAAAATCAGCAAGATCCCGAAAATATCTTGTACTGAAATCATATTTGAAATAAACTGACACATGGGCTAGATGCTACAATCCTTTTTAGAATAAGGCAAGGTATAAATGAAAGTTAATTTTTAACTTTGATTTCAAATCAAAATTTTGAAATTCTCTACCATCAACAAAATATCAAATTTTTATCTGACTATATATGTCCTTCCTCCTAAAATACACGAATTTTGTTTATAACATATTTTTATCAAGATCACTACTACATATACAACAAAGGCAAGAGTAATCATATTTTGCAAGAGTAATCATATTTTGTTTTATATATAACATCCATTTTTCTGATTATAAAATCTATCGCCCCCAAAGAGATAATCACACAGTTATGTATTTCTTTTCTATGTTTACTCCAAGACAAAAACAGAGCTTCTCTCTGACATATATGCAGTTTTAAATCCTGGCATTTTTTTAATACATATCTTTCTAATAACCACCATGCAGTGTCAAGAGAAAATGCAATAAATGGCTTGTACCACATGAGGGCACTCCTAAAATCTTTAAGCAATTTTTAGAATCAAAATTGTTTTCAATTTACTAGTCCTACTTGCAGTTTACAGGCTTAGTAGTGTTAAAAATATGTTTTCAGAAAACATGTGCTTTTTAATAAAAACTGAGATGATGATAAATACACATAATTTCCATAATTGCCACAAGTTCTTGCAACAAAAGTTGAGTTTCTAGAACAGGAGGATGGTATAACTAATTTCAAATGCAAGGGTTAAACAAATACTAGCTGTAACCAATATACTAATGTTTATCCTTCTAGGCTACAGGATCATTATCAACTAACAAAAGTTCACATTTTTTGTAGTAAACAATGGAAATTCAAGAATTATTACAAATACATATATGATTTTAAAATTTGTCAGAAAAAGATTTAACATATACATGACACTTTTAAGAAAACAAGTAAATCACAGACACCTTACCTGTTTCCTGTGAATTCAACACTTCTAAGGCATGCATCATGGCACTTGCGAAGACATTGGCATCCTCTTTACTGCCAAAGTTGAGACCATACACCTGTCTAGCATCACGCCACTGGTGGAAAGTCTGCGTAGCTTGATTGTACTTCAACCCTTTAGGAATGGCACAATTTATCACCACCTAAAAGACATAATTCTTTATAAAATCAAGCAAATAATCGGCAAAATCAAGAAAGTCAACAAATCCATACTGAAATACTGATTCAAAGTTGTTCCTGATAGCTCTAGGCAAAAAAAAATGTTGGAAACTATTATGTATGGTAAAATCAGCCTGAAGAAATAATAATCGGATGGAAGCTATATGACGGACACAAAGGTCTAGCTTTAAAACAGAGAACCACCAAAACAAAAGAAAATCCATTTCCTTCATAAAATGCATTTTTACATGTTTACTGAATTATTATAAATTCAGAAAAGTGTATAAAACATAAACATATATCCTGGTGAACACTCCATGTAGCCAAAATCCCGAGCAAGAAATAGGACGTTAACACCACAAACATCTTCCCACCTCCCCAAAGGTACTGACCACATTTCAACAACATCACAGATCAGTTTTGCAGGTTTTGGGATTTTATATAAATGGAGAAACACAATACATATTTAACATATCTGATACCCTCTTTCTCTCAAAATTGTTGGCATCATCTATTTGTTGCATGTAGAGGTAGCTTCTTTTTATTGCTCTATGGTATTCCTTGTGTAAAACATGTTTCTGGTGCATATACATACAACAGTGGATGTCATAAGTGTCATTTAATGATTGTTCCAACCAACAACAAACTGCACATACAACAGTAGTGCCAATGAGATTATACCAGATAGCCTAGGTGTGCAGTAGCTACATCATTAGTTTGTGTAATTAGACCCTGTAACTTCTGCACTATGACAAAATTATGTAATGATACAATTTATCAGAATGTATCCTCCCCCATCACTAAGTGACACATAACATGTTTGAACTTAATGTAACATAACAAAACTATGTTCAGCTTGCAGAAAACTCCAAGTAGCATTACAAACTGGTTATATCAATTTCCACTTGCAAAGCAGAATACAACAGCTTGTACAATAACACATACAACATTACAACTGGTACTGTTTGCTTTTATTTGAGCAATTCTGGTGGGTCTAAGCCATCATTGTGACTTTAGTTTCCCTGATTACTAATGAGAATTCTTATCTTTTATGTTGTAATGGCTGTCTGGATATCTTATTTTATGAATAATCACTTTAAAATCTCCTGTCCATTTTTCTACTAAGTTGTCCATCTCTATATTTGTACAAGTTCTTTATACACTCTGGATATCTCATTGTTGGTTATGTGTGTTACAAACATCTTGTTCCATTCTGTAGCTTGCCTTTTCACTTTCTAAATGGTGTTTTTTGATGAACAGAAGTGCTTGACTTTTATTCAGTTCCAATTGTACAAATTAACTATCTTCTCCTCTGTATTTAACGCTTTTTATAATTGTTTAAAGAGTTCTTTCTCAATCCCAAAGTGATAATATCATTCCATATTACATTATGGAAGCTTTATTTTCCAATTCAATTCAACTGGAATTGATTTATGTCTTTGGTATATAACACCATTCAAGCTTTCTCTGTTTCAATTTGTTCAACTGATCCATCACATCTATTAACGATGCTGCACATTTCCTTTTCATAAACCAAGTTTCTAAAAATAGCTCTACTTATCTATGGGTCAATACACCTTTCAAAGCCAACATCACAGTGCCTAAACTACTGTCACTGTATACGGTCTTAAAGTCACTACACTATATCCTCCTATTTGGTTTTTATCAATATTGCACTGGCTCTATGTGTGCAGCTACAAGTTTGTATTCAAATGATCAATTCTATGCTAGTCAATTTGCCAGTCTTTGCTTTTAACTGGATTACTGACTATATTTACATTCAATGTAAATCATATCTAAATTTAGATCTAAATCAATCTTACCTTTTATTTATTTTTAAATTGCATTATTCTTTCTTGAGGTAACATTGGTTTACAATACTGGATACGACAGAGGCATATAGGTTCATATTTCTTCAGATGTGTATTACCACACCACACCCACTTCCAAAGCATCCATAGTCCTCCACCACAGTCTACTGGGAGCACTCTTCCGAACACCATAACCTCACCCCCTCCCTCTGGTAGCCTCACCCTTAGATTATATTAAAAGGGTTGTTCTGGTCTATTTTTGACTACTCATCTCTTTTGTTTCTTTATATTCCACATCAGTAAGTCAGCTGGTATTTGTCCTCCTCTTGACTCATTTGCTTAACATAATTACATCCTGCTTCCTCCATGTTTTCACAAAGGCAAAGTATCTTCATTTCCAAACTGAGTAGTATTCCACTGTGTGGAACATCTCAACCCACCTATCTGTTTTTGGGCACTTAGACTGTTTCCTTATTGTGGTCATTTTGAAGCCGTGTAGCTATTCCATCAAATTAGTATTCTACATCTTCAGGTAGATATCAAGAAGTGGACTTGCTGGATCATATCATAGGTCTGTTTTTAATATTTTCAAAAATCTTCATACTGAATCAGTCAGATTTCCACCAAAGATATACAAGAGTTTCTTCTCACTAACACACCTTTCAATTCTTATATGGCTCCTTCTTGCAGGTGTGAGATGGTAGCTCACTGTGGTTTTAGTTTACATTTTCCTGGTGATAAGTAGTATCACAGTCAGCATTTTTTTTCATATGCCTGTTGAACTGAACATTTATGTGTCTTCTTTGAAGAAGTGTCTATTGAGCTTCTTGTGCCCATCTTCCAAGTGTATTATTTGTTCTTTGTGTTGAGTCCTATGAGTTCTTTGTAGATTAGGGCTATTAGCCCCTTTTTGGACATAGAATGTGCAAATTTTCCTCCAGTTTAATGGGACGTTTTTTGTTTAGTGACAGTTTCACTGCACAGAATCTTTTCATCTGATGTAGTGCCATTTGTTTATTTGTGCTTTTTTTCTCCTTGTGCTGGAGTCCAGTTTGCAGAGACATCTGAATCCAGTATCTTGGAGTGTTTGGCCTATGTTTTCTTTAGTTTCTTCTTCCATTTTTCTATTTCCTTCTGTTTTCTATGAGTTAAGCTCATTAAATACTGTTAAGACTTGTCCATCCAAGGAGATCTTAGACATCCCACAGGTTTCTATATTTGTCACTCTAGTATTTTCTTATTTTCTAATCTTCATAATAATTTCATTTTAGTGTCACAAATTATTTAGAATTGTTTTTCAAATTTCCATTTTAAGAAACACACCATTTGTCAACACCTAGAAGTCACAGGGTACTTTACTTACAAAATTACCTGTGTCTCATATGGAGATTTATTGACATACATTTTTTTTTCTAATTATTTTATATATTTCCTTTTTTGCCAACATTTAGATATTTTTAGGATTGTTCATCAGTACCATCAAATGATCAACTCACCAAATTTATGTAAAAGTTTTTATTTTACAGTTCCTAGTTTTGAATGTTAAGAATGTTCAACAATTTCTACAATGTCTTAGTTGTCCAATTTCAATTTTTTTTCTCTACAGACAGCATCTTAGGGCATGTTTGATTTGTCAAACTCACTGCTGGAAACAATGCTGGAGGAAAGACAAAGAGGAGAGGAAGCATTCAGCACAACCTGGACTACAAAAGAGCAGACACTGGGGAGGCCAGGAAAGGGCACAGAGGGCAAAAAGAGAAAACCAGGAAAGAAAAATAGAGAAATACTGGGGCACAGGAAAGAAATAAAGAGAAAAGGTGGTCTGACAGGGCCAAAAGAGACTACAAAAGTTTGTACTAAGAAAGTAATTTATTAAATTCAGTGAATTGCTCTTTCTGCAGACTTACTAAGATTGATGAAAGTTACTCTCTAGGGAAGCACTGCATTTCTTTTTGCCAGGTGCCCAGGAGTTTCACTAACCTGTAACCACTATTGCTAATTTGACTGGAGTTGTGTAAGTAAAGTTAGAATTTCCCATTATTCACAGGAGTGCCTATATCAGCTCAGACCAAAACAAATTATTTCACTTCCCTGTGGCAAAAGGAGGATTTGGGGAGGTCTTCTTTTCATGGTGTACAGTCACCCTGAATCCAAACGTTATGCAGAAATATCAGTTTCAAGGTCTAACCCTTAGAGTCCATAGTGCCTACAGAGACAGATGATGAATCTCAATCATCCTAGCAGTTCATAACCTCTCTTCTAAAGCAGAAGGTTACTGTAGCACTTGTTTACACACTATCATGCTTCTTAGTGGAAACCCAGGGATCTACCTTTCTTAAGTTTGAGCTCAGCTGGTAATTTGCTACATTTTTCCTGCATGTGTTTAACCTTGGTTGATTCCACCATCTTACCAGAACCAAAGTATTTTACACATCTATTCTTTACAAAAATTCTTGCTGCTATTTAGCATATACATATTCCTAGTAAGACCATACCTACGCTTTACTCTATCTACATCTTCTGATTTGTTAAGGCCTAAGAAAATCAAGCAATCAGATAATTCAGTCACCTTTTTAAGAAATGCAAAGCAGGAAATTAGAAAAAGCTTAGCTGTCACCTCAGATATAAATTACAAAAGTGTAACTGAATTATTCTAGCAACCTCGATGCCTATAACTTTTCTACAATGCATGAATTTAACATTTTCTGCAACTCATTTTTCTTTCAACTCCTGCTAGCCTATCTATCATACCTTTGGCAGAAAATGTATTCCTTAAATATACAATCTGCTAGTAGAGTTTCACATTTTGTTTGTTCTAAATTTACTTCAGATTCCCAAACTTAGCTAGCTGCAAGGCCAAAGACCTACTCATAATTGAAAAACTTGCACTTATATTTTTGTACAATTAGTTCCAAATCTTCATCTAAATTCAAGCTTCATAAAAGGTGGAGAGGATGAGAAAGCCAGCCTACATCCTATGGCTCCCATAGACACTAATTTGACTATGGTATTAAATCACTACTTTATGAATCATATGAAGTTTTTTTTTAATACTATGTAACTTGAAACAAGAATTCAAATGATTCTTACCTGATGATCCTGAATCTTCCTGCCCACCACTCTGAATGTGTTGTTGCCTGTATGGTGATATATATGAACTCTGCTGAACCCAGTTGAGCCACCAGCTGGCACCCACTTCTTATTGGCATCATCATAAACCATCACCGCAGCTCTTGCCTGACAGATGCTCTGTTCACTGTTTTAAAAAAATGAGCAAATAAGATATTTAAGTACTGTAAGCTTCCCACATATCCATATAAATCAAAGTTAGCCAACCCAGCAGTCAGTCAACAATCAGTGCTTTACTTGATGCTAGGAACAACAGTGAAAAAGACAGAGGCTTCCTGCCCTCACAGGTGAACCTAATGGGGAAGACAGGCCAAAAATTGGAGTGCAACGAAGAGAGCAGCGGGAGGCAATCAGGATCCATGAAGAGCACTGAGGCAAGCAACACAAGATAGATATTTCTTCTGAATTTGAGTATCTAATAGTTATTAAACTGACTATGATCACGAATACAAATTAATCATTTAATTCTAAATTTATTTGCAATGTTGGTAATTTGCTTTTTTTGTGGCAAAATTGTTTTCATTATTAGGACTGCTTCAAGATCCATGTAACAAATTCTGAATTATCTGCACATTTCTTCTCCCAAATATCTTCTGCCTAATACTGACCTGTCCTGCATAATTTAAACACAAGGGTCACATCTCTTGAATCTCTTCCTGTCCCCCTCAAGCAGAAATTCATTCTCTGTGTTCTTATACTACTTTACACATTTCATCTCTCTACCAACATTGGACATGAACCTCTAAAGGACTGGCACTGTATCTTTTCACATCTCTCTCTCTCTTTTTTTTTTTTTAAGATGTATTTATTTATACAAGCACTGGGTACAGTCAGAGGAGCAGAGGGTGAGAGAATTCACCAGAGCCAGAGTGGGGAGAAGAACAGGCAGAAGGACCAAAGTGCACTGCTGAGGGAGCAGCAGGTGGCAGGAGAGGTCTGTGCACCATGTGGGACCCTCGCCAGTGGCCGGGGATCGAACCAGCGCTGCAGAGGCTGCAGGCAGCTTTGCAGCCCAGCGCTCAACCGCTGCGCTACCAGGGGAGGCCCTCTTTTCACATCTCTTAATTAAGATTTGTTGAAGTAATGACTTAAAAGTAGTGAGAAATATTAACTATAAGAAGTAAAAATCTGTTAGTTTTGAATAAGAATCTCAAAATATGTCAGTGAAAGCTCCCTTTTCTGACTTCTAATACCTATCAGGACAACCTCAGATCTTTTCCTTTCAATCTATAAAACATCCCATAGAAACTTAACAACACTCAGAAACAGTTCTTATTAGGCTGCACTCTCTCTCTTGTCCCAGCAGTTGTATATTTATAGAGAGTCAGGTATGCCTTGTAACCAATATATTCATTCCAGTTCTACATGCATTGTAATTATGCAATTTAAATATTATGTTAACTGAAAAAATTAAGTTTAATGTTTAGGAACATTTCCATCAAGTGAGTCACTAAAAAAATTGTGAGACATATATAAAAGATGGGGGGATCATACAAAGTCCAGCAGAATTCTATACTCAGAATGCCTTCAATATGTCTAAGTAAGTTCTCTCTCCACTTGAAAAAAAGCCAAAGCTGACACTTTGGTGATGAAATACACGCATGCTTTGTGAAAGAAAAACAATGCACAGTTCTCATTACCAGACAAACACTAAAAGCTTTATAGAAAAAAAAGCTATAGCATTAACTTGTATATGAAAATGTTCAAAGGTTTATGTCATTTTTAATTCAATTGACCAAACTTTAATTCAATTGACCAACCATCACCACCAGTACAGATTACATTAAATATGAGGGTTTCTAATATAGGGGCATTTAGGAAATACTACACAGCCTTCCTTCTTTTATAGTCCATTAAAAAAAAAAAAAAAACAAAGAAACCTTGTTAAGAGTCATGGGGGAAACGTGCTTGCTAATAACATTAGGCATTGCTGCCATGGCTCACTGATTGAGGGATACAAGAAAAATACTGTGAATGCTACTGACAAACAGCAGAAACAAATAATGGCAGCAAACTTACTCTCTGTAATATAAGAAAACCTGCTAGGAGGTAAAAGTTTCAAATATGTAGAAAGGCAAAATTTCCCATGAAGATTACACAGCTGTATATCTTTCTAAGAAATACTAAGGTGAAAAAAAGAAACGTAAAAAAAAAAAAAAAAAAAAATCTGTCACCACTAAATTTTATCCTGCAACATCTATATACAAATAGATATGCAATCTAGCGCAGTAACTGATCCATAATCACCAAAGACAATGATCAATATTATTTAAAGCAAGACCATGTTTTAGAAAATGTTTCAGCAGATTTGTTGGGTTATCTCGTAGGATGAAAAAAAGTCTCTTAAAATAGGTAGATATCGTTAAGTCATTCATAGAAAAAGTACCTTAAAGGAGGCATTTACTACATGCAGTCATGTGTGTTTAGAAATAGGAGTAGCCTTTTTAAAGGTTTTGTTGTTTTTTTTTAAATATCCTTATGGTACTACTTAACTTCAATTACCTCTTACTGAATAAGAATAGAATCTGGGGGCCTCCCTGGTAGCGCAGGCGGTTGAGCGCTGCACTGTGAAGCTGTCCACAGCCTCTGCAGTGCAGGTTCAATTCCTGGCTGGCCGGGGAGAAACCCACATGGTGTGGCAGACCTCTCCTGTCTTGCCCGCTGCTCCCCTCAGCCGTGTATTTCGGTTGTCTGCCTGTTCTGCTCCCTGCTCTGTCTCTGGTGAATCCTCTCACCCTCCCGCACATCTTGCCTGTACCCCTGTTCTTGCATAAATAATTAAATCTTTAAAAAAAAATAGAATCTGCAAAATGCCATAAATACAACTAGGCCAACAAAAAGAATCTGTCTCTACTAACAATATACCTGGTGAAAGAGGAAGGATTAAAAAAATGAAGATACACAATTTCAGTATTCTTGGAGCCACAATAGAGAAGAGAAAATATAATGGAATGTGTAAGAGTTTGTGAAGAAAAAAGAAAATGAAATCACATCAGACCAGAAAGAGATAGAAGAAATAGAAGAGACAGAAAGGAAACTGGTAAAAGAGATAGAAGAAACTGGTAAGACTGAAAATATCTTGGGTGGGAACATGGCTCATGTGTGCAACTCTGGCTGGGCACATTTGCAAGTAAACTTGGCGTGTTGCTATGGAGTATGTTTAAGTTCAAGGCCTTCTTCCTTTCCTGTGACACAGAAGACTAGTGAACAAAAATAAATGTTACTTAAAACCAACAGTTTCAGGAGACTATACAATGCAACTGTTCATAGATAATATTTTCAGAGCCTGTGTTTCCATGTATGGTTTAACAGCAAGCAAAGAATCAATGAGGAACATATAAGTGGGTACTAGCTGTAGTATCCAGTAGAGACTGACATATCCCCCAGTTAATCAGTCATAAATAACCCAACTCTCCTTACACTGCAAAAGACCTAAAACTCAGAGACAATTAAGTGACAGGTAGTTAATTTGTGGCCATGTTGTGAAGGTAAAATGGTATTAATAAGCACAATAAAAACAAATACTGGTCAGAATATAAAACTTACTAAGTCCACACACTGTTCTCTGTGCCTTGCCTTTATTGATCATTTATCCAACAAGCTTATCTGGTAGATACTTGTTAATATCCCCCATTTTACAGATAGAAAATTGAGACACAGAGTAGTGAATTAATTTGACCAAAGACATACTGCAGAAAAAAGGATTCAAAGTATCCAGTTTGCTTCAGGCATTGGACTCATGACCATTCTACTTGAATAAGAGTTAGATTCTGCCTAACTATCGATAATGTTAGTTATAGAAAATTGCCTTCTCATAAGTTTTCTTATTTTTCTGCATTATGTATGTTTTAAAGATTTATTTATTTATTTATTTATTTATTTATTTATTTATTTATTTATTTATTTATTTATGCAAGAACCAGGGTACAGGCCAGATGTGCAGGCGGGTGAGAGGATTCACCAGAGACACAGCAGGTAACAGAACAGGTAGACTGACGAAATACACTGCTGAGGGGAGCAGCGGGCAAAACAGGAGAGGTCTGCTGCACCATGTGGGAACCTGGCTGGCGGGTCGGGATCAAACTGGCACTGCAGAGGCTGTGGACAGCTTCACGGTGCAGCGCTCAACCACCTGCGCCACCAGGGGAGGCCCTGCATTATATTTTATATTAAGTTTGAAGAGTTAAGGATTGTTTCAAAGATTTCACCAGCTAAAATACCATGCTATGCTAGAACAAATAAATGTCTAGACTATCACAGTTTTAAAAGACAGCAATACAAAACATATATAAAATTAAGACTTCAGGGAAAACTTTATTCATATAAAATGTCAACCTCCAAGAATTACATAAAGTTAAAATCTGTAGGAAGCATTTTAGGCATCAAGCTAGACACATACAAATGAAAAATACAGCTGACTCTTGAACAACATGAGTTTGGAATGCAAGAGCCAAGGATTTTCATGTAAACAAATGACACAAGTACAGTATCAACAAATACAGTAGGGTGTTACAAATGTGTTTTCTCTTACGATATTCTTAATGACATTTTTACTCTAGCTTACTTTATTGTAAGAATACGTATGGTACATACAACAACAAAAAATATGTTAATTATTTATATTATCGGTTCTGGTCCACAGCGTGGCTTCAGTTTTTGAGGAGTCAAAAGTTACACTCAAATTTTTGACTGCACAGTAGTGCCCAACCCCTTGGGTTGTTCAAGGGTGAACTATATATACACCAATGACCCAGCAGCTTTGCACTCCATCACTGACTGAGCAACTGCAAGATCATATCCTGTGGCCTAACAAAACAAGCAAAACCCAAAGAACTAAAATCAGAAGAAATGAAACACAGCACCACCTTCAGGAAAAGTAATAGTAGTTCCCTCTCTGAGTTATTGCTACAGATAAAAATAGGAATGACTCCCTACCACAGAGAGTTCAAATTGCTATAATAAAGAAAATCAGAGATGAAAGAAAATTAAGGCAAAGTGATATATGAGAACTTAGAATAGCTAATCAGATATAAGAAAATCCAGAAAAACAAATAAACAAGCTCAGAAATAAAACTAATGAAAAGAAGGTAGAAACTGAAGTTTTAAATTAGAAAACAACAGAGACTGAAGATGGAGAGCAATCAACTGATGAGATTAAAAAAAAACCCAGAGTAAGCTATGGAAACAGAATTGAGTGGAGAACTGAATCAGTGACTTTGAAGACAGCAATACATAAAGGGCAGGTGGAAGAGAGAATTCTAATGTTTTGTTTTGTTTTTTTTAATTCTCCAAAGAGGAAATGCAAATGGCCAACAGGTATATGAAAAAATGCTCAACATCCCTCATAATCAGGGAAATGGAAATCAAAACCACAATGATACACCATGAGAATAGCACATATTAAAAAAACTAGCAACAAATGTTGGCAAGGATGTAGTGAAAAAGGAACTCTCCTACACCGCTGGTGGGAGTGCCAATTGGTCCAACCACTAAGGAAAGCTGTGTGGAGGTTCCTCAAACTACTAAAAAAATGGAGCTACCATATCACCCAGCAATTTCACTCCTCAAGTACACAAATACATTAATTCAAAAGGATACCTGCACCCCTATGTTTATTGAAGCACTATTTATAATAGGTAAGATTTGGAAATAATCCAAATGAATAGATGACTGGATTAAGAAGATGTGGTATATATACACAATGGAATATTACTCAGCAATCAAAAAAGATAAACTCATACCATTCACAGCAACATGAATGGAGCTAGAAGGGATTACGCTTAGTGAAATAAGTCAAAAGGAAAATATCAGATGGTTTCACTTATAGGAAGAATATAGGGGAACCAAATAAGGGATTAGGAAAAAAATAATAACAATAAAAAACACAACAAAATTAACAGGCAACGAAAAATCAGAAACATTCTGCAGGGGAAGAGGAGAGGGAGGGAGAGGGATAAAAACAGGAGAGGGAGGAGCACAAGGGACTATGGTGATAGTGCAAGGGTAAATTGGTGGTGGGAATTCTATGGGGGCTACACCTGAGAAAATAAAGCAAACATTGTACAAAAATGAACAATGATGTAAAATATATATACAAATAAATAAATTGTTTTTTTAAAAACTGAAGAAGCACTTCTAGAACTATCCTACGCCACTATAAGGGGGAATATAAGGATAATGAGTATCTCAAAGGGGAGAGAGGAGGACAGGGTTTATTCAAAGAAATAATAGAGGAAAATTTACAAACTTGAGAAAGGAACTAAATACACAAATCCATGAAGCTAAGGAGTACCTGGTTAACTAATTGGAAAAGCCAAAATAAACAAATGGGACTACATCAAATGAAAAAGGTTTTGCACAGTGAAAAAAATTATCACTAAAACAAAAAGACATCCCACCAAACCACAGAAAAATTTGCATATCCTACATCCATCAAGGGGCTAATAGCAAAGATCTGCAAAGAACTCATGACTCAACACAAAGAAAACAACTAACCCACTCAAAAGATGGACACAAGGAGATAGACACTTCTCCAATGAAAGCACACAGATGTTAAGTCCAACATGCACATGAAAAAAAATGTTTACCATCACTTATCACCAGGGAAATGTAAAACAAAGCCACAATGAATCACCACTTCACAACTGTGAGAATGGCCCATAAAAGACCTGAAAGGAGTGTTAGTGAGGATGTGGTGCAAAATAAACTCTTGTACACCTTTAGTGGAAATCTGACTGGTGCAGCCCTATAGGTAACAGTATGAAGGTTTGTGAAAATATTAAAAACAGGCCTATGAGGGCCTTCCCTGGTGGCGCAGTGGTTGAGCACTGAACTGCGAAGCTGCCCGCAGCCTCTGCAGCACAGGTTCGATCCCCGGCCGCTGGCTAGGGTCCCACATGGTGCGACAGACCTCTCCTGCCCCACCCGCTGCTCCCCTCAGCAGTGTACTTCGTCAGTCTGCCTGTTCTGTTCCCTGCTCTGGCTCTGGTGAATCCTCTCACTCTCCCGTGCTTCCAACTGTACCCAGTGCTTGTATAAATAAATAAATCAATCTTTTTAAAAAAAAAAAACAAAACAGACCTGTGGTATGATCCAGCAATTCCACTTCTGGATATCTACCTGAAGATGCAGAACACTAATTTGAAAGAATAGATACACTGCTTCAAATAGCCAAGATAAGGAAACAACTTAAGTGCCCAGTGACATATGAGTAGATTAAGATGAGCAATACCCCACAATGGAATACTATTCAAATCTGAAAAGAATTTATTTTGCCATATTTGAAAACATAGATGGAAGTTGAGGGGATTATGCTAAGCAAAGTCAGTCATGAGAACAACAAACACTGATGACTTACTCATGTGGAATATAAATGAAAGAATTGTCAAATATAGACCAAAGCAAACCCTGGAAATATGACATAGAACTGAGGTCACCAGAGAGAGAGGGTGTGGGGTTGTGAAGTTCAGAGGGAGGGTTCCCAACAGACTGTGGTAGAGGACTATGGATGCTTTGGGAGTGGGTGTGGTGTGGTAATATACATGGAGGACCGAATGCTTTGGTGGTAGGTGAGATATGGTAAAATTTTTCTGAAGAGGTGTAAATCTATACCCCTAAATATGTATAAAACATTACCTAAATACATACATAAGGGTAAAAAAAGAGAGAGAGAGAAATTGTCCAACTCTAAATCCTCACTTATCCTTTTGTATTAACAGATTTAGTTCTATGATTTAACAGAAAGCATTCTCTTTTCCTAATATTAAAAACTAATTCTGCTTTACTTATAATTATATACTCTAATAATTGGAGACATTTTTTTCTGTGTTGGATATAAACAGAAATTACCTTTATATCTCTTGATTAAACTAGTTTAATTTCCTAGTTTTAATGAACTCCTTAAGAATAGACTGGGTATTTTTTTTTTAAGTATTAAAAATAAACTGTACATGTATTTCCAGCACAATGGAGCAGATGGCAGAATTGGCAACTTTACAGTATGTCAGTAGAAATCTTATCTACAGATGAGAAAGGGAAAAGATAGGGAAAAGGAAGGGGGAAGATGTACAATGGTTCAGGGACCTGTGGAACAGTACAAACAGGTCCAAGAAACATGTAAGAGCTTAATCCAAAAGCAAAAATAAAGCATAATATATAACAACAATTTTTTAAAATTATAGGTTGATAGATTGTTGTCAAAGGTGAAGAGAAAATGTATGTATCCACCAGAAAAACAAAAAAAGAAAACATTACCACATGGGAAGACAATGCAGATAATTCTTCTGCCAAACAGATACCAGAAAACAATAATATGACATATTTACAACTGTCAGTCTACAATTCTCCAGCCAAAAAATATTCTTTAAAAAATAAGGCATATAAAGACATTTTGTGATAAAAGAGAATTCAAGCTGTAAGAAAGTGTTAGAAAGTGAAATAGTATGGGAACGAAAACATCAAAAGTGGTAAATGTAAGGTATATTAGCTTTTAGTGTTCAAAGCAAAAAAAAAAAATGTAAGATTATTTTATGGAGTCAACCTATGCAGATAAAACACGTTACAGCCAAACAGGCTGAAGGGAACATACTCAGTGGCAAGGTTTCTTCTACACTTTATGTGAAGAGCTATGTTAACTCTAAATAGTTCAAAGTTAAAGATGTATATTTATAATCACTTTATTTAGCAAAAATTAAAGGAAAATAAATACAAAGAAGTATAGCTAAAATGTCAAAAGACAAATTAAAATGGAATTTTAAAGGTATTCAATTTATCCAAACGAAGGCAGAAAAATATAATAGAGGGAAATAAACAATCAGAAACAAGTACTAAAATGGCACACAGAAGTTCAACCATATCAATGATTACATTAAAAAGTTAACAACTAAACACTGACCAAAAGGTAGAGATTAAACAATGAAATGTTTTTAAAACCCAAAATTACATGTGTTCTATAAGAGATGAAATCCATGTTAGAAATACATTGAAAATAATGAGTAGAAAATAATATGCCATTCAAGTAAGTATGAAAAACTGGAATTTATTAATATCAAATAAAAGACTTTAAAACAAAAATCAGAGATAAAGATGGATTTTTCAAACTTGTGGAACAGTTAATCATCAGTAAGTTACAACAATCATAAATATGCATAAACCTAACCATAGCATTTCAAAACACATGAAACAAAAGCTGAATTACCATTTTGCAACATTTAAGTATATTAAATTAACATTTAGGTATATTAATTAATTATATTAATAAGTATATTAAATTAAAGTGTATTAAAGTTACATAATCTTATATGTCAATTATATTTTAATAAAGCTGAGAGGAAAACTGACAGAATTAACAGGAGAATAACATATCCACAGAATCAGCTGTAAGTTTTAATAGCCTCTTTGGGTAACTGTTAAAATTATGAACAATAATAGAAGTACACCCCCAAAATAGAGAACACACAGAACTGAGCAACAATACTAATCACTTTGACTTAATTGATATTTAAAAATCATCACACCCAACAACTGCAAAATATACATTATTTTTAAGTACAGTTAGTGTGATAAGCAGGACAGATGACATGCTGGGCCATAATAAAAAAGAAAAATAAAGCATAAGAAGTATATCCTCTAACCACAATAGAATTGAATTCAAATTGACCATAACAGAAGACCTAAAAAAAAAAAAAAAAAAAACCTGCAAATTTTAAGACATATTTCCTAAGTAATTTAGTAATTTATAATTCAAAGAAATCACAAGAATAATTAGGAAATATTTCTAACAAAATTATTACAGAAACACAATAATCATGAGATACAGCTAAAAGTAGCCTAGAGAAATTTAGTTGTAAATATTTATATTAGAAGAGAGAGGTCTAGAAAACCAATTAACTAAGTTTTCCTTTCTGACGAAGTTAGCAAAGAGCAAGAAAACCCAAGAAGAAGTAGAAGAAAATAAAGGCAGAAATCAGTGAAATAGACAACTGCAAGAAAAACTTTAATTCCAACTTAAGTGATAAAGCAAAGGAGAGAAAACAAGTTAAGTCACTGGAATGAAAGAGATGACTATAGATCCGGCGAATACTAAATGAATAGTAAGAGCATATGATGAATAAGCCACCAAATTCAACAAATTGGATGAAATGGAAAAAAAACCTTGAAAACAAAATCAGCACAAGCTGATACAAAATCTAAATAAGTAACTATTAAAGAAAATGTATTTTCCCACAGATAAAACTCTAGGCACATGCTTAACTAGTGAATTATATCAAACACATGAGGGAAAAGACAGCATTAATTTCATGCAATCTCCCAGAAACTAAAACAGGAAACATGTCGAATTTATGTTATGAAGCCAGCATGATTCTAATACCAAAACCCAAAATCACATAAAGAATATTATAGGGCCTCCCCGGTGGTGCAGCGGTAGAGCACTGGGCTGTGAAGCTGCCCGCAGCCTCTGCAGCGCCGGTTTGATCCCCTCTGCAGCCACCGGCAAGGGTCCCACATGGCACGCAGACCTCTCCTGCAGCACCTGCCGCTCCCCTCAGCAGTGTACTTCCTCAGTCTGCCTGTTCTGCTCCATGCTCTGGCTCTGGTGAATTCTCTCACCCTCCCACGCTTCTGACTGTACCCAGTGCTTGTATAAATAAATAAATAAATCTTAAAAAAAGAATTACAGTCTCCTTCAATAACATAGATGTGAAAAATTATCAACAAAATGCCATCAAATAAAAATTGGCAATATATTAAAAAATAATATATCATGACCAACGAGGGTTTACCCAGGAATGCAAGGTTAGTTTAAAATTCATCAAAATAGGGCCTCGCTGGTGGCGCAAGGGGTTAAGCACCACACTATGAAGCAATCTGCAGCCTCTGCAACACAAGTTCAATCCCCGGCCAGGGAGCTACCCACATGGCGCAGCAGACCTCTCCTGTCTCCCCCGCTGCTTCATTCAGCAGGGTATTTTCAGTCAATCTGCCTGTTCTGTTCCTCACTCTGTCTCTGGTGGATCCTCTCACCCCCCGCATCTCTGGCCTGAACCCCAGCTCTTGTATGTACAAATAAATAAATCTTTAAAAAAAATAAAATTCATCAAAATAATTCACCATAGTAACAAAAGGAAGGAGAAAAATTACACTGCAAAAGAACAGAAAAAGCACCAGACAAAACTCAGTCTCTCAAGACAAGAACTCACTGTAAGTTAGGACTAGAAGGGAATTTCCCTAATGTGATAAAGAATATCTCCATAAATAGCTATAACCAACATCATATCTAACTGCAAAATACTGAACTACTTTCCCCTAAGATTAGGTACAATCAAGAATACCCTTTTGCACCATTTCTAATCAACACTGTATTGGCAGTCCTAGTCTATGCAAGAAAGTACCTACCCCCAAAAGAAAAAATTAATGGTTTCCTTATTATAACAGAGAAACCAGGCTTCCTTCAAGTAGTTATTTTTAAGTATGAGAAGCATCCTGAAAATGTCCCACACAGCTGAGAAACATGTATTTCTCTCCTTTCTCCATATATAGTTCTTCCATATAGACCAGGCATTCAGTCCATAAACATATTGATCATCCTTGGCACAAATTAGGTATACAAAGTCAGCATACTTTCATCCTAAGGAATAGACTATGATAAGATCATAAAACAAAATTTCCGGGAAAAGTATGTGAAGATTATATGAGATTGCACATTGTAGACCTTCAACATACACACATCCTAAAGACGTCTAGGAGCCCTGAAGAGGCTAACGGAAAACAAACCTCTTGGAAATCTCATATTAAAATTCATATTAAAATTTAATGAATATTTGGTAATATAGATTATATAGTCTATTTTAACATGAGATATTCCCCAAAATTATTTCAGTTAAATTGACACTCCAGGTCAATATGCCACATTTGCCCATAATAAGGGGGCATACTGCAGCCTATCCCCAAAAGTGAGGTGGAGGGGTAACAAGAATTCCAGTATGTGAAGACAGAAATATCAAAGAATGCCATAAATGCTGCACCAAGGAGCCTGAATTTCAAAGAACACCAAAAATTTTTATGCCGGCATTGAGAAAGTGGAAGAATATATAGAGAAAAAAATTCAGTAGTCATGTAATTGTCACTGACAACAGAATAAACATGATAAAAGCTAACAGTGACTTAGGAATCACTAATATATGATGTATTATTCACATTTTGGCAGTGTGGTCAGGAAGTAATTATAGCACAGCATAATCAAAGAGAATTACTAGCCATAATATAAAAAAACAGCAGCATACACTTATCATTCATCTTTAGTCAATATAAACTGCACAATAGTCAAGAAATTTTGGGATTTCTTGTCCTGGATTCCACAAAACACTCAAATAAAATGGAATGCTTAATTATTTTTTTTTAAAGGTTCTTGACTAGAAGAAGGTCATGATGCCATTCATTAGTAATTCCAACAAAGCAAAGTTACTAACAATCAATGGCTGCTTGCAGAGAAGTGCTTGCTGAAGATATAATCGAATTTATGTGCCTTGAAAATATATCTAGTATTCTTTTATGGTAACAGCTGTAAAAATTCTCCTTTCAAGGGCCTCCCTGGTGGTGCGAGGGGTTAAGCACAGCACTGGGAAGCTATCTGCAAACTGCAGCACCAGTTCAATCCTCCAGCCGGCGAGGGAGCTACCCACATGGTGCAGCAGACCTCTCCTGACTTGCCTGCCTGCTGCTCCCCTCAACAGTGTATTTCAGTCTGTTCTGTTCCCCACTCTGTCGCTGGTGAAACCTCTCACTCCCCCACACCTCTGGCCTGTACCCCAGTTCTTGTATGCACAAATAAATCTTTTTTAAAAAATTCTCCTTTCAAGAAAAGAAATGAGGGCCTCCCCTGGTAGCGCAGAAGTTGAACGCTGGGCTGCAAGGCTGCCCGCGGCCTCTGCAGCACTGGTTCGATCCCTGGCCGCCAGCGGGGGTCCCACATGGTGGGACAGACCTCTCCTGCCATGCCTGCTGCTCCCCTCAGCAGTGTATTTCATCAGTCTGTCTGTTCTGTTCCCCGCTCTGGCTCTGGTGAGTTCTCTCATCCTCCCGTGCTTCTGACTGTACCCAGTGCTTGAATGAATGAATGAATGAATGAATGAATGTTTAAAAAAAAAGAAGTGAATATTAAGATGAAATTGAAATTAACATGTATACCATGTAAAAGTAGAGGTGAGTCTAGAAATGCAAAGATAATATTGTTATCTTGAGAACCAATTACACGGCTTCTCTGAATATTGCCAGAGTCAGTTTAAAGGCAGATTGTTCTCAAATGGCTGTGAAAAAGTGACAAGCCCATGCGACATCCATTTTTTTAAATTTGAATGCGGACATCATCAAAGTGTGATAGCTTTAATGAAATTACAACCTACTAAATTTTGTCATTCCCTTGGGGCATCTTCTTTCCAGTCAGTCCAGTCAGTCCTTCCAGTCACTCCTTTAAGCCTGCTATTCCTGAATATTCAGAAAGTCTTCTTTGCTCCCACCTTGTAAATTGTTACTGCTCAGTCTGTATCTCACAGTTCACATCCAAGTAGACTTCCTGAACTGGCCTCTTACCACACTACCCCTCAAGTTGGCCTGCAAGCACCACTTAACTTCAGGGGTACTCCTACTGTTCTTACAGTATTATAACGGTTTGTTTATGGGATAGCACAAGTCCTAGTACAGAGAACTGCATCTTCTCTATCTACAGTGTTAATAGTTGAAACAATCAGTATTTGCTGAATGTCAAAAGAGCAACTGGACTACAATGCCCAGCATGAAATACAGACAACCAGTATTTTAATCTTTTTGAACTTTGCTAGGGATCACACCCCACAGAAATAATACACAATTTAGTATTTACAGTCAAATGGGATAATTTCTCTTACTTCATAGACATATTTGCTAAAAGCTTTGCATAACCAGTGAAGGTGATGAACTATACATATGCACTAAATAAACATGTAGACCCGATGCAATTGAGGAAAAACAGACATATAAAAATAGATAACTAAACAGATACATAGAGATTTATTTAGTTAAACCTTGAGGGTAACTCAATCTTAAAACCACTAAATTCATCATGGCACAGAGATTCAAGCGATTTCTACTAATCAATTAATTTTAATCAAATGAAGTTCATTTCATGAAATATACCTTGATGTTAGTAGTTGTTCACACAGTAATTCCTAATAAAATGTGGGGGACGTACTTTCAGTTTTCCAACAAAAAGTATGTTCATGAAACATACTTTGTGGTAACATACAGTTACCTAAGACAAGGCAAGCAATACTCAGAACATTCTAAAGCACAATGTTTATATCCATATTTTCATGTGTTAATCTCTTAATTTTGTGGCAGCTGACTGTCAGCTGGCATAAGATCTAAATCATGATCTTATTTTTCAAAGTAATTCACATACATCTCCAAGCAACAGCTGTGTAATTTTTATAGTATATCTAAAAATATGAATCTTGAAACATTAAATGGATTTCATCTAACATTTGGGAATATGACAGAATAAGTCAACTCAATTCAAGTTAAAGGAGTAGTTTAGCTGAAGGCAACACTCAAAATGATGAGTAATCCAATTCATAAAGAACAGAAATATTATGAACTGCATTTTATTTTAGAAGTATCCTCTTTTTTTCCCTCAAGATATGTAATATCTACAACTGTACTTAATGTATTCTCTTTCCTATTATTTCCCTACTATTAACAAGGGTATTCTTTTTTGGCTAAAAATTTAGAAACTAGTTTTCTCAATAACTTGATATAATTCTGTGCCATCCCACAACTTTGAGAAAATATTTTCTAAAGCTGGCTTATTTTTTCTTTCCTTGAGTTACCGCATAAGCCACTTAGCTGTGAAAAGGCTTGTGCTATCTTTTAATAGTCTATCCTGGAAGTCCCAATTGCTAGTGAGACAAATAGCTATGTCTAACACAAAGTACTCCCATTGAAAAACCCTATTTTCTACCCCAAGTCACCATCACAATAGAGGCCTGTATTTTACTTAGGCTAAGCACACCAGGCAAACGCACCTCACTGATCCCTCTACCAGTCAGAGCAGATACCGAATCAACAAGGAGTCTGGAGGGCTCAAGTTGAGTTCAGCCCTCTTGGGTCTTCAATTTTCAAATCTCTAAAATGAAAGGGTTTCTGCAATTACCCAAACTCTACTAAGAAACTAGGAGGACCACATACAGTCCTAGGAAAGCCATACAGCTTCAGATTAAGGATAAGGGGGAGGAAAAAAACTAGTTTCAAAAAATTTAACTAGTTAACAATCACCAAATTGCACTTAAACTATGCAACAACAAAAAGGCTATGAATATTCTCCAATTATTGAGCCTGAAAGGAGTGATTTAGTTTATAAATATGGCTCTATTATCAGTTGTAACAGTTTCTAGAAAATTTCACTAACTTGGTTTAGGAATACCGTTGAAAACTTGATCTTAAAAGATAGCCACTTCATTTCAAAAACCACAAAATAAAAACATAACCAGGTGTTGCAGATGCAACTTGGTAGCAGCAAAGGGTTAAAAATTACTGTTTATCTTAGAGTTAGACAGGGGATTCCTCACACACAGCTGCCACTTTAAGACTCAATCTTTCCCTAGATGTTGACGTAAAAATTAAAACATTTGACCAGTGAGATAAAAATGGTAAATAACTTGAACAAGTGGTCACAGCTGTTAGTTGCATCATTTCTGTCATTCTGATGAGATATCCAGGACTAAAGATTTAATTAATTCCCTGCTCATCTTTCCTCTCCTTTGTCCCCCACTCTTGAAAAATACAATAAAAGCTCTCCAGTCAAGTACTGGACAACACTCCTACATGTGAGATACACACCCAAATTAAGCATTTATTTATATTTCTGTTCTGCCAAGGAACAAGTTTTCTATCAATGGCAACATAGAACTTAAACATTAAAACCATGTCAAATCATTAACCAGAGAGACATCATCTTTTCTACTGGTAATGCCCTGGAACAAAGTTTATAGTAAAATAAAATATATAAATTAGAAGACATTATACAAAATAATCTTTATTTATCAAAAATGTCAGGGCAGAAGACTGAGGAACTATTTCATGCTAAAAGACACAATGAAATCCAATATGTCATCTGAACTAAATCCTGGATTAGAAAAAAATATTTGTGTTTCTCTTTTGCCAAAACTGAACAAAATACTAGTACATAATGCATAAGGCATACATATTCTGAGATCAAATCCTACTGAGTTCAAGATCTGAAATCAACCTAACTTTTTATTTAAATCTTCGCTTTTTAATCAGTGGCATTTTAAGAGTCTCCTCCTGCTAAAAGTTTATGATTATCAATCTTATTATCTAGTTATAGGGTCCTAGATGACCTCAATCTTCACAAAATCTCTGCAAAGGCAGTATTTTAAATTCCTTTTTAAAGTAAGGAAACAGCTGCAAGTAACTGAAGGATCTTACCTAACAGCATGCGGCTGGACCAAACACCACTTCACACAATGTTTAATGCACTCATATTACATGAAAAAGTTAAGCGAATTTAGTTGTTCCACTTAAGAAAATTCCACCTAGGCAATGGAAAGCAGGTAGGAACACAGAGGAATAAGAATGAATAAAAGGATTGTAAAAGGAAAAATAAGACAAAAGCAAAGTATAAGAGCAATCATAATAGCCAATAAAAATATAAAGGGAAAATTATAGCATGGCAGTTAACAGAGTACTAGAAATAGAAAATCACCACCTTAAACTACTATAATATTTGATTCAAGCAAACATCAATGCATGCTAAGTACTGGTTAAAAGCAGCTATGCCTTCATTCAGTTTCAAAATATCATTCCATAGACCACTTATTAATTATAAAGAGACAAGGATATCTTTATAATGGAGGAATTCGTAGACTTCACCATAAAAAAAACAAAAAACACAACTTATCCCAATATCAAGGGAAAACTGCCTTCATGAGCCTCTGAATAATGAACTGAAAAGAACTATCATGTAGCTCTTCTAGAAGAACTATCATACAACACTCTTGCCCCACAATGTCCAGCCTGGATCTACTCATATAGAAACAATCAAACATATCCAAAATACTAAACAGTATGCAAAGTGGCTGTCCTGTCCTCCACAAAATGACAATGTCAAGAAAGAAAAAAAAGTCTGAAGAACTGCTCTAGAATCTTAAAGCACCATTAAATTTATCTGATGAATAGAAGGAGGAGGGAGAAAAGCAACAAAGAACATTAATGGGAAATTTAAGAAAATCTGAGTGTAGATAGTATCTTAGATAGTAACATGTTAAATATCCAGAGTATGATAACTGTAGTGTGATTGTGAAGGAGAAGAACCACACTGTTTCCATTCAGGGGTAAAGTGGTATGTTTAACTCTAGAATGGGGCACCACATATATAGGTATTACAAAGAAAAACAAGAAGCAAATATGAAAAAAATATTACCTGGTGATTCTATATTAAGGGTGTATTTTTTTGTTACATATGTTTGTAGCTTTCCTAATGGTTTGAATTTTTTTCCCAAAAATGTAAATTAAAAGAAATTTTAAAATACACAGAGTCTATATGCTGCTGAAAACAAAAGAATAAGATCTAACCACAATAACTAAATTCATTCAGAACAATATGCCTCAAAATATATCTAACAACAATGAACAGAACTGCAGGAGAAAAATAAAAAATATTCTTAACTTACTGTTCAGAACTAATAATCAAGTAGACAAAATCCTAGCAAAAATATAGTACTGAAAGATACAATCAGAAGGCTCAAATTAGAAATGCACAGGACTCCACCCCAATGGAAGAGAAAATAATTATTTTTTCTAGCATACCTAAAATATTTATGTAAATTAACCATTTTTAGACATAAAAGCCTCAAGTTAGAAAATAACTATTTAAAAGAACCCCAAATTTGTAAACAAAGTATAATTAAATAATCCTTAAATTAACACAGAAATCACTAAAAACCAAGAAACATTTAGAAAATATTAGAGGCACAGCAGAACTTAAGAGGAAAATACGTAGTTTTAAACACATTTATCAATTATTTCTAGAAATCATCTCTAGAAAATGTTAAAAATTTCGGGTCCTCCCCTGGTGGTGCAGCGGTTGAGCGCTGGGCTGCAAAGCTACCTGCAGCCTCTGCAGCACCAGTTCAATACCGGGCCACCAGGCGAGGGTCCCACATGGCGCGCAGACCTCTCCTGCTGCACCCGCTGCTCCCCTCAGCAGTGTACTTCGTCAGTCTGCCTGTTCTGTTCCCCGCTCTGGCTCTGGTGAATCCTCTCACCCTCCCGCGCTTCTGACTGCACCCAGGGCTTGTATAAATAAATAAATAAATCTTTAAAAAAAAAGTTAAAAATTTCAAAGCCAACAAAGAAAAGCCAAGGAAAAAGAAAAGAACAAAAGGCAGAAATCAATGAAAATCTGGACCAAGAGAACAACTGAGAAGATTAACAAAATCAGAAGTTATTAATAGAAATATAAATATTAATAACCAAGATAAAACTGTAGGAAAAAAGCTAATCAAAAAAGACCCAAGAGAAGGAAAATAACTAGACAGATTTTTAAAGAAATTTAACTAAACAGTAATGAATGTTTAATCTATGAAATACCAAATTATCACAAGAAAATATAGAGAATTTGAATAGACTGAAAGAAAAATATACCAAAAGATTAAAGAAATTGAAATGGCAATGCTGCTTTCCAAAATATGCCACAATGGTGAGATTTTTTTTTTAAATAAGTAAAATCAACCAAGCTTTTAAGAAAGTTTATTCCTATCTTAAATTGTGTAAACAACTCTAAGGAAAATACTGAATAACCAACTATAATACTTTATTTTTAAAAAACTCTATTAAGAATTAAAAAAAAATCCTCAGTAGCAGCAAAAACAATTCTAAAAGATCAGCACTTACTTAAAAAAAATTTTTAATCTTAGCAAACCAGGAATTGAAGTGTAATTTGGTAAAGGCTAGATATACCAAAAAATATATAATGAATATTAAGAAAACAGAAAAACTTCAAATGCATTCCCCTCAAGTAAAAAAAAAAAAAAAAAAGGTTGTGTTGCCATGCTGTCTAGCACTGGAGGAGTCCCTGACCAACACTGTGAGAAAGAAAGAAAATAAGTGTAACACATTTAGAAGCACAGAGATAAAATTGGCACTGTTACAGACGACATCATTATCTATCTACAAGAACGAATACAATCCACAAATATTAGAATAGCAGTTTCCTACCAAATCAATCTACAAATTTAATACAATCTCAAACTCTAGTAGGAATCTTTAAGAAACTCAATAAGCAAATATAAAGGTTAACCCACAGCTAAATCAACATTTAAAAGAATAATCTTGCAGAATCAAATATTAAGACATACTATAAATCACAGCCACAAAATAGTAAGAATAAGAAACTAAGCATGTACATACGGCAAACCAAAAAAAGTGAAAACTTACTCCATAACACAGAATCAAATGATTACTTAATAAAGGGTAAAAGGGCACAAATTCATGGCTCTTGACCCCCAAAATGAGGTCTCCATCTTAAAACAGCCATTTTCTCAAGTAAAAATAAATAATTAATCAAACACTTAAAATTACACGTGGAACTTCTCTGAAACTGCTAAAGGATTTTTTTAACTACATATATGCTCTTTAATAGAGTTGAAGGTACATGTTTAAAAGCTAATGAATTATTAAAAGAATAATCCCTGAAATAAACTATTTAAGATACAGTAATCTGCAACTCCTATAAAATTATCTTCAATTTTAATTTACATTACTAAATTAAAAAGAGAAAATTGGAGAAGGTAGACCTTCAAATACACCTTGTTCTCCTCCTTCAAAACTAATCATGGGGGTCCCCCTGGCAGCACAGGGGTTAAAGTCCCAGTGCTATCAAGCTATGGCCAGATACTGCTGCAGGAGATGGCTTCCAGGCCAGGCAGCTGACCCACATGACCCAGCAGACCTCTCCTGTCTTGCCCACTGCTCCCCTCAGCAGTGTATTTCAGTGATTCTGACTGTTCCACTCTCCACCCTGTCTCTGGTAAATCCTCTCACCGCCCCACCCCTCCCGGCCACACCTCTGGCCTACACCCCATTCTTCTATGCAAAACAAATTTTTAAAAGTTTAAAAAAACTGCTAATTTTTAAGTTTAACACTAGTATCAAAATTTCAGTTTCAAAAAGGAAAGGAACTGCTACGCTCATTCCACCAGAGCTTCAAAATGTACAGAGAAGTATTCATTACTGGCATGCTCTGGCTCCCTAAAAGCTAAGTCATGTCTATTTTCAAAGACAACACTTGGGAAGTATCAATGAGAAGGACTGTGAAAAAGTACATTAAGAAAAGTAGTAGTGGGGCCACCCTGGTGGCACAAAGGGTTAAGACGCAGCGCTATGAAGCTACCCGCAGCCACTATAGCACAAGTTCGATCCCCACACAGGGAGGTGACCCACGTGGCACAGCAGACTTCTCCTGACTCACCCACTGCTCCCCTCAGCAACATATTTCAGTCAATCTCTCTGTTCTATTCCCCACTGACTCTGGTGAGTCCTCTCACCCCCACCCAACACATCTCTGGCCTGTACCCTAGTTCTTGTATGCATAAATAAATAAATCTTTAAAAATCAAAAAAAAAAGAAAAGTAGTAGTAGTAACCAAACGTAAAGATTTTAAAAATTAGAGCATCAGCCACTACGCAAAGTGGTAAAACTGAGATCACTGACAGTATCACAGGTATAAGTAGCATATGGGTATAGATTTAAATGCTCAATATTAAATTTGTTGAACTTTTAGGATTGTAAAGAAAAAAATTATGGTGAAATCAGACATGTGCTATAAAAAACAAATTAAAAAGCTACCCAAAAACCTTTTACCTGTCAGGTTTTAAATCTTATTTACTCAACTATAATAACAATGCCAATTTTTTGAGCACTGTTAGTTTCTTCTAGAAAAATCTAACAAGCAAAAAATTGTATATGCCCTAAAATACTCAGTAACAGTATACATTATGAATAAAATAATAACATTGCCAAGACACAATGAAGGTATACAAAGGTACTGGGCATTGTACTGGGCATGATGGTGAGCATCTGTTGTAATAAAAACCAATTACAAAGCAAGACTGAAGCACAGTTACTGATCTCTATCGAAAATCTATGCTGATTTATAATAGGAGTCCCTCCTTATATAGTGTAATATATCCTATAATGTCTTTATTATTTTTTTAAAGGTTTCTTAAACATTCCATTGCGCTTTTTTTTTTTAGATTTATTTATTTATTTATACAAGCACTGGGTACAGTCAGAAGCGGGGGAGGGTGAGAGAATTCACCAGAGCCAGAGCAGAGAGCAGAACAGGTAGAAGGACTGAAGTACACTGCTGAGGGGAGCAGCGGGCGGCAGGAGAGGTCTGCGTGCCATGTGGGACCCTCCTCCTGTGGCTGGGGACCAGCCGGGAATCCAACGGGCGCTGCAGAGGCTGTGGTGCAGCTGCTTCTTCGCAACCCAGCGCTCAACAGCTGTGCCACCGGGGAGGCCCTATAATGTCTTTATTATTACAATTAGAAAAGCAAAAGCTACAAACACACATACACACATATTTTCTCTCTCCCTCCCTTCCTCCCTCCTATTTCTAAAACCTTTTATCTATTTCTCTCTGTGCATCTGCTTTTGGGTCTTATTCCAGACTTTTGGGAGCAAGAGTAAGGACTCACACTCAGGCCGCCCCTGTTTCTCCTCGGGCTGCCCTGTAACAATCATTAATACTGCTTGCAAAACAGAAGAAATGATGAAATTACTTGTTAGGAACTGAATTATATCTCCAACCCCCCCCCCAAATTCCTATGTTAAAGTCCTAATCCTGGTACCTCAGAATGTTCTTTATTTGGGAATAAAAGTCTTTAAACAGATCTTTAAGATAAAAAGAGGTCACACAGGTGGGCCCTAATCAAATATGAAGGGTGTCCCTAAAGAAGAGGTGATTAGGACACCACAGAGGGAAGACCACGTGAGCACACAGCAAGGAGAAAGTCCTTAGAAGAAACCAAACCTGACAACACATTGATCTTGGACGTTCAGCCTCCAGAATTATGAAAAAAGATACTTCTGCTGTTAAAGCAACCCCCATCTTTGGTATTGCTATGGCAGCTCTAAGTAGAATATTCTAAGTCTAAAAATGTAAAACATCTTCAAAATCTAAACCTCTAATCTCCTTTTATTATATATTTTATGTTTTATACACACACACACACACACACTCCTTTTAGATAGCTTATCCATAAGCATCAAAAGGGTATTATCTCACCAATATATTTAAAAGATATAGTATTAGACCATTTAAAAAAATACACCTAAATTTAACCTGCTAGAATTATCATATTTCAATGATGATTGAAAAGTATTCACAGTCCACTCAAACTTTAACAACCTTAACAAATCACAGAACAAGCCCTTCTTATATTTACCCATTAATAACTAAGTATACGCTGAGGTCCTGATTAATGCCACTGAGAGTGCCAAACACAGACTTGGGAAAGCCTCACCACAACAGCTCACCCTTTTCTTGGCAGAACAGAGTAGTGCCTTTTTTCCAAGTTAACACTAAGTAATAATTTTTTAAAGGCAGAGACCTCAAACACACAGAAGAGCACTGCAACAGTCAGCACCATTTTGGAAGTTGGAAAGAAAGCAAGATAAATTTGTGGCAACTGACTTTGCAGGCTGAAGAAAATGTAAACTGTCTACTGGAGTTGTTGAGGTTGGGTACCAAGAAAAAAGTCTAGAAAGGTTCAGGATCAGGAGTGGTGTAAGCTAAAAAGAATTGGCTGAAACACTAAATAAAGGAGGCATTCATGAAATCCTAGGTCCCAAGCAACTCAAGCAGACACTTAACGCTTCATTCTCTAAAGTTTGTACTAAAGGGATAGCAAACGAAAAAAGTATTTTTGAGGGGAGGTGTAGTGGGAACTAAGTGCAAATCTAAATAATGAATAGCAACTACCAACCACCAAAGTACTCTCTTCTTCCCTAATTTAGCTACAGAATATTGGCAGTCAGTCTTATTCTCTTAGTATAGGAAATCCCTCCAAAGACGTTGACAGCTGAAGGTCTCTCAAAGAAAGTCAGATCTATCAGTTCAAATCCCAAAAGAACCATCATTCTATTAGCTCTACACATAAATGCACCTTCCAAAAAAAAAAAAAAAAAAAATGCACCTTCCAATTCACTTTTAAAGTGAAAATGGACATCAAAAAAATCACTAAGCAGGGCCTCCCCGGTGGCGCAGCAGTTGAGCGCTGGGTTGTGAAGCTGACCGCAGCCTCTGCAGCGCTGGTTCGATCCCCGGCAGCTCCCCAGCCACCAGAGGAGGGTCCCACATGGCACGCAGACCTCTCCTGCCGCCCGCTGCTCCCCTCAGCAGTGCACTTTGGTCCTTCTGCTTGCTCTGCTCCCAGCTCTGGCTCTGGTGAATTCTCTCACCCTCCCCCGCTTCTGACTGTACCCAGTGCTTGTAGAAATAAATAAATCTTTTTAAAAAAAAAATCACCAAGCATTTTGATAAGACCTTTAACATTTAAGAACCAAAGCAGATAGAGGGGAAATTTTTTAAAAACAAAATAACAGATAAGACAAGGAACAGAAAAAATTTCAAAATAAATGATCCTCAAAGAAACAAAAAGTCATTGGTGAAATATGAGCATTATCAAAAGGAAGACAAAAAACAAAATACTTTTGAAATTAAAAAAGACAGTAAAAATTTTAATCAAATTATGCTGGAACACAAAGATACAAAATGGAAAAGGAAAGAAGATAATAAAAGAATTGGCTCAGATGGCCCAAAACCCCTAACAGGGGCCTCCCAGGGTGGCTCAGGAGGTTGAGCACAGCGCTGTGAAGCGGTCCGCAGCCTCTGCAGTGCGGATTCGATCCTGGCCAGCCAGCGAGAATCCCACATGGCGCGGCAGACCTTCCTGCCTCACCTGCTGCTCCCCTAAGCAGTGTATTTCAGTCAGTCTGCCTATTCTGTTCCCTGCTGTGTCTCTGGTGAATCCTCTCACCCTCCTGCACATCTGGCCTGTACCCTGGTTCTTATGTGCAAAAATAAATGAATCTTTAAAAAAAAAATAGTATTTCTTGGAGTTGAAGGGCATGTTTCTAGATTAAAAGGGTTCATCAAGGACCTAGCACAATAAATTCTTTTACAAAGACTCACATTAAGACACAACACTATAAAAGTTCAGAGCATCAAAAGTAAATAGATCCAGAAGGCTTTCCCGAAGAAAAAACAGGTTTCTTACGATGAAATGAGATTCATGACTTCAGAATTTTCACAGGAACAAATGGAAACTCAAAGACCAAAGAATTCAAGTTATAAGGATTCTTGCCCCAAAATAAGTCGCTTTGGCACCAATATGGTTAAAAATAAATTTGCAATTTTTATAATTACTAAAAAGAATCTCTTAAAACAAAATAATGCTGGGTCTTCAGGTAAGAAATTAATTCTCCTATTTCTCAAGTAAGTTTCCATTTCATTAGTCTTAGACTTTACACCAAGACTACTTGGCTCAGATAACTTTCTACTTCAGAAGTCTAGGTAGAGCAGTCATTTTCTAAACATAAAAGTAACCGAAGAAATAAAAAAAAAAAAAAACCCACAAGAAAGTCACTGAAAACCTTTATGTCCAAAACAGAACTAAAATTAAAAGTAAAAAAAAAAAAAAAAACCCAAACCCCAATAAAGTAGAAGAAATGTTGAAACCAATGCCAACATTGTAAAAATAACAAAACTGAAGCTCATACAAACACTATATAAGCTGAATTTGGCCCCTACACATATGCTCAAGAAAAAAAAATAAATATTAGGATGTTTATGACATTACAATATCCCAAAATTGCAAACAATGCAAATGTTCATCAACAGCAGAATGAATAAACAAACAAGCACTTTGCACAATGGAATAAAATGAACAATATGTATGAATGGGACAAACCTAATGTTAAGCCAAAAAAGTCAGATGCAGAATACAAATTGTGTGATTCTATTTATATAAATATAAAAGTAGGCAAAAGTAAGTAATGTTACGAATCAGACAGAGCATGAGTGGAGCTGGTTTCTGTTTCCTGATCTGGGCACTGGTTTCAAGGGTTGACAGTTGATGGAAACTGAGTTGAACTTTATGATAGGATTTTTCTATACCTTTTATACATTATGTACTTAAATAAGAATTTCAAGTAAGAATTTCAAATTTCAAATCATGTACTTAAATAAGAAAAAAGATAACAGTCAAATGGCCAACAAGCACATGAGAAGGTGCTCAACATCATTAATCTTCAGGAAAATGCAAATCAAAGCCACAATGAGACAGCACTCCACACTCACTAAGATAGCCATAATAAAAAACAAATATAGCATAACCTAAGACAAGTGTTGGCAGAGATTTGGAGTAACAGAACCTTCATACACTGCTGGGAGGAATGTAAATGTACAACTGCTATGGAAACCAGATTTTCAGTAAGTTAAGTACACCAGACGACCCAGCAATTCCACTCTTAGATATATGCCCAAGAAAATTAGAAACACTTGCACAAAAATTTATGTACAAATACTTGGTTATAAATGTTCACAACAACTCTATCCACAATAGTCAAAAAGAAGAAACAAACCAAATGTCTACCCACAGATGAATGGATAATCAAAATGTGGCATATCCAAACATAAACCATACAATAGAATAAAAAGAAATGAAATACTGACACTTGCTAAGACATGAGTGACCCTGGAAACCTTAGTTAAAATTTAAAAAGTTGGACACAAATGGCCATGTCATCTATGGTTCCATTTATGTGAAATGCCTGGAATAGGCAAATCCATAGAAACAGAGTGTAGATCAGTGGTTGCCAGGAGTTGTGGGTCAGAAGAGAATGGAGATGAGTGCTTAAATGGCAGAAGGTTTTCATTTGAGGTGATAAAAATGTTCTGAACTAAATAGGAGTAACAACAGTTGCACAGTACAGTGAAAGTAATGTTAGTGAATTGTACATTTTAAGATGGTTATCATGGTAAACTTTGTTACAAGTATTTTACCACAATAAAAGTTTTCCCAAGGAAAAGATTAATTCAGACTTGGGGATGGAGGGAGGTCAAAACAGGGAAGGGAAGAACACAAGGGAATATGGTGACAGTTCATGGGAGACATGGTGGCATGAGAACTATGGAGACTACAAACATGTAAGAAAAAAATTTGATTAAATAAAAGAATAATTTTATTCTTAAAATAAAAGAATAATTCAGAATAGAATACAGTAATCACAGTAATACAGTAATCACAGTAATACACTGGTTACTGGAACATAAACTAAAAACTCTCCTTGTCTATCCCAATAAAAAATTAATTAATATATTTGTCCCAGTTCACATTTCTTTTTCTGAAAACCAGCCCTAACAAAACAAGCTTTAGATTCAAAATTGTTCCATGTAGCATTTGTAATAGACAATAAATAATAAATACCAAAAACATCTGGCAATAGGTAAGTAAATCATAATACGTTTACAAAATTAAAACTAAAAGGCTTTTGCTGTTCACTAACGGCATTCATTATGAAATGTGGGATGTGCAACTGTGATAAAAAAATAAACAAAAAAAGTTCTATAACACAAGCCAAAGTATACATCCAAAAAGACTCAAAATATATTCACTATGAACACGTTTTCTTTCTGCTTTCCTTCAACAAAAGCAAGATCTTTCTCATCTTAAGACCTTTGAACCTGCGTATCTTTGCTTTGGAATAACTCTCATCCTGATTTCTGTGACTGTCTCCTCATCTTTCAGTTCAACTCAATATTCATCCCCAAAGAAGGGCATTACCCAACAACTTCAATCAAGTCAGGCCTTGGGACACCTCTTACCTCCCCGCCTTTCCTTACCATATACTTTCTCTTCTTTGCACTTATGCAACCTGAGATTAACTGAGTTACCAATTTCTGCTGTATCTTTCTCAACTAGTCACCCTAGTTGACTGATTAATTTGTACCTTCTACTTCTCCATACTTTGTCAATTTTCTAAATAGCACATATAATTTTTATATTTTAATCTTATTTTTTAAATGTAAAAATACCTCAGTGGGCAAATATCACTCATCAAGCCAAAAATATATATAACTTTGCTGAATATTCCTTAAGGACAAGGTGTGGACAAGGTCTGAATATTCCCTAAGGACAAGAGGTCTGGTTTTCAGTCATAACAAAAATAGCTTAGAAACCTATCTCAAATTTCTGCTTCCACAAGGTACATAATCTTTCCACCACCACCAATCATACTTCTACCCCACCAGCCCAATGTCCTTACACACACACAAACTCTCTGATTAATATTTTAAGAGTCACATGTAAGTATGAAAATTATTTCAAACTCACTGGAGACAACAGAATAATATTAAAGAAGGTTGAGGAAAAAAACTTAATTTTTACTCATACAAGGAATGTCAAATAAAAGACTCTAGAAAAGGAGCCTAACTACATTTACTCTTCTGTTGATATATAGCTAAAGTACAATTTCACAAGAACATAACTATATATAGTATTTATAACTACATGTATATTGTACCCATACATAAAAATTAAAGAGAAAAGCATCTTTTGCTCCAGGAAAGAGCTAGCTGTGATTCTCAAAAATCTTAAGTGGTAACACTAATTTCAACTCACTTTTGGAAGGGATAATTCCAGAATCCAATAACAAATATTCCAAACTTAGTGTCATTAAGTTTCTTCTAGTGATTGCAAAACTGAGCCATCTGCTAAATCATGAAGGTGCTCAGTTTGTACTGAAAATGCATGAGCTCAGGCCAACAAAGTCAACCCTGGCTGGACATGAGAAAGAAAATGATATTTTCACCTGTCACTATACAGTTAGATGAAATACACCAGTCCACTGACAGCAGGACTATCAATTCTAAAAGTTAATTTAAGTTCTACTGGGTAAGAACCAAACTAAATATGCAAATATATACCCAAATCCTTGCACCTCCAGGTTGAAGAGATAAACATACACAAAAAAAAACTTTTTAGATAAAAAAGTCTAGAAACCACAAAAGACATTCTAGTTTAATGACAGTTTATAGGCCAAGATTAAACAGAGATTGGGATATTAAACATAATATGGCCAACAGGAGGGCCTCCCTGGTGGCGCAGGGTAAGTACCAGCACTATCAAGCTATCGGCAGCCACTGCAGCATGAGTTTGATCCCCAGCCAGGGAACTAACCCACACGGCGCAGACCTCTCCTGTCTTGCCCACTGCTCCCCTCAGCAGTGTATTTCAGTCCTTCTGCCTGTTCTGTTCCCCTATCTGTCTCCGGTGAATCCTCTCACACACCCCCACCTCTGGCCTACACCTCAGTTCTTGTATGCGTAAATAAGTAAAATAAAATTTAAAAAAATATACGGCCAACAGGTGTATGAAAAAATGTTCAACAAAGCACTATTGGGGAAATGCAAATCAAAATCACAGTGAGATACCACCTCACACCTGCGAGAATGAACAATATTAAAAAAAAAAAAAAAAACATAAACAACAAAGCTGGAGAGGATATAGAGAAAAAGGAGCCCCCTTACACTGCTGGTAGGAATGTAAACTGGCCCAGCCACTATGGAAAGCTGTGTGGAGTGTCCTCAAATTACTGAAAATGGCGCTACCATTATGACCCAGCAATTCCACTGCTAGAAATCTACCAAAAATACACAAAAACACTAATTTGAAAGGAAATCTGCTCTCCTATGTTTACCACAGCACTATTTACAATAGCCAAAATATGGAAACAACCTAAATACCCCAAAACAGATGAGTGGATCAAGATGATGTGGTATAAATACACAATGGAGTACTACTAGGCAATCAAAAAAGAGAAACGCATGCCATTTGTGGCAATGTGGGTGGAACTAGAAGGGAAATAAGTCAGAAGGAAAAAGATAAATATTGGATGGTTTCACTTATATATGGAATATAGAGAAACTGAATAAAGGATCAGGAAAAAGGCACAATTTGCAAGCTGATCATAGATCTGAGGCATAGAGCGAGGGATAGAAAGAAGGGTCAAAACAGGGGAGGGAAGAACACAAGGGACTATGGTGATGGATCACAGGTGCTATAGTGGTGAGAGAACTATGGGGACTACACCTGAGGGAAAAAATCAAACTGTCCAAAACTTAACAATGATGCAAGAAAATAAATAGATGTAATAAAAATAAATAAATGTGGTGCAAAACAAATGAATTTAAAAAATTAAAATCCTACCTTAGAATTAAGACATCTGATATACAAAGGTGACCATACATCCAAACTAAAAGCACCCGCTGCAGGTTCTTATTTCTAAAGTAATAAATGTGCACTCAGAATTTTAACAGAAATTTTAGCAATGGTCACAGGCTGGCAATTTATTATCTCATCTCTAAACTGTTGACATTATACCATCAGAATTGGTCATATATGACCCCAACTCACTAGCAAGCTTAGGAAGTAACCAAGCTAAGTAAATTCTACTATTAATGCTTCTAAAGATAACTAGATTTTAAATTCCAACAAAGTATGAATAAATCTTGTTTGACAGTGTCATTTAAATAATCACAAATCATCTTAAGTCTTAATATGGCTAGATAATACACAGCTCATTTTGTAACTCCAATGTTCTCCTACCAACAACTTGTGATTAAATTCTGAGCAAAAATTAAGGAAAGGCAGAAGCAACATTTAAATCCCCTCATAGTAACTCAAATATTCCTTCAAGGAAGCTCCCTTAAAGAGAGAGGTCCTCAGTTAGAAACATGACCAGCCAGAACTAAGTGGAGGTAACTGGAGCAGTCAGGAAAACATTTATACTTGAGGCAAAAGAATATAATTTCAGGAACCAGAAGGCAGATTTCAAATATGTACCAACTTGCACCTAATCCCCAAACAGAGTGTTCAGCAGCTGCTGCCCTTGCCAAAGCAGTCTCCATTCTCATCCAAACATCCCCCTGGAGGAAAATGACAACCCCCTAAAAGCAATCAGGTCTTCCTAACAATCAACTTATCCAATAACCGGTGAAAGAAAAAGTGAACCACAGGCCAACATCCGTCAAAACTAAACAACCAGCAACTCTGGCTTACCCATCTCTCAAAAACAAAACAAAACAAAAAAGCCATCCAGATATAAAACTGGCCACAGGGACTACTTTTAATGAACCAGCTGCCCATCTGACATTCTTTCTTGCTCTCTCCTTCCACTCTTTTCTTGCTCTCTCCTTCCAATAAAGTATAGCACAGAATTAAGGAGGAAATAACCACCTTCTGTTTCTATCTTCACTTCTGCTTCATCATTCACTAATAAGTACGTAGTTCACTGATTTAAGACAGGTGCTCAGAACTTTCTCCATTTATTCATTCAGCCTGCAAATATTTGAGTGCCTACTATCAGGCACTATTCTACCTTGTTTTCCTCTGAAATAGAAGAATCCTCAGTAATTTCTATGCGAAATCCCAGTAAGTTTTATGTTCTACTTACAACATAGAAATGAAAAAAAATAAGACACCTCTGTGGCTTAGGTTTTCTGTCTTTACTACCTTTAAACTATTAGGAAGCCGGGCCTCCCTGGTGGCACAAGGGTTTAAGCGCAATCTATAAAGCTGTCCACAGCCTCTGCAGCACGAGTTCGATCCCCTGGCTGCCCAGGGAGCAACCCACATGGCACAGGAGACCTCTCCTGACTTCCCTCAGCTGCTCCCCACTATTCCCCTCAACAGTGTATTTCGGTCAATCTGCCTGTTCTGTCCCCCACTCTGTCTCTGGTGAATCCTCTCACCCCACCCCCGCATCTCTGGCCTGGGCCCCAGCTCTTGTATGCATAAATAAATAAATCTTTAAAAAAAAAAAAGATAGAAAATATAAAAAATAAACTCGAGGAAGCCACTTTAAAAAAAAAAAAAAACCCAAAGGACTCCATCACTATGTTAAGACTACCATTTTATCATAGCAAGTACAGAAGGGATATGAGCCAGAGTTTAGAGGAGATTGGTGTTACCAAAATGAAAAAAAAAAAAAAGAAAAGAGCTATCATTCCATCCTGGCCCACGATGAAAAGACAGAAGGTTAAGGAAGTCTCAGGACATTTCCTGAATCCATGAGATGTCCAAACTCACATCCAATTTTTAAGGCTGGTGATAAATACACTGTATATATCAATAAAATAGCATACATACACACACATCACACAGAACCAGGACAGTTTCAGGAAACAATACTTGTCATTACCATGTGCAATGTATTCTGATATTTTCTATTTGATTCAAAACTGTTTAAAACCCAGTTTGAAAAACAAACCCTAAAACATTCCCTCTTTGCTCCTCTTCCCCTCCCACTCGTTAGCCTTATTTTGGGGAAAGACTAAAGGGAGAATGACTATTACATAGAAAACCCATCAGAATCTTGAGACTAAGGAGAATCTCTGTTCCAACATCAGGGGAAATGGGGAGTCTTAGGCTTGGCCATTCCAATTTGGAACTCTGAATGGATGAGAAATGTTTTTAAGACATGTCTATTAGGTTAATTTTGTTCTCCCAGCATCTGTCAAGTAAACAAATAAATTATAGACATAAAAAGGTGTCTGATAATTAAATATACTGGATTGAACCATATTAAATTGCCAATTTCTGATTGTTTTTTTACCTCAAAAATAGCACATTTCATGTAGTTCAACCAACAGTGTAATATATACCTGAAAGACATACTGCATTAAATGGCCTGAGGCTTGGACCTAATCAACCTCAGAATAGCAGTTTCCACCCACAGATATGCACTAAATTCCTACCAAACAGCTGATTTCAAAAGCTGGATTATCTGAAATTAAGCTGTGATCTGATCAAGTTATCTCTGAAGGCTCTTGTGCTGTGACCACTATTGGTTCTTCTCTTTACCACAGAGTACCAGGCCAGGGATCTGCAGGTCGTATGTTTTCACACAATTACCAAATCTGAAGCAACAACCACTGATCACTACTTCTACCAGTCCAATCTAATTTTCTCAAAGTATGTTCAGTTTGAACCAACAGATCATAAGCTCCTCAATGGTGGAGACAATCCTTCCTAATCTTTGAAAATTCACTTTTTTGCAGAGCCTGGTACTATAAAACAATAAAATGTGGCCCTCCGCAGCGGGTTGAGTGCAGCGCTGTGAAGCTATCCACAGCTTCCGCGTGAGTTAGATTCCCAGCCGGCCAGGGAGATTCCCACATGGCGCAGCAGACCTCTCCCACCTCGCCCACTGCTCCCCTCAGCAGTGTATTTTGGTCCTTCTGCCTGTTCTGCTCCCCACTGTGTCTCTGGTGGATTCTCTCACCTTCCCGTGCCTCTGGCCTGTACCCCAGTGCTTGTATAAATAAATAAATCTTTTTTAAAAAATAAAATAAAATAAAATGTGTCCTGAATTATAATACAACAAATCTTCTCCAGAAAATCCTTCCCCCATTTCAACTTGCCTTTTAAGGAGTGACAATGCAACCACACTACCAATTATTAAATTCTAAAACAATGGCATAGCCTTTCACACCTCACAGTCTTTCATCCTACCATACTGGAATCATTGTATCAATGCTACTTTATCCACAAAACAAAATCTCCCCAAGTTTCATATACCACCAATATTCTAAACTTGTCCCAGCAACCATTCTCATTGTACTTACCACTCTTCTCATCCACTTCAGTATGGCATTGAGAATTAGCTCTTTCCTATTTCTTGTCATTATGTTAAATGAAATAAGTCAGACAGAGAAAGCAATATTGTAGTTTCTCACAAATACTATATATTCTATATTTATCATATAGAACTTTTAAAAAGGCAAAACTTACAGAAATAGAGTAGAATAATGGTTGTCAGGGGCCAGGGAGATAGTGAAAAGGTACAAATTAAATTGCCTGCTAGAAGATGACAAACTTCTGGGGACCTAATGTGCAGCACAGAAGGGATGGAAGGATTAACTACTGTAGAAATAATTTCACATTATATAAGTGTATTAAATCATCAATTGCACATTTTAAACATACATGTTGTATGTTAACAATATCTTAATAAAACTAGAAAAACGAAATGTGTACATGTGCAATAAGTATAAACAAACCTACCTCTTACTTAACACTATTAATCAAGTTCTAAGATTATTTTACATATATACCATGAGGAACTTCTGTTCCACCTAACAAATTCTTCATTGTTTTTCTAAATTAAATATTTCAAATTTAGACTTTTCCTATGTGCTACATTGGCCTTTCACAACTGAATACATCCCAAGTAGGCGCTCTTATTTACCATTTACCTCAGTCCACAGCTTCAGTTTCACTTAATTAAAATAAGCTCTCTGTGGCATAACTGTCCTCCCCCTCTCAAAGCTCTACTCTCCCAGCGTGTGGAGACAGGAGTATTTGCTTTGGAAGAGAGGAGACCATTATGGAACCACTAACACTCTCCTGCATTCAATACTTGCCTCCCTCTTCATATTTTTTTTTTACCTCAAAAGCAGCTGAAAGTCTGTTTTCTACCCCCAACATAAAATATTCTGTGTAGTAACACATCAGATGTGCAAAAAGGGTGTCCTAACACGTCATAAGTCACCTCTTTAAAAAAACCTAAGACTATGTAACAACATGGAAAAGTGTTCATGACACCATGTTAAATGAAAACCATGTAGGCAAATTAAGTATCAGGGTGAATGGGTGACTTCCTCCTTTTTCCTCTATTCCAATTTTTTGTTGTCATGCTTATATTACCTTTAAAATTGCAGGGGATAGATATGTTCACTAAAATCACTGTGGTGATGGTTTCATGGGCACAGTTATCCAACTATATACTTGAAATAACGCGACCTTTCTGTGTTATAAATCAATGAAGTAATATTAATGTCTATGCTGTGTTAAATGTTTGAAAACAAGGGTCAGATGATATAACTACAAACCTCAAAGCATGTAAGGAAGGATAGCTTATAGGAAAAGGCTGGAAGGTGAGACCCTCTACCAAGAGTAATTTGTTCCATAAAGTCATTTGAAGGATGAATTTCAAAAAGAAAAAACTACAAGTGGAGAGGGGGCAATAGGGAGAGATATGCTTCTAAAGCAAGCCCTCTCCCCCACATACCCAGTTTACAGAAGCCCTCTCTACTTGAAGAAAAGAAAAAAAGGTTTTAGAAGAACATTTTCATATTGCAGATATGATTCTGAATTATACTTAAAAAAAAAAAAAAGAGTCAAGAACTTTTAGGCCACTAGAGCTCTTTCTATTGATTTTAGATATCCGAAAAAGCAGATTTTGAGAAAGAAATAGGATTTTTTTTCTATTTCTATTTTAGGGCTATTTAGGACTTCTGTATTCTGTTGCCCTACGTTTGCATTTTATCTATAACATGCAAAGTCAATTAGTTCCTTTGACTTGTTTTCTAAACTATTTTTCCCAATTATTCTTTGCTTTACATAATATTTAATATTAGTAAAATACTTTCCCAAGGGCTCTCCAATTAAAGGTTAACTTTTTTGTGTTGGCTAGCTAGCCTAAAAAAATGCCTGTATTAACCTAGTGTCTGCAAAAAGAGGAAAGGAAAAATCTAACAAGTCTTTTTTATCAGCAATCAAAAACCCATAATTTCACCTGTAAATCCCAAATACAATGATATTTCCATTAAAAAAAAAAAAAAAACCTCTGAGGAAATACAAATTTTAAGTGCTAAAAGTTTCAAATTTAGCAGAGATTAGACAATCTGTCCTAGACAAGGAAAAGCTTCTGTGTTCCTCAACATCTATAACATGGGATGAAGAAGTCAAGACCAAAGTCTCCTGAGGGAGAAATGTCCTGGGACACTAACACTTGTGACTCCTGTCATAGGGTCAATTCTTCCCAGGCATAATCTTACACAGTCTATACATCAATGTGTCACCAAATAAATGAGAAAGCTAAGAAGCAGGCATCCCTGTGGCCCGAACCCCCAACTGTTGGGATGTAAAGTAGCTCTGTTAGGGGGAAATAATGTCCTGAGTTAATCCCATACAGGCTTTGTGGACTCCACCCCCACTCCACACTAAAGCCATCAAGACATTGGGAAAGACAAATCCCATCACCACCAAAGGGAGGGTGGCTGGGACCTGAGGGTGGAGTTGGGCAGCCAGGTTGGATATAAAAACCAGACACGTGGGCCTTGGGGTCTCTCTGGCTCGCGATCACTCGCCTCCTGGCTTCACGGCTCCCGGCTGGCGGCCAACTCTGAGAACGCCATTTTGGGATTCCTGATCGGCGGACTGGGTAGGACTCATTTAAAACTTTGTCTCCCACTTTTCTCCCAGAGCTGTACATTTCCTCATTTCCCCTTCCCTTGTCAATAAACCTTTTATTAACCTTTCATGTGTGCCTGCAGTAGAGCATTGATAAGTCCTTTTAAGCGAGCGGGTGAGGACCCACAGTCAGGCACCCTGTTTTGTATCGGGGTTGCTCTACAACAGCTCCTGCCTTGGTCTGGTATCTGATGCCAGAGTACCCTGGCCAACAATGTGAACACGGAACACTGATATGGAATTCTAGTACGCCTATTCTTACATATAATCCACTCCTAAAGAGCCTATCAAAGCAGAATGTTTAAGAACTGAGATGTAGTCTTAATTTTAAAATGAGTTTTCATTCCCAGAGTCAAATGTATAGTTTTATAAACTAAGGTGCAATTTAAAAAGATAAAGTAAATATAAAGATAAAATTAATTTTCCGAATAATTCACACTTCAAATTCTAATTTTCTTTCTTGGCTTACCTAAAGTCATATTTAGAAGATAGAAGTGATTTTTCTTTTCTTTTCAATTGCTCAAAGACTTTGCAATAAGTGGCATACCAATTTTCTTCTAAATTTTTCTTAGAATAATGTTGAATGCCAGCCCTCTTCCTTAGAAAAGTGTTGTTGCAAGCTACATTTCTCAACAAACTCTGTGGTCCTGTAAATCTAACATCAATAAGATATTAATCTTCAATTTCTTCCATCAAGAGTCTTCACCTTGGACAATATTCCTGTATTTTCATATAACTTAATTTTGCAAGTGTTCTTCTTAAATATCATAATGGACACCAGTTGCCAGCATTCCTTCTCTCAAGTAAGAAAGTCCCTTCCCCCAGGACTAGTGCTCACCACAGAGGCCCACCCCTCCCTGGAGAAGGGACAATGACACAAGCAGGGCTCTACAGATTACAGGAAACACCCTTTGACTCTCAACAAAAGCTGGAAAAACAGGAATCTGAAGAAGCCAGATATTTAGAAAGACTGTAGAGACAAAAAATAAACTAAGAAAAGATAAGAGAAAGAGCAACTTCTAGTCAACCAAAATTGCTAGCTCTGGTCTTGTCTCCGAGCTCCTACAGCTGCCTTGGCTCTACAGCTCTCTGCAAGCTATACTGCGGTCCTTCTTAAGCAACCTTGAGTTTCTGTCATTATCAACAAAATTATTTTGTCTGATATACAGACATAGATAATCAGCGTAAGTACAAACAGGGTTCAGTTTCAGGGAAACTGAAGAACTACCACTTTTGGAATACCAGTGACTTCCATATTTACTTCAATTGTGCTATCACATTTCATTTCTTCTATTTCTCCCTCATTTTTACGAAGGCAAAAATATAATCATAGTCAAATGCATGCAATGCTCTACAAAGGCACTGACAGTGACTATTCAGTAGGCAAATTGTATCACCATGCAACAGTTCAAATTATTATCTGCCAGCAGACATATGAAATGCTAAACTTCGAAAAAAATGGTATTTAATGGCATAGAGTATGAAACTCACATTAAATAAATCCTTTAATAAGAATTTGGGGGCTCAGTCAAAAGGAAATAGGTACACTTTCTTCTGGTCTGCCGGAAGAAAAAAGATGGGACCTGTAGCTTACAAAATGCAAGTAGGGGGCCTCCCCGGTGGCACAGCGGGTTGAGCGCAGCACTGTAAAGCTGTCCACAGACTCTGCAGCACAGGTTCAATTCCCGGCCAGCCAGGGAGAGACCCGCATGGCGTGGCAGACCTCTCCTGTCCCGCCCGCTGCTCCCCTTAGCAGTGTCTTCGGTCCATCTGCCTGTTCTGCTCCCTGCTCTGACTCTGGTGAATCCTCTCATCCTCCCGTGCCTCTGGCCTGTACCCTAGCTCTTGTAAAAAAATAAATAAATCTTTAAAAAAAAAAAAAAAACTTCAAAAAAAATGGAAGTAGAAATGAGTTTTGATATCACAAATCTTATATTGACTATTTATAATTTAGCCCACTATGTTATTTTTACAGCTGAAAGTCTGAGGAAAAATGGTCACTGAAATACTTATCAGTAAAGTATAAATTTGTATTAACATATCACATACCCTGCTGGCCACATGATATTGAAGTGCCTATTATACAAAATGGATTAAGCTGACAGCTTATTATCCAGAGCTCACAAGCGAGCTAGCCAGAAATGGAAACCTGGCAATCAGCAGCACACAGAGGATAAAGCCCAGGAGCTGAGAAAGACTGGGGGAAAAGAAAGAAAAGGGAGAAAAGGACCAACCAACAGATGCAGTCAGTGAGATACGGTGGACCCAAGACAGCAGAAATCATTTCAGTCAAAGATGGTCAAGGCCAGGATAGTCAATTGCTGCTAATACCTATCACTAGGCCAGAGAGCTAACCAGATAAGACCTCCACTTTTCAACTCTCAGTAGGAATGCTCTCCTCTGATCTTTTTTTTAGGAGGTGGGGAGCAGAATTCTATCAGTACCTAATACTTCTGAGCTCTGGGAGGTGGCTAACCGAACCTGATTTCAGATGACTTCACTGACACACAGTCCACTAGCAAGGCAGAGGAGAGCCAAACATATTCCTGCCCCAGTTTGAAAGGGGAATGTCACTTGAAACATATAGATAGTACTTTGTCCCATATCATCCAACTTATCAATATAATTGAGGCTGAAAAGCAGAAAAAGTGAGTTGCTTTATACACCCAAAGGACATAAGGTTAAATGAAACCTGGGCAGTTAAAACCTGTTCAGTTAAAACAGAACCTAAAAAACAGTTTAAGGAGCAGAAACTAGTTACCAGGCTTTCCTTTTCTCATATCTGATCCCAACCACAATTATAATTCTAGGTATAACTCAGGATAAAAACCCAATGAGAGTCATAAGTCAATTCTTCTTAGATTTAAAGGCCAACATTAAAATATCCTCTGCTGTTGTTGTGAAATGGACACTTCATATATTTGCAGGTTGGCATGAAAACTGCTACAACACTTTGGAAAGCATTTGGCAATATGATTCAAAAGCTTTTAAATTTGTTTCTTTTTCTTCAGAGATCTAATACTATTTCTGGAAATCTATCTTAAGGAATTAGTCTGCAATTAGGAAAAGAAAAAACCCTTTGGGTTCATGAAAGTATTATTCATTACACAAAATCACTTTAAACCATGTAAATAGCCATTTAAAAGGAAACAGGTACAGTGAAATATGCACCTAATAAAATTCTGAGTTTTTGAAAAGCACAGAAAATGCAAAACATCAAGTGAATAAAGCAAAACATGCACAAATGTATGTATATGCATAAAAATACAAGGAAGTTTAGTTGTTGTTTTTTTTTTAAGATGATGCAACTATAAAGAGAAATGGAAAGCAAACTAACTATACAGTAAATCTGCTTGAGTAGAAATGGGAAAAGGTTTCCAAGTCTGAAGATCTACCAGAACATTTAGGAAGGGAAGGGTAAGTAAGAAGGAAAGGTGCATTTTTAGTTAGAGAATGGAAATAGAGATATAGAACCCAGTAGAAGAAAAGTAGAGTTCGCAAAAATCCATCCCTTTGCGTCAACTAAAAGTTCAAAAGACACCTTGCACTACTTTTCTCCCTTTTCATTCTTGACTACTGTTCTTTATTCTAGATCACCAGATTATCCATGAAAAAGAACATGAATTTATAAAACACTAATAAGCAGATGATGTGATGCCAGCTGGCTTTAAAATTTAGATGACATCACACTAGAATGGTCCAGAAACAAACTGAAAAGAGGAACTAAATTCTCTGAATATGACTAACCACAATGTATATGATTAACCACAACATAATCAAACTATATCTTTTGAAATATTTAGAAGAAAATGTCTAAAATACTATGTGGATTTACTGCCAAGCTAGAATTCTTTAACAATCCAAAACACTGTAATAAAAGTACATTACTTTAGTTGAAAAAGCTGCAAAAAAAAATTTTAATCATTCCTCTTATCACTAATCAAAAAAGAAAGTAATTCCAAAAGGGGGCAATATAACACAGTGCCTGAGAGCACAGGGGATAGACTGCTGGCATTTGAATTTGGGCTCTATTCAGGCCCAGTGTATGAGCCTCTGTGTCTCAGTCTTCTTATTTGGAACATAAAATACTGACCTTCTAGTGCCATTATGAATATTAAATAAGTTAATTTATTTGTCCTGGTCTAAGCTGCAGAAGTCCATTTTTCAGTTCTTGAGATGGACAGAGGTGATGGCTCGCAAAACAAGGTGAACATACTTAATGCCATGGAAGTATACACTTAGAAATGACTAAATGTTAAGTTTTATTTGTGGTATTGTTATGTAATTTGTTAGAAAAGTCTATTATCCATCTTTCTTTGCTATTAAAACATTCTAATTTCTGGGAAAATAAAGATTCTACACAAGTTTGAGAGTCCTATGAAAATAACCTTTATCAATTAAGGGATACTGACATCAAATTCTGGGTCCACACTTCTCAAAATAAAAGTTAAAAATAGTATGTTTTTGTATGGTAAAGCTCTGACGTTTAACTAGAATTTTTAAATTATTTAATTAGATTATTTCACTAGAAATATTTAACTAGAATTTTCAAACAAAAATTGACTCATTGGAAATTAGCAGTAATAAAACAAAAATACTGTTCTAGCCTGAAACAACTTGGAAATAGATCCATAAAATCCTTTTTCTGAAATCAAGAATTTTAGTGTATCTTCTACATAAGAACACAAAGACTTCACAGACCTTAAATGTAACCAATTATAAAAAAGCAACAAAAGTCTTTAAATGCCTGTTTTAAAATAAAACCTTATAAAATAGCCTGAAACCACTTTTCTCAGATTACAAAATGAGCATGTGGTGAAAAGGGACACAGAATACCAATTTACTATACCCTATACTGACTGACAATGTTTGTTGCATAGCAACAAGATTCTGCAGTCTGAAAACAGCACAGAACTCCTTTTCTTGATTTGCCAAGCCACAATTAACCCCATCAAGACTAAGAAAGTACGCAAAAGCAAATTTGCATAGACTACCACCAACATCAAAAGTTTAATGATATAAACTCTAAAACTATAAAATCACAAGCCCAAATTCCAGCCTATTTACAACTTAAATGTATTGGTATATTTTCACTCTCAATGTTGCTCTATATACTAGCAAAAAAATGCTATTCAATTTTGGACATTTCTTTCAAAAGCATCATTTGCAATATAGTTGGCTTTTTAAAGATCCTAAGTAATAGCATAGCCGCACATCTTTTGTTTCATAATTTAAAAGAAATAACTTCATCCTTTCAGTTCCCTCTCCAACTATCATATCAACTACTTTTAAGACTTCCCTATATAGGTAATTAGTAACATTTTACACACAAAAAAATTTTGGTGCAAAATCAGGGGTTAAAGACACAGTGCTATCAAGCTATCGCCAGCCACTGCAGCACGAGTTATTAGCTACCCCGTCAGCCAGAGAGCTACCCACACGGCGCAGCAGACCTCTCCTGTGTGGCTCTCTGCTCCCCTCAGCAATGTATTTCAGTAGATCTGCCTGTTCTGCTCCCCACTCCTCTGGTGAATTCTCTCACCAACCCCCACCACACCTTTGGTCTACACCCCACTTCTTATATGCATAAATAAAATCTTCAAAAAAATAAAACAAAAAACAAAAGTTTGTAGTTTGTCTTGCCATTGCTTTCATACTTTCATTGTTTTGGGATTTCCCTCTTTCTTTGCGATAGTTGAATAATCGCCAAAACCCACCTAAGAAATAAATATAAATAAAATCAACTTAAAACAGTGGATTTCAACTTTTTCAAAGATGAGGCAGCCCTTTAAATTCATAAATTCTACTTTGAATGTATGTTAACTGAGAAAATGTGATATAAAAGCACTTAAATTTACTATTTTTAATCTATATTATCATAACAGCATCTACATATACTTGAAATATAATGCATATGAAAGTTGTCATTTTTTTATTACAGACAAAACTTGACGCACACAGGGGTTCAAGTACACTTTAAATCCCACAACTGTCCCCAGAACCCACAAATTGGAAATCACTAATCTACAGGAAAAGTTCTAATCATTCTAAAGACAAAGCTGGTAAAGCACATATACATGTGGAAGTTGAGATCTGGGCTCCACCTCCTATTTAGCACCTCTACTCTCAGGCAAAGGCATTAATGGGGTAAACACCCCCCAGTGTAGCTATAAGCAATGGAAAAAATAACATATGAAAATATATAGCACATTGGTTTCATTGTTTTACCTACCATTCAATGACTTAAACAATCTAGCCCAATCTGCTGCATTTCCCATCACTTCCTATACAAGCTCCAAGATAAGAGATGAGACAGTACAGATGTGTTATTATGGATAGAAAATGAAATTTGAGAAAGCAACATTGAAAAGTGAAACAAAAAAGCAAGGTCTCTGGAATTATGCAGGACTTTGATTTAAACTTCAGCTGTCATTTAACAACCATGTGAATTTAGCCAAGTCATTTAAGCATTCTAAGTCTTTGCTTCCTCCATAGTCAAAAAGCAATGACACCAATCTCATGGTTTATTTCAGTCCATTATATGACATCATTCACATGAAGCACATAACACAGTTGCCTGGCATGTCTTTACTTTTTTTTTTAAGATTTATTTATTTATACAAGCACGGTGGGGGGGGGGTGTTAGTATAGGCCAGAGGCGTGGGAGGGTGAGAGGATTCACCAGAGACAGAGCGGGGAGCAGAACAGGCAGATGGACCAAAGACACTGCTGAGGGGAGCAGAGGGAAAGACAGGAGAGGTCTCCTGTGCCATGTAGGGTTCTCCCTGGCCCGCCAGGCATCGAACCCGCGCTACAGAGGCTGTGGACAGCTTCACAGCACTGCACTCAACCCACTGCGCCACCAGGGAGGCCCTGCCTGGCATATCTTTAAATGGGCAAGAAAAAATAGCTATTTATTTACTTATTTTAACTAAGTGGAGAATATTAAAGTTGTCTTATGAAATTGTGCCCAGTGTCACAAAAATTATTCAAAAGTAACCTCAGAGATAGCAGGCATTAATTTACTGGATTTTCAGGTACTGGGCCTCTGGAACAGTGAGCAAATTTATCATATTTTTGGGACACAAAAGTTCATCTTGCAAAATATCTTTAGGAACAATGAGTAAAGTTCATTTTGAATACTTGCATTGAACTAACAATGAGAAACACTAATTTCTTTCTTTTTTTTAAAGATTTATTTATGCATACAAGAACTGGAGTATAGACCAGAAGTGCGGCAGGTGAGAGAACTCACCAGAGTGGGGAACAGAACAGGCATATTGACTGAAATACACTGCTGAGGGGAGCAGCAGGAGAGATAGGAGAGGTGTGTTGTACAACGTGGGTATCTCCCTAGCTGGCCAGGGATCAAACTAGTACGGTTAGCTACACAGTGCTATGCTTAGTCCCTTGTGCCACCAGGGAGGCCTCAGAAACAATAATTTCTTTGGAAGTTTCTTTTTAATTGTTTTACTTATACTAAAACTCAAAAGCCATTTTTTTTCATCTTTAGTATCCCCTAACTGACAAATAGGCTTTTATTTTCAGCATAGATTTTTATTCTGATACAATGTTTGTAAATTGTGGGTGACCAGCCTAATTTTTAAGTAATCTAATAGATGTCTTTTGTAATTAAAAAAAAAAAAAAAAAGTAGGAAATAGCACATGTCACCTATTTCATTTAAACATCTGGCTTCCTTGGTGGAGCAAGTGGTTAAGTCTCAGCACTATGAAGCTACAGACAGATCCCTTGCCAGGGAGCTGACCCACATGATGCAGCAGACCTCTCTGTCTTGCCCACTACTCCCCTCACCAGTGTATTTCAGTAGATCCGCCCGTTCTGTTCCCCACTCTGTCTCTGGTGAATCTTCTCATCCCCTGTACCTCTGGCCTACACCCCAGCTCTTGTATGCATAAATAAATAAAAATAAATTTTTAAACATAAAACATCCAAAATTTTAAAACTAATGAAAGTTTTACAGTAGTTCCTGACAGTATAGAATCAGTCATTCTCAATTAGATGACTTTCCCCCCATGCAGCACGTGGCAATGTCTAGAGTTTAGTTTCTTATTAAGAAGTTATTGAAGTCCCTGATTGTACATAGTGTGTTACAAAATGCTCAGGGAAATGTGCCATGAATAAAAGGAGCATAAGATTCATTTTTTGAAGGAAAACAAGTCTAGAGAACCAAAATAAGCTTGGATAATCAACAAATACTATGAGTTCAACAAGGGAGAGGCATGACCTAGAGTGATCACTAAAGAGATAAACTAGAAGAGGAAATTGAAACAAGAGTGAGACTGACTAAGCACAGAAAAGATAACTTTCCAGAAGACAGAGTAAAAACAATGAGACCAAAATTCCATCAGTACTTTTGGAATACAATGAACATTCTGAAATGAATTCAAGTGAGGAGTTCTGAAAGGTGTGGTTGTATGTTCTGACCACCCTAAGTGCCAGGTAGAAACATTACTTCTGTGAGTCACAAGTGCAGGGAAGGCTTTTTAGGAGAAAATTTGGGACGAATAGTGACCAAGTATTTACCAAGCAATATGAAAGGAAGGTAGAGTAAGAGATCTGAGGTAGCTGTTGGAGGAAAAGGGGTACTTTCTCTTAGTGAGGCAAATCAAAGACCTACAGTTCAGAGTCTGCTTTTTAAAGGTTCATCTAGGGCCTCCCTGGTGGCGCAGCAGTTGAGCGCTGGGTTGCGAAGCTGCCCGCGGCCTTTGCAGCGCCGGTTCGATCCCTGGCTGCTCCCCAGCCACCGGAGGAGGGTCCCACATGGCACGCAGACCTCTCCTGCCGCCTGCTGCTCCCCTCAGCAATGTACTTCGTCAGTCTGCCTGTTCTGCTCCCCGCTCTGGCTCTGGTGAGTTCTCTCACCCTCCCACACTTCTGACTGTACCCAGTGCTTGTATAAATAAATAAATAAATAAATCTTTTAAAAAAAAAGGTTCATATTAACAAACTTTAAAATATAGGTACTTCAAAATTTCAACTGACTCCTTGCTTTTAGAATGTCTCAAAACAGAAAAGAAATTTTTCATGTTAAAACTTTAAAAAAATTCAAGAAATTGAACTCCATTTTTAAAAAACGTTATGGTACAACATAAAGAAAATAATAATTAGAACACACCAAATCCATAAATTCTCTAAATGTATTATGGTAAATGGCAAAACAAAGCAATGGACTGAAAATCCCATTTTGCAGAAATAGAAATTGAGATTTGGGACAGCCAAGATCTTGGAGTCAGTAAGTAGCACAATGGCTTTGAAGCCATCCTACTAAACCTGACAATCTCCTCCAAAAAAATATAAAAAAAAACTTAAAAACCTGCTTATCCAGATGAATATAAAAAGATGACATTTTGAAGGGTTTCCCTTAAGAATGTTTTGAATGTAGAACAAAATACCAACCTAAAACAGTAGAAAACACAACACTGGCAATCTGCCGTTACTAAAAGGAACACATACGAGAGAACTTTTTAAAATATTAACAGATGACATTTTTAGAAGGTAATCAAACAAAAGTATATGACCGGTCTCTAACCTCATTATACCGTGTTTCACAGCTCTTGAAAATTGATTAGTGCCTCCTCTCCCATGAAAATATAGAAGTAAGAAATGGGGTCATGTTTATGCATATCTTCACCTTTTTTTATGTTGTTTTTGATGATTTATCTTATTGGGTCATTTTACTAACTTTGGAATCACAAAGCAAGAAGAATCCTGCAGGAAGTAAACCATGATTAGGAGAAGTTTGGGCTAAATTCTAAGAGCAATGGGGAGCCACATAAGAGTTTTAGACATGAGGGTAAACTGACCAAATCTGAATTTTGAAAAGTTCTTTCTGACCACTGCATAGATAACAGATTGCATGGGATAACAGACCAATGCAATAAATTAGAGAATCCAGAACACATAATGTAAATATAAATATGAACATAAATATAAATTATAGAAATATAGGACAAAATAGGTTCAGAGGTCTTGATATGATTGGCTGCCAGGTTCCACAGTTGCCAGGTTGCCTTGGGAAGCAAAAATAATAAAAACACAAAAATATCCACTAATGAACTTAACCATTTCCAAAATCAGTCCCTATCAAACATCCCTCCCAAAGTAGCATTAGCCTGTCCAGCCAGTCCATTTCATCTTTGCTCTGTCACTCTCTCAATGATTAACAGATATTTCAAATACAAAGCACACCATGCAAATCAGGTATAAAGTGGAAGAGCAAATCTTCCAAAAGATGCAGGTCTTTATGAAGTCACTGGGAATGATGAGAACTGTTTCCAAACACTGGCAAAGCCACTGGCAAAAAATGAAGATTTGAGATGGACACTGATGAGAAAGGAACATGAGGAAACTTAACAGAGTGCTATTCTCTGTATCCTGAAGTGTTTGGTGTGCTACACAGGTGTGTGTACATAGTAAAAATTTATCAAGCCGTACACTTAGCTGTGTGTAAATTATACCTTGTGGGGGTGGGGAGTACCACACCGTGTTCCTCCTTCTGAGAGTTACAGAATGAGAAGCCTAGAAATCCTATGGCTTGCTTGCTACCAGTGTGAGAAAGAAATGGACACTAAAGATGGCCAGCATACCAGGGGTAGACATGCCTGAGCTACCCAATGCATGTGCCTGGAGTCCACTCTCCCTCTGGACTTCTAATGATATTACTTAATGTTTAAGTATTTTAAGCCTATTTCTTGTAGCTCAAAGCATTTTAACAGATATAATCAGTTAATAATTGAAGGAAACCTGTAACAGATGAAATAATACGAGGTCTAAAGAAAATAATCTGAAAATCCAAATAAAGCCCCTGCCTGGAAAAAATTGCTTTCTCTACAATCATACTAGAAAGTCTATCATAACATCAAGGCTATAGCTTCAACTTATCTTGCAATTTTTAAAGAAAAATTATGCAAAAAAAATACCCAACACTTGATTCACTTTTTCTATTCTAAGACTTTAACACATAGTTGCAACAATTATAACATGAATGTTTTCACAATTTTGTTTCATTTTTCAAGATTAAAGCCAAATAAAGTCTTTTTTCCCCCAACTCCGCTATCTCTGAAATGTTGCTCCCATTCAAGGGGAATTCAGTGTACATGGCCTTGCTTTTGTACCAATTATTTTCAGAAAATAAAGAAGAGTTATATGATAAAATCATAAAGAATACTAAATTATTCACTCACACGCCAACATTTAGAGAATTCAAATATACCTCTCAGTCTATAAAAGTTAACCATTACAAAGAGGCTAGCCTAGGGTGTACTGGTTAAACATGTGGGCTCTGAAACCAGACTGCCTGGGATAGAGCCCCAATTCTATTTACTAGTGGGTAATCCCGGGCAAGTCACTTAATCCTATATGACTCATTTCCTCATCTATAAAATGGAGATAACAGTTCCTACTTTATAAGTTTAGACAAGCATTAATGGTTAATGTGTAAAGTATTTAAGGTATAAGTATTCCAATAGCTGTTACTGTATTTCAAAATCTAAGAAAACTAGTACTATAAATGCCAACTCTGGAACTAATTAGCAAGGAAAAATTCTTTTAAGATCACAAACTTTTTGTTTAAACATAAGTTCATGCTTTATTGTTTTTTACATTTTTAAAAGGACAGGTTTATTAGGAAAAGGAGAAAAAGAGAGGCACCTGAGTAGTCACAGATAGAGAGCTGTGTACATATATTTTAAATAAAGACAAAGAAAAATGAGAACAGGTACAGTAAAAATGAACATTTAGTTTAATTTCTAAATATACCAGAACTTTACCTTATCAAACCTACTAAAAAGAAACTGGTATGTTCATTCACTTTACTAAATACGAAATTATAAATCTATATAGAGAGGATAAAAGGATGGAAAACTCAGTATTACCAGAGGTATTATCCCCTACCCATTAATTTACCACAATTTCAATTAAAACTCCAATAAGTCTGCAGTGTAATTTATCTCATTTTTATTTGTTTTAATTGATGAAATCCTAAAATTATCCTTAAAGAACATATTTAATGGAGTTAAGGCCATCTAATAAATCTATATAAAAAGCTTTGAAAATAAGAAAAAGAATAGTAGCTCCCCTTATTTAATGTTGTATTATAAAGTTAGAGAAATTAAGATAGTGAGGTACTACTACAGAATTGGATATTTAATGAGTCAAATGGAACTAAGTATTTATGGTAATTCAGAAAACCTAACAAAGGTGATATTTTAAATCAGTGGGAAAAGATGGACAATTCAACAAATGATGTTGACAAATGACAAAATATTTAATACCCTACACCAAAATAAATTTCAGGTGATTTAAATCAAGATAAATGAAACCATAAAAGTAACAGAAGAAAATGAAGGTGAACGCAAACATAATTTTATCTTGGGGAAGGCATAACACGAAAGGTGGAAACTATAAAGGTAAAGACAGATTTGACATGAAATTTTAACACTTCTACACCAAAAATAAACAAAATTAAAACAAGTCACAAATTTAGAACATACATGTGTAAACAGATTTTATACCACAGCCCCCAAAGAATCACACCTTGAGGGTCACCCCCGGTGGTGCAGTGGTTGAGCGATGGGCTGCAAAGCTGCCCGCTAGCCTCTGCAGTGCCGGTTTGATCCCTGGTCGGTTCAATCCCCAGCCACCGGCAACGATCCCACATGGCGCGCAGACCTCTCCTGCCGCGCCCGCTGCTCCCCTCAGCAGTGTACTTCGTCAGTCTGTCTGTTCTGTTCCCCGCTCTGGTTCTGGTGCATTCTCTCACCCTCCTGCACTCCTGACTGTACCCAGTGCTCGTAAAAATAAATCTTTTAAAAAGAAAAAAAAAGAATCACACCTTGATAGCCCTCCACAGTGACTCTAGGTTTCACTAAGTGACTTGCTTTTGGCAAGATGACATAAGGAAACAGGATGCAGGCAGAGGTTTGGTAAGAGCTTTCAGATGGGGCATCATCTGAATAGCACTTAGTGCTATTACTAAGTGGCAGACACACCACATGAAGGAGGCTAACAAATGAAACATCTGAGTGATGTTGCATTTGAGACATCACTCAGGTGTTTCATTTGAGACATCACTCAGATATCTGAGACCCACACAAGAACTGCCCTCATATATATTTATTTATATGAAGTTACTCATATATATTTATTTATCTCACATTAGATAATTGGCACAAAAGGTCTGCCCTATAAAGGATTACTTATTAGAGATATTATAAATCATTACAAGAAAAACTGAACATCTGACTGTATAAACAGACAAAGCACATGAACAGATAATTCACACAAAAACAGAGAGGTCAAAAAAATACAATGTTCAACTCTATTATTAATAAAAGAAATTACAAATTAAAAAATAAGGTAACACCTAGAAGACTGGAAAAGATTTAAAAAGGTGGTTGATGCCAACTTGGTCAGATGATCAGAAAATGGGGAAACCATACTCAGCTACAGCTGTTAATTTGGTAATATATATGAAAAAACAATAAAACAGGGGTCTCCCTGGTGGAACAGAATGTTAAAGACAGTGCTATCAAGCAATCACAGGCCACTGCAGTATGAGCTCGATCCCAGGCAGCCAGGAAGCAGCCCACATGGCACAGCAGATCTGTCCTGTCTTGCCCACTGCTCCCCTCAGCAGTGTGTTTTGGTAGATCTGCCTGTTCTGCTCCCCACTCTCTATGGTGAATCCTCTCAACTGGCCCTCCCCACATCTCTAGCCTGGAGGAAGGGAGGGAAGGGGGGGAGGAGGAAAGAGAAAAGAGGAAAAAAATGATAAAACGATAAAACATCCTTTGGTGTGGACATTTTATTTCATTTATTATTCACTCAAATGCTCATTGTGTACTAACAAAGGCTTGAGCTGAGATCAAAGAATATACCCATCAGACAAGACCTAACAACTTTGCTTTTATTATGAATTTGGGTCATATTCTGAGAGCATGAATGTGCCATTGAAGAGTTTAGCAGGGGAATAACAGTATCTGATTCTCACTTTAAGATCTAATTAATGCATGGAGAATCAGGGACAAAAATGGAAATGAGAGGACACTAATTGTTCAGGTGAGAGTAACAGGGGCCTAGACTGAGTAGCGTGACATGAAAAAAAACAAATAGAGGTAGACTTGAAGAAACTGATGCTAGTGAAAAAAAGAAGGAAAGAAATACTACTCCTTGATTTTGCTTCCAGGAATTTCTCCTAATATATTCAAAGATGTTCACAGCAGTGTATTTTACAGTAACAAAAATAACAGAAAAAATCTAAAAAAGTCCAATCCTTAGAGATCAATAAAGTAGATTAAGGTCATCTAAAACTTAGTAAAAATACTATGCAGTCTCTTAAATTCTACACATCTGTACTTAGTGAAAAGAATTATGTATCAAGGGGGCACTTACAAAACATGTAGTATAATTTCACTTTTAAATGTATGATCTCACTTTTAAAACATATTCATACATACACGAGTGCATTTATGGCTCCATATATGCATTATAAAAAGTCTAGAGGGCCTCCCCGGTGGCGCAGCGGTTGAGCGCTGGGTTGCGAAGCTGCCTGCGGACTTTGCGGCGCCGGTTCGATCCCCGGCTGCTCCCCGGCCACTGGAGGAGGGTCCCACATGGCGCGCAGACCTCTCCTGCCGCCCGCTGCTCCCCTCAGCAGTGTACTTCGATCCTTCTGCCTGCTCTGCTCCCCGCTCTGGCTCTGGTGAATTCTCTCACCCTCCCGCGCTTCTGACTGTACCCAATGCATGTACAAAACAAACAAATGAATACATAAATAAATAAATAAAAATACATGCCTCTCTTAAAAAAAAAAAAAAAGTCTAGAAAGTTTCAAAGTACAAAATCCTAGATGGTTTGAATTTGAATTACTAACATCTTTATATTTTTCATAACTTTCAAAATCTCTGCAAACCCTGCTTTATAATGTAAGTGGGGGAGGGAATTTTTGAAAGACTAACCATTTATTTGGGAAATACTAACTGGCTCATTTTTATTAAAACACTGCAAATATAAAGATTAGCGAGACAACAAAGAAATAAAAATAAGTTTTAAATGAACGCTTGTGATTCCTAAATCTTAAATGTTAAAAACTGAAGTTAAAATTCTGAAATATGAGATGAGAAATTTGAGAGGAATGGAAAGGATGTCTCAGGATTGCAGGACAGATCAAACACTCAAATATAACCATTATTTAATCATTCTAAAACCTGCACAGAAAAATCTCTTCCCTGTACTATATATATAAAACAAGCAATTTGGGCTCCCTTGAGATTTGACCTACAGAGCTATTCATTTTATTTCACTTATGTTCTGGGACTCTTTATGAAGCTTCTTCCCTACAAAGCTGACAGATATAACACAAATACCAAAAAGGAGAATGAGGTACCTCCAAAGCACAGTCAAAGGCAGTCATTTTGACTTCATGTCATCAAATATATAAGATACCAGACCAGATGTTCTAAAAGGTTTTCACCACTGGAGAAATAATCAGTTTGTTTAAAAATGTAATCAAAGTTATTTCATTTCACTATATTTTCTTTGGTATTTGAAATTATTATAAACAGAACCAAGAAAAATCACCATTCATAATAGTTTCCAGAAAATTCCAATAAATATGCTTCACCTATTTTATCAGTGACATTCATCCTTACTTATAACAAGCTACCAGAAAAATGACCTTAGCATGAAGACAGGTCTCAAAATTTGTTCAGTCTCTCAAGTACACCACTATCAATGTTTCCATTTCAACCTTCCCACATGCCTAGTTCCCTACAGAAAAAGTCCAGTGATTCTGTCATTAGTCTCTACTCTTTAAAAAACATGAAGATGTTGATTTAAAATATTAATGCAAAATAACAAAAATATCAAAACAATGTAAAGCAAATAAGACACCCCCCCCCCGTTATTATCCTAGTGAAAATAATACAAGAATGGGAACATGAAGGTTGAGATTTAATTCACATACCATCAAATCCACCATTTCAAAGTATAAAATTCACTGTTTCAAGTATACTCAGAGTTGTGCATCACCATTGTTTAATTCCAGATCATTTTTATCACCACAAAAAGAAATCCTAAACATACCCATAGTAACAGCCACCTCCCATTCCTCTCTCAGCGTTCCCTGGCAACCAGTAGCGACTTTTTGTTTCAGTAGATGTGCGTATTCACCACATTTCATATCAATGGAATGAGACAATATATGGCGTTTGTGTCTGGTTTCTTCACTTAGCATAATGTTTCCATCCAAGTTGTGACATGTATCATTATCTCACTCCTTTTGATGGTCAAATAGTATTCCATCACCTGGCTGTACTACAACTGATCAACCATTCCTTTGCTTACAGACATTTGGGCTCTTTCCACTCTTTGGCAATTATAAATAATGCTACTATGAACAACTGTGTACATAGTACAAGTTTTTGCGTGGACATGTGTTTTCGTTTCCCTTGGGTCTATACCTAGTAGTGAACTGACAGGTCATATAAAACTAAGTTTAACTTCTTAGGAAACTGCAAAACTGTTTTCTAAAGCAGCTGTACCATTTTACATCGTTTTTCACATTCTTAACAAAAACTTGAGATATCAGACTTTCACAGAATCAGGAATTCATAGAAGCAACCCATTTTATGTGCCAATTGTCATGCCATGTTTCTTTTTTTTTTTTAATTTTTTTTAATAGAGGCATGTTTTATTTATTTATTTGTTTGTTTGTTTCTTTGTTTGTTTATACATGCACTGGGTACAGTCAGAAGTGCGGGAGGGTGAGAGAATTCACCAGAGCCAGAGCGGGGAGCAGAGCAGGCAGAAGGACCGAAGTACACTGCTGAGGGGAGCAGCGGGCGGCAGGAGAGGTCTGCGCACCATGTGGGACCCTCCTCCGGTGGCCGGGGAGCAGCCAGGAATCGAACCAGCACCGCAGAGGCTCCGGGCAGCTTCACAACCCAGCGCTCAACCGCTGCGCCACCGGGGAGGCCCTGTCATGCCATGTTTTCTGTAACTTTTTATTTAATTTCCCAAGTCTTTAACGTAAAAATTATCGCCATTTAACAGAAGTAATTCAAATCTCAAAAAATGCTTGCAGTCTACCCAAAAAACAGAATGTCAAAACAGAATTCAAATTCAGGATGACTTCAAAACCTGTACTCTTTACTCTCAACACTATGCAACCACAAGACTCAGATAGGTGCATACTGCTTGATGCCAACAGGAAAAGTGATGTGACAATGAAATTATTAGAATGGTAATATAACAGAAGATTCCCGATGTCCAGAAGTTTCTCAAAAATATAAGTACTCCCTCGAAAGATCAGCCCCCTCATTTATTTTCTTTAGCAAATGATTTCTATGTGCAGAGTTGCTTAAAACCTATCTATAAATCGAGCATCCCCAGTGGCGCAGCAGTTGAGCGCTGGGTTGTGAGGCTGCCCACAGCCTCTGCAGCACCAGTTCAATCTCCAGCCATCGGGTGAGGGTCCCACATGGCACGCAGACTTCTCCTGCCACGCCCGCTGCGCTCCCCTCAGCAGTGTACTTAACTCCTTATGCCTGTTCTGTTCCCTGCTCTGGCTCTGGTGAATTCTCTCACCCTCCCGCACTTCTGACTGTACCCAGTGCTTGTATAAACAAATAAACAAATCTTTAAAAAAAAAAAAAAAATCTATAAATCACCTAAGCAGTAGACAAAGTAGCTTCTCCAACTGAATTTGTATGTATTGACCACAAAATCTGGATTATTTTCTACTATGAGCTAAACTGTGGGCCCCCCCACAAAAAACCACTGATGTTGAAGCCCTACCTCCCTGTCACCCACCAATGTGACACATTTGGAGACAAGTTTTTAGAAGAGAATTAAGGTTAAATGAGGTCACATGAGTGGCACCTAATCTGATTGGATTGGGTCATCTTGTAAGAGAAAGAGAGAACCATGTGTCTCTGTGTCTCTTTGTCTCTCTCCCCATCCCATGTGAGGACATACCAAGAAAGAAGACAAGATGACAGGCTGCAAGCCAGTAAAGAAAGCCCTACCAGAACCCAACTACATAATGGTGCCCTGACATTGGACTTCCAGACTCCAGAACTTCAAGAATATACATTTCTGGGGCTCCCTGGTGGCACAAAGGGTTAAACACAACACTAGGAAGCTATCCGCAGCCTCTGCAGCAGGAGTTCAATTCCTGGCTGGCCAGGGAGCTACCCATGTGGTGCAGCAGACTTCTCCTGTCTTGCCCTCAGCAGTGTATTTTAGTGAATTTGCCTATTCTGTTGCCCACTCTGTCTCTGGTGAATCCTCTTACCTCCCCCACCTCTGGCCTGTACCTCAGTTCTTGTAGGCATAAATAAATAAATCTTAAAAATATATATATATAAATTTCTGTAGTGTGGGCCACCCAGTCTATGGTATTTCGCTATAGGTAGCCCAAGCGGACTGATATATCTATCTCCCCTTCTGAATATCATGAAGTATCCAATTATTGATGCTTTAGAATTAAAACAAAGCAGGCCTTAAATAGAGTAGAAATAAGCCAAACCAACAGAGATACATATGCTTGTTGCTCAAAAAATATTTACAAGTCCCATGATCAAGGAGATTGAAAACAGAATGATGGTCCCTCTATTAATTCAGAATTTAGTGAAAAACTCAAGCAATACAGTATCTTCCAAAAGGTTATAGAGCTAGACAAACAAGTTTGGCTCTTCATGACTGCTTCTGAACTTTGTGTTTTAGAACTCTGTAAATATGAAAACTGCAAAACACTGTTTAAAAAAAAAAACAGAACAAGATACAAAGAGATGAAAAAATACTGCATGTTCATGGATGGAGAGAATTAATATAGCCAAAATGGCTATCCTACCAAAAGCAATATACAGATTCAATGCAATACCTATCAAAAATTCCTATCAATAACATTTTTCATGGAATTAGAACCAAAAAAAAACCCCTGAAATTTACATGAAGCCACAAAAGGACTCCAACTAGCTAAAGCAATTTTGAGAATTAAAAAAAAAAGTGGAGGCGACCTGCTACCCAATTTTAAACTATATTACAAGAAAACAATAATTGAAATGGTATGGTACTAAATTAAAAATAAATACACAGATAAAAGGTACGACATCAAGAGCCCAGAAATAAATGCACACAACATCAATATCTAACTTATGACAAAGGAGACTATACAATAGAGAAATCTCTTCAACAAATGGCATTGAAAAAACCAGACAGTGACATGTAAAAAGTATGAAACTGGGCCACTCCCTAGCTCTGTACACAAAAATAAATTCAAAATTTATTAGGGACTTTTATGTAAGACCTGACATCATTAAATATGTGTGTGTGTGCTTGCACACGTGCACACACACTATGTATGTATGTATGTATAACATGTCTTTGGGAACTTGACCCCAAAAGCAAGGGAAATGAAGCAAATAAAAACAATTGGAACTACACTATTAAAAGATTTTTGTAGAGTGAAAGAAATTATCAGCAGACTAAAAAGAAAGCTTACTGAATGTAAAATATTTGCATATCACATATCCAATAAAGGCATACAAAGAAGTCATGCAATTTATCAAATAAAACCCAATTAAAAATGGGCAGAAGATCTGATTAGACACTTTTCCAAAGAGGACATAGAGATGGCCAACAGATATATGGGGGAAAAAAATGTTTAGCATCACTTAGGGAAATGCAAATTAAAACCACAGTAAGATACCAAAGACTGTTTTATAACAAGTATCTGGTTTACATCAAAAAGACTGTTAACAACAAGTGTCAGGGAGGATGTAGAGAAAGAAGAACACTTCCTTACACACTGTTGGTAAAAATGTAAATTGGAGGTACATCCATTTCAGAAAGTTGTATGGATTGCCCTCAAAAAAACCTAAAAATAAAATCATATGACCCAGCAATCACTTTCTGGGTATATAACAAAGAATATGAAATCATCAACTTCAAGAGTTACATGCACCACAAGGGTGGGTTTGATGGATAATGGACACTAGTGGGTATTTTGTCCTGTTTTTAAAATAAACTCTATACCTATCCCTGTGGATTTTGTGTTTGAATTAAATAACTTTATTAACATTTACTATGTCAAACACTATTATTATACCCATTGCAGTTGACAGAACATTGCAGGTGCTCCAAAGATAAGTGTTGTTAGTGAATATAATTCTGGAAAACAACCCAAAGTCAAAAATCCATATGAGCACGTATTGTTTACCAAATATTTTGCTGGTGCCATGAAAATTAAAATGTAGTCCCTGCCTTCAAGGAGTTTCAAAGACAGATAGATCCAGATAATACTAAAACAATGCAATAAACACAATAGTAAAAAATTTGCAGAGGGCACAGGGACACACAGGAATAGCTGGGAGGTAAATAAATAAAGTACTACTTTCCAAGTTTGCTTTCTATTCCAGCAAACTCTATAAATCCTTGTGTGGATCCACTGAGATGAAACCTCAGTTCAGATTCTTTTTTAACTTTTCCTTTCATTCAATTCCAACATCAATTCAAAGACACAGGAGTTAAGGAGAAAACGGCAACTTTCAAGCTGTCACAAGAAGAATTTGAATATCATTCCCCCCCCACACACACACAATTATATAAAAAATGACAAACATTTTTCCAGGTCCTCTTTATCGAAGGGGTAAGGACAGGGTGTTTTATAAATTATACAATCACCTCAGATTTAAGTTGCATATGGGATAAGTAACCAAAGCTATCAGTTCTGTGTGTAATTTCTTCCATACTAGTCAAACGGAGCTTGCCAAGTTACAAGGTATTTAAAACTTCGGCTACTAGATAAACTTCAATGAATTTTCTCCATTAATCCACACTCTTATTCAAGATTAATCCACTTAGTAAGTACCTACAATGCAAAACACATGCTTAAGAACACTGCACTATAATATTCCAAAAAATGCAAATCTGGCTCCTGTGCCTAAAATAAATGTCTATGGGAAAGTCACACATCCCAGAGCTGCAAATACAAATCAAAACCCTTAAGAAAAGAGAAAGTACTATTTGTATCCTTTCATGGATATCTCACTTGACACTTGACACAACAATCCTGTGAAATAATATAATTATCTCTGTTTCTACCAGTTTGCTCAATTAACAAGTTAGCCTCATATAAAATGTGGCACGGCAGAGACTTGATTGTACCATGCTCTAAAGTGTAGATTAAACTTATTACCTAAAATGAAGGCTAAAAAGAATCATAAAAAAGTATTTCAAAGACTCTAAATATATACAATGGATGAAGCCCAGAAAGGTAAAGCAAATTACCCAAAAGTTTTATATAAAGCATAAAGCAAATTAGACTTAACTAGGCACTGAAACAAAATGAGTAATATAAACGTATATAACATTTTAAGTATACAAAGCACCTTCTCTTCCATTGTCATTTGCCCCTCACTTCCCCATAAAGAATTATCCCTATTTTACATATATTAAAATACAGAACAGCGGAATAATGTGACTAGCTCAATGTCATCCAGCTAGTATAAAATGCTTAGATAAATCTTCACAATCCTACTATGCCTTCTTACATGAAAATGTCAGTGAATGGAAACCTAGGCTAATATGGATCCAAGAACGTCAATCCAAAAACTTCTGAACTCCTCTTAGCCACTAGGCTATATGCAACTGTTTTAAATCAGACAAACTCCTCTTTCTATTAAAAAAATAAGAAAAAGAAAATCGTGAGCAAGTAACCACCAGTTTAAAAAAAAAGCAATCATTTAAAAGGCAAACACTATATCAATACTACATACATACTTAATAACAAATCATCTTTTACTTCTCGAACATTTCATAAAAGAAAAATAATAGAAATAAAAAGCTGAATGTTACACTAACCACTAACCCTTTTTGCTGTTTTCTATGAAATAGTTCCTCATTTTTTAAATTCTTATCTTTAAGCTAAGTATTAACAAAGTAATTCTATCTAGGGTTTTCTACATGTATAGAATGCCTATAAAATTGTTTCAGGAATAAGTGGTATTCAGTTCCCTTCTGCATAAGGATTATTACATTATATCACAGTGAGCACTCTATTTCTAAAATTAAAATCATCTGAGAGATCTTATCACAAATACTTAAACCATAACATATTCTTCATATCCTCTCTACTGATTTCTGATCAACCCATGCAATCCTATCTCTGGATGGCCTTTAAAACATCGTAACTACTCCTTAGCATAACTAAAAAAAGACTTAAGAGTATAACATTTATGTTCTATAATACTTGAAAGCATCATTGAGACTAAGTCAAATATTAATATAATCTGAAAAGCCCTCTTAAGCACCAAAATATCTCAAAGCTTTTTGCACAGGCTACTTAAACAGGCACCTAAGGAAATGTGTGTACATGAGTTAATCAAACCACCTACCAAATAATCCAGTGCCTTCCAAAGTGAAAAGCTGATCCTCTTTACTGCTCTTGAATTATTCAAAATTAGCCTACAAAGTATTACTGCAAACTGCTTGAATAAACTTTTCAGACCTGTGTACCATATAGTCTATATTTATGCTACTGGAAAGCATCAGTGTAATTCCCCCCTCTCTACACTTATTAACAGAATAGGAAAAAACTTCAAAAATTACAAACTTTTTATTAAAAAAGTAACTTACAAGTGAAGATACAGTTTATCTGTGCCAGACTGACAACTGCACATGAAAAAGATCAAACTTCACTGTATACCAAAACTTAACTTTTTTTCCATTCACAATCTCTATATCAGACAACCTTACAATCATTTTCCCTTAAAATAACCAATTCACTGTTTCTCAACATTTAACTTAATGTTGAGATAAATTAACCCAAAGTTTTAGAATAAAAATTGATAACTTCTGGTCTACAAGACCACTATTGTATGAACTCTTTAAAGAAATCAACAATATATAGTACAACAGCTGTAACACTACATGTTTTATTATAGTTCCTGAGTTTTCAAGGACATTAGTAACTTGATTTTAAAAAAATGCTCAAACGTATGACTTAAGTTTTTCAAGTCTCATTTTACAAATATTATGTTTGGGGGGGGGTGCATGCCACAATGACATCTTGAGCTGATCTATTACATTTGAAAATAACATTCGAAATCACTAAGGAAAAGGGGTCAATTAGAGACACAGCCTCATTAAACACAATGTTTAAGGCCATCATAATAAAGGTCTGTAATTTGGAGTCCGTGAAAAACAATTCAAATTCACAGTAAGCTCAAGTGAAAACCACACAGCTACAACACAAAATATTTTTTTAAATGACCAAGCGTTCAACTTTGATAGAAAAAATAACAATAAAGTTTAAAATGGAAACTGCTTGAGTTAAGAAAGAATTCCAATGACATGACATTTTCTTGCCAAAGCAAAGGAATTTGTCTATATCTTTCAAATCTCATTGTATTACATTATAAAGGTCTTGGCAACGGTTGGCCATTAATCTTTAACACAAAGGAGATTCAAATCCAAATGAACTGTAAGACTATCTCTTCCAGGAGACAGAAATGGGGTAATTTACTTTATCCACAATTGTTTAACCTAAAAGGAAGGCCTATAAGGATGATAACGCAGAATGGATCAGCCTTCAGTCTACCATGTCCCATTTCTCACGAAGTCTTGCGCCAATCCAAAAAGAGCAGGTTATGGACACAAAACAGGGCTGGAAAAAAATCTCCAATGAATGACAAACCACATCGCGGTTTATTCTCTTACACAATTGGAGAAATAAGAAAGAAAAATATCACACCATAGGTCTCATCGTATCGATTTTTAAAAATGTTTGACGACGTATGTTCAATTATTTGGGGTTGAAAAAATAATTTAGCTTCTGTCTTATTGATTACAGAGAAAAGGGGGAAAGCCGCTGCTGCAATGCAACACAGACTGCTACAGAGGAAGGAGAGAAAGGGTTTTCCAACACACCCCAAACAACTTACCTATCCCAGGTTTTCACTGCCCCCCACAACCTAACCCATTCTTTCCCTTCCCCCACCGTGAAATTCCACCTTTCTCAGCTCCCTCACCTACCACGAGCAGAGCACTTTATTACCCGCAGAGATTTCAGATCTCTCCAACTTTTCTTCCTTTTTTAATTAAACACGGGAGTTTCGTAATAAAAGTGCACGACGTCTTTACATATAGACGGAAAAAATACCTGTTTCCCAGCAACATGCACGCTTCGATTCTCGAACCCCTCCCCATCTCCCAGGTTTGGCTGGCAAAGGCTGGGGGGGAGGGAGCCGGGAGCAAATTAAATTTAGGAAGGGAAATCCAGGGCGTAAGAGGAGCATTTGAGGGAAAACGAGAGAACGTCGAAGCGAGACCCCCCGTGAGAGGGGTTGGGAAGGGCGACGAGAAAGAAAGAGAAATGAGGAGGGACAAAAGGGAGCCTGGGGAGAAAGAGACCGGAGCCCGGGGGAGACGCGCCGCGCCGGAGCGAGAAGGCGGGGTCCCCGGGAAGCGGGGTCGCGGCTCCCGCGGCACAATGGCCCGCCCGGCCCCCGCCCCGCGCCCCTCACCTCATGGTGCCGGCGGCGCCGAGGCTGCCCCAGAGCCGGCGGGCGCGGCGGGCGCCGGGCCGAGGGGGTCTCTCCTCCTGGGGCGGGGACGCGGCCCGGAGACGCGAGACAAGTGTCCGGCTCCTCCGTCGGCGCCGGGGGCTACACCATCGCGCGCACAAAGCCGGGCGCCGGCCGGAGCGCGAGGGCAGCGGGCGAGAGAAAGGCTGGGGAGGGGGCGGCGAGGCCGAGGCGCCGAGCGGGTCCCGCGGCGGCCGCAGCCCCCACCTCCTCCTCCTCCGCGCCGCCTCCGCCCGCGCCTCCGCAGCCGCCCTCGAGGGAGTCCGCGGGCCCGCGCGCCGCCGCCGCTCCCCAGGCCCGCGCCGCCGCCGCCCCGCGCAGCCCGCGCCGCCGCCGACGCCGTGTGCAAGCGGCAGCTGCAGCAGCCGCGGGAGGAGCGCCGGGCGCCGCGGGGCCGGGGGCGGGGCGCGCGGAGGAGCACGCAGGCGCCGCCTCCTCCCGCCTCTCCGGGCGAGGGGGCGGCGCGGGGGGAGGGGCGCGGGGGCCGGGCGCGCCTCCCGCCGCCGGCCGGGGCCCCCGCGGACTGCGGAGCGCGGGGCGGGGCGGGAGCGGCTCGGCGACGCCGGGTGACTGGAGGCTCTTTGTTGCCTCCCACCCCGCCCCCTCGGCCCCCTGGGCTCGGGGCCGCCCCCGCCCCCGCCCCGCCGCCCGCCGGGGCCTCCGCGACCCGGGCTGTCCTTGCCGGCGACCTCCTCCCGGCAGCGCCCCGCTCGCCCGCGGCTGGGGGAGCCCCCGGGCGTCCCCGCAGCCGGGGCGCGGAGACCGCCGGGGCGCGGGACCTACGGGCGCCGGCGTGGGGGGCCGGGAGGCGGCGGCCGCGAAGCGTGACTGGGCGCGGGGCCGGGCCGGGGACTCCGGGTCCGCCCGCGCCCGGCGCGCAGTGTCCTCGCGGCCGCCTCGGGACCGGCCCGCGAGTCGGTGGGCGCCGGGCGGGTGCCGCTGCCCGTGCCCCGCGGGCGGCCGCCCCGGCGCCCCCCCCGGGTTGGGGACGGGGGCGGGGTGCAGCGTGTAGACGTGAAATGGGGGCATCATTGTTCGCGTCCCGCCCTTCCCCCGAGAAGTCCCGGCGTGTGTACGGATAGCACGGCCGCGCGCGCACTGTGTACGGGAATGACCTCATCCCCCGGGACGCGTGCGACCCCGCGCGCCGCCGCCGAGTGCGAGGGGAGAAAGCTGGCGGCGAAATCGCTTTCATCGTCACTAGCAAAAAGGGAATTCCGGCCGTGGGGGGCGGGGAGAATGTGAGCTAATGATCGTTTTGAATTTTGTCATTCACAAGGCCTAAAATCATCTCCTTTTAAAGGTAGAGGTAAAACACTGACCAAGGAAACGCCTGTGCAGTCGATGAGGGCAGGGGGATGTCATCTAGGAAGTCAGAATCGATAGCTTGGGGGAGTTTTACGGTATCCAAAAGCAAATCCAGTAATCAAATAAAATTTTAAAACAGGACAAATTGTGAGCCTTTTGTAGTCCCGAGGAGGATGTATTTTCCATATGAAAGATGACTAGGATAGATGACCTTGTTCTTACTGCTGCAGGATCTAATCCAAAATGGAGGACCTATCATGACTCCAGTAATCTATTCCAAAGTTTGGTGCAAATGTCGATTGGGATCATTTGTACTTCCAAAGAAAAGTGAACAAGTTATGGTTATACTTGGTCAATGCCTGACTTGACTGTGATAGAACTGTGTGGCCCAGTTCTAACTATAAAAAAACTCCCTGGTTTTAGAGCTCAACACCAGCCTTTTTTGTTTCTGGAACCTGCAACCTCAAACCAACAGCCCTATGAGAAGCAGTGACCTGAAGCAATGGCACTGCACCAGGGTGGCCTCAGGTAGGGAAAAGCACAGTGCCTCTGCTTAAACGTGATGTACTTGAATACTAATATCCACCCACATATCTAATTGCAGCTTACCATCACATTTTATTCAAGGATCTCCAAGCTCTGGAAAGAAAACACCCTTGCCAGTCAAATGTCCTTGTTGCCATATTACGAGAAGAGACAGGGCCTTCCTGGTGGCACAAAGGGTTAAGTCTCAGCACTATGAAGCTATCACCAGTCAGTGCAATAGGAGTTAGATCCCTGGCCAGGGAGCTAACCCACCTGGCAGCAGACATCTCCTGTGCCTGCTGCTCCCCTAGCAGTGTATTTCAATCTACCTGTTCTGCTCCCCACTCTGTCTCTGGTGAATCCTCTCACACACACCCCACCTCTGGCCTACACCCCAGCTCCTGTATGCATAAATAAATAAATCTTTAAAAAAAAAAAAAGAGAGAGACAACTATAAAATTCAAGCACTGGATGAATTAATGTAGTAGGTACAATTAAAAAATCATCGCTATTGACTATGAGGTTCATTGTCTTAACATCAATACTCGCTGTAATTTATGTAACTAAAACACATGCACCTAAAATATTATTCTCCAAATTAACTGAAGAACATTTGCTCTGGAGGCTTTTTTCTTGGAAAAATAATAATAAGACATATTGAATCATCCTGAAAAAGAATTAATAAGACATATTCAACCACAAAGAAATCACACCAATTTGCCTTAGTCCATTCATAGGAATACAGTAAATCCAACAGAGCTTATGTTTCAGGGAAAACTCTTACAAAGGGCCAAAGGGGGTGGAGACTTTATTTTAATGACTCAAACTATCTCTTGCCAGAGACAAGAAGCAAGGATAAAAATTCCTTACAGATGACTCCATAACCTACTTCTCATCTGTGCAAGTTAATCCATCTTGCACTAAATAAGTGATATATCACATCATCTTTATCCTAACAGCAAATGTTTCAATGGTATGGGCACCAAATTAAACAACCCAAGTGGAAAACGCTGTTCTTATTTTCTGTGTTTATTAAAAGTGTACCAGCCAAGAATTTTGGCTGCCTGCAACCATTTCCATCCTTTTGTATGGCAGCCTGCCAACTCACAAGTTGGTCATACCATTGCCTTTGGATTTAGACATTGCAATGGGTGGCCTGACCTCCAAAGGTCATTTTGTGGAAGGGCAATTAGCTGGCTGTGACAAAATGTTATTGCTTCTTGTTCATATTTGGTTTAACAATCAAAGAGGGCAAAAGGGAAACTTGAGCTGGGAAATCACACTAATTCAAGCCACAAAGGAAACTTTGTGGAATGTATTACCATATAGAAGAAAGAATTTTAGAGATGGAAGGAATCTTAAGTCCAACCCACTATTTCAAAAAAGGAAAGTGAAGCCCAGAGAAGTAAATTACCCACAGTCACGCAGTCCCTTAGTGATGGAACTGGCACTTAAACCAGGGGGCTCCAGTTATTGGTACGTTAACCTCCCAGCATGTCATACTACCTTCCTGTGGCACAAGAATCAGTGAGTTAAAGCAGTAAAAATTAAAACTGATTTTTTTCTCATTAGCCCTGATTAAAAATTAGCTGGGATATTTGTCTTCGCTAAATGATAGAAGTCATTGGAACTCTTCTGTCATAAAAGTTGTTCAGCCCAAAAACCAGTGCCTGGGCCTCATGTAGGTGCCCATGTTGGAATGGTGAATGAAAGAACAAATGAATGAAGGAGTGAATGACTGCCCTCATCTAAGATAAAGACCAAACTATTCATCAAAAGAAATACACTCTCTGGGGCCTCCCCGGTGGCGCAGCGGTTGAGCGCTGGGTTGCGAAGCTGCCAGCAGCCTCTGCAGCGCCGGTTCGATCCCCGGCTGCTCCCCAGCCACCAGAGGAGGGTCCCACATGGCGCGCAGACCTCTCCCGCCGCCCGCTGCTCCCCTCAGCAGTGTACTTCGGTCCTTCTGCCTGCTCTGCTCCCCCCTCTGGCTCTGGTGAATTCTCTCACCCTCCCGCGCTTCTGACTGTACCCAGTGCATGTATAAACAAAAACAAACAAATGAATAAATAAATAAATAAATAAAACATGCCTCTATTAAAAAAAAAATAGTTTAAAAAAAAAAAAAGAAATACACTCTCTTCTTAGCACTAAGGATAATGATCTCAACTTTGCTTCCTAGCACAACACCCTGGCTCTATATCAGGCCTGTTGCACACCATAGGTGTTCACAGCCATGGAAAGTTGGTCTACACATCTCTTAGCAGCTTTCACCCAGGTGTAAGATGAAACAAAACACACTTCTGTTTAAAAAGGGGTTGCTGCAGGAGTGTTGTCTGGCTCTGAGAAATCTCTTAGAACATGCCTTGTTTAAATTCATCTGATAGCATCAGTGTAGGCTTGTCCTCCCATTTAAGGGCATGAGGAGGATGCATGACTAATGCTACTCAGCAGTCAGGAAATCATTGCTCAGGATTGTAGGCATAGTCTCCCCCATCACCCAAAAAAGGATACTCCCTTGAAAAATTAGGAGTTACTAAGGGATGGGTGAAGAAGAGAAGGTAGCTTGGAGTGAACGTTATTGTACACTTTCAACTTAGGTGTGACGGTATATTGTGTTTTCCTTTGTGGCAGTTTACTTAAAATGTAATTTTTGTCTTCCTCAAGAACAGAAAAAAAATACTGTAGAACATGATATTCCAGTAGGATTCAAGATATTTTTATTACTCATATTTCAGCTTTAGCTGCCCATATATAATCTTCGTTCTAAAATATTATCAAGAGACATAGACATTAGAGGAAACTATTTGCCTCTCTGCCATTTGCATTTTTCTTCCATTTGTCATTTCTCTCCCTTCCAAATTAGGATTTATTCAGTTAATTTTATTTCTTCTTCCCCAGACTGTCTTTCTTTTCTTGGTGTTACACTGTTTAAGCTTGGCGGTAGATCCCCCTAACCTCAACAGTATTGGAGTAGCATTAATTGGTAGAGGCCATATTCTATAAATACAATGCATTATTTCCACAAAAGTCAACTTTGACTTCCATTTAAAGAATATAGCAGGTGCTTTAGGAATGAAAAGAAATGTTGCCATAATAGAATTCTGAACTCATCTCTTATGTTATAAAATCTAGCTGGTAGTTGGGAAGAAAAAAGGAGTGGTTGTCTCTTTCTTGCACAGAATTGACTTCCTTGTCCCATTTTCTATAATCAAACTGAAGAATATCAGTCAATTATCTTACCGACATTATGATCATGCAACAACTGACCTTGGGGCATTTTCTCAAAGATCAGGAAAAAAGTTAACAAAAGATTTTTTTCTGGCTAATCACAGTAGAGAAGAAAGATATTAGCACTAGGATGTATCCTGAGCAAGTTATCTAAAATTAATTCACACTGCTTAACACCATATCTTTTGTAGCTTTTATCGAAGCGTTCAGGTAAATTTTAATGTTCATTAAAAATACCAGTTATCTTTCTCTTTGAAACTGTTGCTAAGCATAGTGACGTGGCGAAATTCTAGTTTGAGAAATTATCTTCAAACCTTTTCCATTGTTTTGGGTTTAATGTCAAAATTCAATCTCTATTCAAGATTTTCTAAAGTTGAAAGAAAAGTAGCAATTTTAATTTCATAATGTTATTTGTCATATCACTTTAATTTGGCCTGCAAACATTTTAATGCCCTTAGCTCATTTATCATTATTACTAACTTATGATAAAGTTAATTGGTCTGTACTCATTTTATATATGAAGAGGTTGAATCCTCTGAGAAAAGTAGCCAGTGGCTAAATATTTGGCTGTAAATAAATTGAATTGTAAGTCAAAAATTAAAAGATGGAAGGACAGAATTTAGTTTCTGTGTTCTGTCTCCTCTCTGTATCTGCTTTAGATAGAAGCCGACATAGACAGGCTTTGAGAAAAATAATGTCTTTTGTCATAGGAATGTAAGAGACAAAAGTGGCAAAATGATTGGCTAACCAATAATGATTATTTGCTAACCTGTTGGGCACTTACAAACATTAACTGGTAATCTTCACAATAGCCCTAAGAAGTGGGTACCATCCCAGAGCCCCCGTGCTATGTGATGTAGCTTATAAAGCTGAGGGACAGAAAGGTTAAGAGAGATTTGCGCGGGCCTCCCTGGTGGCACAGGGGGTTAAGCACCGCACTGTGAAGCAATTCACAGCCTCTGCAGCACAGAGTTCAATCCCCAACCGGTCAGGAAGAAACCCACATGGCGAGGCAGACCTCTCCTGTCTCGCCCGCTGCTCCCCTCAGCAGTGTGTTTCAGTCAATCTGTCTGTTCTGTTCCCCACTCTGTCTCTGGTGGATCCTCTCACCACCACCCCACATCTCTGGCCTGCACCCCAGTTCTTGTATGAATAAATAAATAAATCTTTAAAAAAAAAAAAAAGAGAGAGTGCGAGAGAGAGACTTGCTCAACCACACAACTAGTAAATGAGAAAGCCAGAAAGGACAGTTCCACAGGCCACACTCTTAATGTCTGTACCAGATGGCCTCTTCTATTTCACTTTACTTCCTTTGATTAAAAAAGAAAGGTAAAAGGAGACTCAATGTTCACTTAGGAAATGGAACTAGCAGAGTTAAAAGCAAAACAAATGAAACACTCTCAGGTCTTACTTATTCTGCCACAAGTAGCTATAGCAGTAGTCTATCCAATAAATCATGATATTTCCATTATCCAAGCTGTAAATAAACCCCACCCTTAGACAGTAATTTGGATCCCAAGTACTTAGGCTTGTACTGCAAGCAATGTAGGGAGTCAATAATTGAATTAAATGAGTCTACAAACCAGGAAACTCCAAAGTAAAGTTTGTTATTTGTTTTAAGAACAACACCACAGAGATGTGACCAATGATAATTCATTTATTCACCACTCCTTCACGTTAGAGAACCCAGACATAAAGCTAGCAGAGGTTTATAGTGCTTATAGGGGTAGTGTTTCTTAAACCCGGTCAATGAATCAAAAGTTCATAGTAATGCTTGGAGAGTATTGGCTAAAATTTGATGTTCTTGAATACAGGAAAATAAAATGTCAAGTCCCATGCATTTTTAAGGATCTTTAGAGAAGTGTCTACTTTCTTCTTATTAATATTCTAATTAGTATCAGAGAAACCAGATAGGGGAATACATACCCCTAGGTGACCCTATGCTATCATTAGCTTGGGTTGTTTGCAAAACAATTGGGTATAAAATCTTAGTCTAGGATGAGGCTTAACAACATCTTTGAAAAGGTCTCATCTATTTCTTCATTTATTTTCCTGTGAAATGCATTTTTAGGACATAGTTACTACTGAAAATTTATCACCAATGTATGCGATTATATTTTCAGGGAGAGACCTTAACTAGAAACCTCTATCTTAGCTTTCCATTCAGTCTTTCTTATCTAACTCAGGTGGCATTTTACATCTGTCAAGCTTCCCATAATGAATTTTTCTTTAAATAGCTCCTATTTTGTGCATTTTTGTTACCTTCACTGAGCATCTCATTGTTCTTGATTTTATTCAGTGTCACTTACAAATAATGTTTCCTTTCAAAAGTTCATAGTGTAGTTATTTCCTTCTTATTTTCCACTTTATTTTCTCTCCTATGAGATGGTGATCTGATTTGTTTTACTTGAGCTATTTATATCATCAGGTCTCTGTTTAGTATCAGATCTGGTTTGGCATTCCTTTCCTACTGAATGATGCCCAAATTAAGTTAAGAGACAATTCCTAAGAAAGCTGGCCTATGACTTTTCATGTCCTTAAGCACTGGAGACTCATGTTTAATTTTGAAAGTTGATGTAACTGGCTAAGTTCATAGTTTATATCAGGTTTGACTCAATGGATGCTTTCCAGAATAATCTTGTCGGAGATGGGAGTGGGGGAGGGGAAGGGGTTATAAGTAGGAAAGGAAGAATTAAAGCACAAATACATAAAGGTTATTGACATGCAGTAATTTGATCTTTTGGCATCAATCTTTAGAATATAAGGCCACTTCACCATGGGATTTCCAGTAATGGGCACTAAGTGGAATGTAGGAAGAAGGGCCCCTGATGCTAGATCTAAGGCAAATACTCCCACCATTAGCATAAACCTATCAAAGAAAAGTAGCTTTTCTGCTTTAACCTTCTATTTAGGTCTTTTTGTTAGGATTCTGGTTGCAACCAATTCAAGGTAGTTTAAACATAAAAAGGGACTTATCTGTACATTTCAAGCATGATCTTTAGGCTAGCTAGATCTAACTAGATCAAGCAATAGCACAATCTCCACCTCACATTGTTGCTTAGCTTCATCTTTGTGTTTTGACCTATTCTTTCCTACTGTATACATAGTTCCAATTTCTTATTTTACCAGCACTATGATCGCAAAGCTGGACATTCTATCCAGCCACAATAACCCTGACTGGACTAGCTTGAAATGCAGAGCCATCCTGAACCAAACATCGTGGCCATGGTGAAGTGGTTCTCTAATTGGTCAGAACTAAATCCATCCTGTGGTCAAGATTTTTTATGAAAATGGTCACAATAAACACTCTGTCAATGTTCATGTCTTTCAGTTGAACTCTTCCTCAGTGACTCTGAGCTTAGGTGACTCATTTTGACCAATGAGACAATGACAAGCGTTACAAGCAAAGACATAAAAACTTATACATTAGGGCCTGCCCTACCTTGCTGTTCTTTGGAAACCAACACTGAGACAACCATGTGAAGACTCCTCGACTGGGGTATTAAAGAATGAGAAAACACTTGGATAAGAGAGAGTTGTCTTGATGAGGTCCTAGAACAACAGCCTCTCAACCCTCCAATTGTGAAATAGGGTTCTGGATCATCCAGCCCCAGCTGAGCTAAACTGAATAAAAATAAATGGCAAGTCAACCCACAGAATCATGAGACATAATGGCTACTGTTTAATGCCCACTAAAGTTATGGGCTGGTTTGTTATACAGCAAAATTAACTTTTACACCAATTTTCTTCTTCAAGAAGTTCCCACAGTCTTTTTTTTTTTTTTTTTAAGATTGATTTATTTATTTATACAAGCACTGGGTACAGTCAGAAGCGCGGGAAGGTGAGAGAATTCACCCCAGCCAGAGGGGAGAGCAGAGCTGTCACAAAGTACTGCTGAGGGGAGCAGCTGGCGGCAGGAGAGGTCTGCGCGCCAAGTAGCGGGACCCTCGCCCAAGGGCCTGGCCGGGGATCAGGCCGGGGATCTGGCTGGCGCTGCAGAGGCTGCGGGCAGCCTCACAACCCAGCGCTCAACCGCTGCGCCACCTGGGAGGCCCAATTCCCACAATCTTTGAGTAGAGCTATGGCTGCTGCACTAAGGGGAAAATTTGCGGGTGTAGCTCCTGTTTCAGCTGAAGAAAGTCCATTTTGGCTCAGGTTCTCATATCAAGGAATGCAGAGTCCATTTGCCTGATCACAGCTCAGGTTGGTTGCTTAATATACTTACGAGTTCTTCCTCTAGAAGACAGCATGAAATGCAACAGGGGAAAGAGGAATAGAATGGTAAAAAGGCAGGGCACCAAGTTACATGCAGATAGGAGTTCTTGAGGTCATGAGCAAGAACTATAATTTGTAAACCAGATTATCTGGATTCTTGTTTCTTTTTCTGCTTATTTTCTGCTTGTTATGCACAAATATTTAGTAAAATCTTGCTGGAATGTTTCAAACAGTTTTCAGTTGGTCCACATGATATTAAAAGAAAAGATTTTGTGTATGTTCAAGATTCTAGGGGGAACAGGCCCCCTCTCAGGTCATCAGTTCGGTGGCAGAGGTAAGTTAGAGGAAGATCCTCCACCTAATCCATCAAACTCTTAGGAATCAGCTTCTAATCAGCTGCTCTTGGCAAAGATCTCAGTGAAGAACCATGTGTGTGAGGCATGGTTTAGGAGCCAGGCATGAGTCGGATAAAACTCATGTTTGTCTCCAACACTGAGGTCATTCCTCGGAAGAGTTCAAGAAGACATTTCTCCCCAAGGAGGGGGAAGAGAGGATGCAGATATTCCTGGAGGTTTCAGAGCAATATATCAGATCTCGGCCTCCGGAAGTCCTAGGCAGCAGTCCAGTGCAGTAAAACAAGAGTATATGAGATTGCAGGAGGCTCTGAGAAGGGAATTTAGAGCTCAACATATTTAGATCTAAGTGGAAATGCACATCTAGGTTGAGAAGAGGGAAGAATCAGGACAGATAAAAATGGGAGGGGAAACACTTTACAAATATCTGGGATATGGAAGGGGTCCTGGAAACCAAGTAGACTGTCTATCAATATATATATGACCTTGCTGGAGGACACCTCAGTTTTTTTAATTTTGATTAGGGCCCCAAACTACTCTCTGCTGTCCTGGAGTGTTTTGTAGTCCATGCCAGAGGACAGGACACTGATATTAATCACTCCTCTTTAAAATGTTGTAATGGACAGAAACTAAGCTTGAACTAAGGAAATTATTTCTCAAGTAATAAAACCTCAGGAAAGACAAGGATGACCAGCATCTCAAAAGGTCAAGAGTTGCTTCTTTCTCTCAGATTGGCATCTTCACAAAGCTGTACCACAGCTGCCAGCAGTCTGGCTTACCCCTTATTTGGCCACCAGAGAGGGATGTTTATTCTAACCCCAATAAACTATAAGTAGGGACCAGAGAAAGACCCTGACTGACTTGCTTGGGTTATGTCAATGATCCAAATGCTGGACAGGGAGGTGAAGTAGTCTGAGTGATGTAACTTAGGCCATGTGCCCAGTTTGAGAGCCCTCTAGACTTCTGGAGGTAGGGGAGAGAGGTTTCTCAAAAGTAGGGAGGGAATTTTCCCTGAAGATTGGGATCTGACAGTTCTAAATTCTCCTGGTTTCCTAACCAAGTTCTGCTGCTTCCCAGTGGATCAATCTTTTAAGATGGAAAAGAATAAAGTCTAAATAATGGTATAGTGACTACAGAGCAAGTCTGAGCAAAGTCTTCCCTTTTTCTCTACTTTATCTTCCTCCATATGTTCCTTTTGTACATTTTATCCCCCCTGGATATATAGCAAAAATTATGAACATAATAAAAATGAAAATAAAGAGGAATGAAATTTGTTAAATGGCAATATTAAAGTTAATCCAATTATCTTATTAAGTCTATATACATAAATTGTGGCTCTCTGGTGATGCAGGGGTTAAAGACAGCGCTATCAAGCTATCACCAACTACTGCAGCATGAATTTGATCCCCAGCCAGCTAGGGAGCAACCCATATGGCACAGCAGACCTCTCCTGCCTCGCCCACTGCTCCCCTCAGCAGTGTATTTCAGTAGCTCTGCCCATTCTGCTCCCCATTCTCTCTGGTGAATCCTCTCACTCCCCCGCACCTCTGGCTTACACCCCAGTTCTTGTATACATAAACAAATAAATCTTTTAAAATACATAAATAGAGTAGATACATTTTAAACATAGAAAAATATAAAAATAACTTTTAAAATGGTAGAAGGTAGTGCACAAATCCTTAAATTATTGGCAGTTCTGGTGGAGTTTATTAATACATATTAACATCAAGTTGAATTGCCTTTTGCTAACTTGAGGAACTGGGCCTCCATATTATACTGCATATAGAACTTTATAAATCTCTCCCTTTAGTTGTCTGCATGGAGTGGAAAGTCCATTCTATATTTGTTTTTGTATATGTCTGTTTGGATTTATATTAATACATTAATTCACAATTAAATAGAGCCATGAAGAAAGCCTTGGATAAAATACCATATTTATACTTTCTTTCATTAACCATCTAAGTTCAAATTATTATTTTAAAATGAAATTTATTTTGGTATAATTTATATATAATAAAATGCATCCACTTTAAGTATACATTATTTCCATGAATTTAGACAAGTTTATATATTCATTTGCCCAACATCAGAGTCAAGATATTGAACAGCTCATCACCCCAAAATATTCCCTTGTGGCTTAAGGGGTCCTTGGGTCAATAATTCCCCTCACCTTCAGCCTTAGGTAACTAGTGGTCTGCTCTGTATCATTATAGATTTGTCTTTTCCAGAGTTTCATAGAAATGTACTGATGCAGTATATACTGTGGTGTCAGCTTCTTTTCTTTAGCATGATGTATTTGTATGTATACCAGCAGTTCCTTTCTTATTGCCACTAGGCCTCCATTATATGGACATACCACAATTTATTTGTTTATCCATTTATCTGTTGATGGATATTTAGGGTTTTTTCCAGGTTTTTATTTGTTTTTGTTGTTATGCATAAATTGACATGAACATTCAGTTACAAATCTTTGTACAGACATATACTTTCATTGATTAGGTAAACAGTTAGATTTGGAATGGTTGGATCATATGGGTAGTGTATATTTAACTTTGTAGAATACTGCCAAGCTGTTTTCCAAAATTGTTGTGCCATTTTAAATTCTCACTCATAGTATATGAGATTTCTATTTGTTTCACATCCATGCCAACACTTAGTATGGTTAGCCTTTTTAATTTTAACCATTTTAGTGATTATGTATTGTTATCTCATTGTGGTTTTAATAAGCATTTCCCTGATGTCTAATGATGTATATTCTCTTTTCATGTGCTTATTGGCTGTCTGTAGATCTTCTTTGATCCTTGTTATTGCCACTCTCTCCTGCTTCAGCTCTCATTAGCTGCTGTCTAGAATGTAAATTTCTAACTCATCTTCAGTATAAAACAAGGTCTGATTATATCCTAATCCTATTTGTATGCCTTCCACAGAGCCCTATTTCTCAAAATAAAGTTCACATTTAACATGACATTCAAAGTTTTTAGCAAATTAGTCACATGTGACTAATTTAAAAGATCATTTCCCTTCCTTGTCCTTTAATCCCTGTACCCCATACTTCTCATACTTGCACTTGAGACTACTGAGCATTCCCTAATCCTGCCATGCATGCTCATGGGTTTGTGACTTTGCTCATGCTATATATTCCACCTGCTTGGCCCTTTGCTCTTCTCCACATGTCTGCATGAAATGTTCATTTCTTCTTTTTTTTTAATCCATTTATTTTCCTTCATAGAAGAACTGGGGTGTAGGCCAGAGATGCGGGGAGTAAGAGGATTCACCAGAGACACGGTGGGGAGCAGAACAGGCAGATTTACTGAAATACACTGCTAAGGGAAGCAGCAGTGGAGATAGGAGCTGTCTGCTGTGCCATATGTGGGTTAGCTCCCTCCCCGGGGATTGAACTCTCTCAGGCCATAGCAGTGACAGAGCTGAGACTTAACTCCTAGGCCACCAGGGAGGCTCAAATGTTCATTTTTTTTTTTTTTTTAGGATTTATTCATTTATGCATACTAGAACTGGGGTGTAGGCCAGAGGTGTGGGGGGTAAGAAAATTCACCAGAGAAAGAGTGGGGAACAGAATAGGCAGATGTACTGAAACACACTGCTGAGGGGAGCAGTGGGCAAGACAGAAGAGGTCTGCTGCACCATGTGGGTAGCTCCCTGGCGGGTGGGGATTTGAACTTGTGCTGCAGTGGCTGTGGATAGCTTCTTAAGTTGCGTCTTAACCCCTTGTACCACCAGGGAGGCCCCTAAATGTTGATTTCTTAAGGCCCAGCTCAAAATTCTCCTCTTCCAGGAAGTCTTCCTGACCTTTCAGGTGAGTTAACAGCTGTCTGTATACTCAGCACTTTTAGTCCAAGCTGCTAGAGAGATCATCATCACAGTTTGCTATAGTAGTTGCTTGTGGAGCTGCCTGCCTCTCACTGGAATTTAAGTTCTTAAGAACAGAGATGGTAACTCATTCTTTTTCACATTCTGAGGGCCTAGCTTGGTAAAACTGGTTGACTGAATGTGTGAATGGATGACTAAGTGAATAAGTGAAAAAAAAAAAATCTGCCTAAGGCAAGTTGTCTACTCTCTTTAAAACCTCATGGACTTATCTGTAAATTGAGAGATTTAAAATAGCAGATTTATAATATCTTTCCAGCTCTAACGTTTTCTAAATTCTATATTTATTGCTTGAAATCAGTAAAATAATGTGTTTTGACATATTCTAAAACTGGATGATGGATCAAATGGTGCTAATTATAAGCTCCGGATCACCATTGACCTTGCTGCTTTGAAGGGCAGCATCCTATTCCCTATGAAGTGATAAGATGAAAATAGTAGGACTCTTCTCAATTAGCTTTGCAAGCAGATGTGATAATGAAGAATAGCACCATTTGAGTCTAAATCTATAATGCAGCAGCAACAGCACACTCTCACATTTTCCTGTAATTTTGTGCCTTTATGTTTCTATACATCATGTTTTTTATTTTTTATAGTTTGAGAGAAGACAAAAGAAAGAAGAATGAGAATACTTAGAAAACCAGAGTCTCCTATTTAACTGTACAGTCACAATTAAAGCAATCTAGTAATTATTATTTAAATTGTAACTTGTAATGTTATAATCTCAAAAAAGGTGTTTATTCAAGTGTATCAAGTTAAAAATATATAATGAAGAAATTTTTCCATATTACTCATGACAAATTTTCTAAATAATACAAATTATCTATTTCATTTTTCAACCTATAAATCCAGGAGGTTTTTTTCCCCACATAATTACTCTGGAAAAAGTTAGAAATTGAAACAGTTTCTGTTAGCTTCTTAACTTCTTCCCAGTATTAGAGCATTTGTTAGCTGGCAACAGTCAGAGCCAAATCCACAATTTGGATTTCAAATTTAGTAAGTGGTAAATCATTTGTAAGACCAAAAATACACAAAGCTACAGCAACAACAGTATCCTTCCCAAGTATTTCAGAAGGATCACTAGCACAGTGCCAACATTATTAATTGCTCTATAAAAAGACACACATGAAGGCATGTGCCCCAAAGGTCTGACAACGCCAGAACATCATTAGGATTACTGCTGTCAATTAACTCTGAAGCAAAACTGTTCATAAAATTACATAGCAATTAACAATCTTCCAGGACTCCTTCATATTTTTTAGGCTTTTTTGTCCAAATTAGGGATTTTCTTCCTCCTCTGATGATTGAGTGCTGCATTGAATTATCTATTTTACATGACTCTTCCCACTTGTAACTGATTGATAATCCTGCCATTTTCAAAAAAACACAAGACCAGAAATCTGGAGACCCTTTCTGAGCTACCCAGTAAGTCTCCTATAAAAACAGGTTTAATGATTTTTTTTTTTAAGACTCAATAGTAACCCCAAGAAAGCCCAGTGCATGGAAGCTTCAAACAGATGACAAGATGTAACAAGAGCGTATGTATCTGAAGATTATTTAAAGACATTATGACATGGCAAAATTCTCCTAACATATTAGAAAGTGAGAAAGCCAGAACACTAAATTGTAAGATCAGAAAGAACGACACCAATTTTTTAAAAGTATATACTTTTTATACTACTCATATACATATACATACTTACATACTCTTCAAGAGTATTATATATACTCTATATACATATGTGTGTGTAAATATATATATATATATATATATACACTGTATATGTGGGGTTGAGTACACACAGAGTGGAATGATATGGACAAAAATGTAAACTGAAGTTGGTTCTCAATTGTGACATTATTTTCTTTTATTTACTTCCCTATAGTTTCTAAATTTTCTGAAATTAACATATATTATTTTATAATAGAAAATAATTTTTCAAACGTTCTTTTAAAATAATTGCTTACAGGCTGCTTTTAAATAGCTAGCTCCTCTATACATTTATTTTTTTTTTTAATTTATTTTATTTATGCATACAAGAACTGGGGTGTAGGCCAGAGGTGGGGGGTGAGAGGATTCACCACAGACAGAGTGGGGAGCAGAATGGGAAGATATACTGAAATACACTGCTGAGGGGAGCAGTGGGCAAGATAGGAGAGGTCTGTGCCATGTGGGTTAGCTCCCTGGCCGGGGACTGAACTCATGCGGCAGAGGCTGCGGATAGTTTCATAGTGCTGAGACTTAACCCCTTGCGCCATCAGGAAGGCCCCCTCTCTATACATTTAATATGATTTTTATTATCACAGTTGTGAACAATGAGACCTACCTGCTTGACTTGTTATCGCTTCATATTGGAAGCACCCCACTAAACCAGAGGTATGAAAGCTGCTAGTTTTCACTATCTCAAAGACTACCAAGAAAAAATAAGGAAGCAGAAAAAGACATTTACAGAAAATAACAAGTGTTGGTGAGAATGCGGAGAAATTGGAATCTTTGTGCTCTGTTGGTAAGAATATAATTATGCTACAGCTATAGAAAACAGTATGGCAGCAACTCAAAAAATTAAGACTAGAATTACTAATGATTCAGCAATTCCGCTCCTGGATATATGTCCCAAAGAATTGAAAGCAGAGCATCAAAGAGATGTTTGTACAACTATGGTCATAGCAGAATTATTCACAATAGCCAAAAGGTGGAAGTAAACTACTTCTCCATCCACAGGAGAATGGATGAATAAAATGTGGTATATACATACAAGGAATATTATTCTGCCTTAAAAAGAAAAGGAATTCTGACACTGTACTTCAAAATGCATGAACTTTGAGGATATTACTTTAAATGTTCCACAAAAGGATAAATACCGTTATGATTTCTAATGCATAGGACAGAAAATAAAATGGTGATTGCCAGGAATTAGAAGAAGGGGATGTGGGAATTTACTTTCTAAAGATACAGGTTTCAGTTTGGAATGAAGAAAAACTTCTGGAGAAGGATAGGGGGATGGTTGCACAATGATGCTGAAGTACTTAATGCCACTGAACTGTACACTTAAAAATGATTAAGATGTAGGTTTTATGTTACATGTTTTTTTTTTTAAACCACAGTTGGAAAGAATAATTTAAAAACACATTTGTATTGGAAAAATTAGCATACAATAGCTCAGACACTTGATTCATCGGAGAAGTCAGGCTATCAGTGAGAAAGTTTTCAGTCATTTATTAGCCAATTCTGAGAAGTTTGACATTCTGGCTCCCTGGCCCTATACAAATTAAAATTAGCACACAAGAGAAAGAATCCGCAAGAGGCAGCTGTGGGTTTGATAATCCAGCAAACTGTTGCCTATAATCAGAGGTGACAAAGGTGCAGATCCAAGTCCCACAAACCCGAGCTTGGAACATGGAGGGAGTCTCAGTGATGAGGATCTCATCTAGGTAAATGAAGGGAATACATTTAGAAAGTGCCAACAACTGTTAAAAATTTGCATTTTGGGCTTAAAGAAATAAGTTTGGATTACCTGGAAAATTCACCAACATTCCGAAGTTCATTCTCCTCCGCAGAGCTGGACAAAGGAGGCGTTGCTTGTCTATGATTGCAGTCATTTGCGTGACCCCCACACTGAGGTCAGCCTGGCCATCGCCTCGGCATGGTCACTCTCCAAAGCTTCTCTGCAGGCGGGTCCCTCTAAGCTCTGCATCTGGGCCTCTGACCTGTCACTCCAGAGTCCTCCCTGGAGGTCCGGAGGCTGCAGCCGCCGGCAGAGCTGGGTGGCGCCTGGCCGGCCTTCCGGAGCGGATCCATGCGCACGTTGACCTCCCCGGCTGCAGGCTCACCCCTCAGCCCTCAAAGGGAACCCCATTCTTTCTCCTTTCTCTCCACGTGGGCCACACATTATTAACGTGTATAGAGCATAATATTTTAAAAGACCTCAAAGACACTTTTGGCTGGTCCCTTAGCAAACATCAGAAACAGAGAAAAAATCCCATTTAAGCTTAGATAACTTTCTTAAATTAGTTTTGAAGCATTAAGGGAGAAATGGCCTCTTTTATCTCACAAAATGTAGATGCCACACTTCCCCGTGGAAGAGAAAAGAGGCGGGAGGGTGTCTAAGTGCCCTTCCGTTAAGCTTTTAAGATTTGGAAATTTCTGGTCAAAAGGGGCAGGGGGTTGAGCCTTCCCGGGATTCCTCGGGGCCGCCATCACTCGGAAGGAGCGTCTGGACGCCTCCTTCCCTCCCATCGGAGCTGCTTTGCCTTTCATTCGTTTTAAATTCTGAGTAGATTTTTTTCACTGGAAAGCCATATAAACAAAAGTATGTTTCTGCTTCCAGAATGGAGATAAAGGTTGAGATAGTTTGGGCTAAACCCTACACTCACCTGTCCCTGGGAAGTCACCTACCTGAATCCCTGCTTCCAAGGATGAGAATTGCAATGTTATTTATCTCACATGAGATAACTTGTTAGTAACCAAACCAGAACGCACAGCGTACAAGTTATTAATATTTTGCCCAGTTCTAGTGCAACTCAATCTACCCCTGTCTCTTTTCCCAGGATTAAATACACCTGACTTAAAGAAAGACGGTAAAGTTTCCATTCAGAAGGCCTGCTTCCCAATTCCAGTGCAACCACTTCCTGGATAGGTAACCTTAGACATGTCACAAAGCCTTTCTCATGCGTAAAACATTTGCTAATAACTGCCTTAATCTCTCCTAGGGGTTATTATGAAAATCAAATAAAGTGACACAGCTTTTATGTTTAAAGTAATTTTAAAATATGTCGAATGTATTAAGTACTGAAATTATAAATCTTTTAATGTAGACTGTCTTATATTTTAATGTGTCCAATACCAGAAGCCCCCCCCCTTTTTTTTAATTCAGGAGGAACTTGTAACATGATCCCATTTTAGTTAAATTGAAAACTCAGGTTTAAAATACTTCTCCTCAGAAATAATAGGGGGGTTGGAACTTTCTTAAGTTCTAACTGCTCGCTTGGTTTGCTTTGTTCTGGTAAAGGTCTTTCTGGTCTTCAATGAGAGTTTAATTAGAAATGTTAGCGTAATTGTATAGTCACCTTCTAGAGGCTATGCTTGACCAAGGGTTTTAAACATAGGGGACACTGAACAGATGAAGAACCACTGGTAGAACTTTTCTGGCAGATTTTGCTGCTTTCTATATGACCTCTAGGGAAGTGAGTGTGAACTCTGCCTCACTCTACACAGGCATTTTTGGCTACCCACTCTGTCTCCTTTTTTTTTCTCTGCCGCTCTTCCCCCACCCCCACCAGCCTCACCTCCAAGCTGCCCCCACACCTACTCCCCAGTAGTATCTAAAATTCTTTCTAGTGATCCAGAGATGAGAGATGTCAGAAAATGAAAGGTAACATTTTAGGTGGAAGCAACCCAAGTGATGGATGAACAGATAAACAAAACATGGTATGTAAATACATACAGTGGAATGCAGTTCAACCTTAAAAAGGTGGGAAATTCTGGCACATTCTACAAATAGGAATGAACCTCAGGGACAGTATATAATAAAAGCAAGTGCTTATTCCTTTTTTAGGATATTTGTTTCATTTTCTTTTGTTTCATTTTTATAGGACTGGTTTGGTCACATCTTTATTTCTCACAAAGAAATCAACAGGAATTGCAAGTGGATAGGTAGGATCTGAGCACCTAGTGAGAGTACAATTGTACTAGTAACCTAAGCTTTAGTGAATACTCTCAGCAATTCACAAAACTGTTACTCTTCTTACTCTGTGTAAAATGCGTTTTCAAAATTCTCAGTTATCTTTGAATCTTTTTAGAAAAGTAAAATAGTTTTGTACTTTACTACATACCTCTCTATAAACTCATCTGTCTTGAAAGGTAAATAACATTGGTGGAACCCCCAAATTCAGTTATTTGAAATGCCTATATACAGTGGATGGCATAACAAGAAATGAAGACAAATGCTTGATTGAATTTGGTCCAGTATTCTTAACCTTGTTTGAAGGTTGCCTGTTCGGTGGAAAGACTTCTTTGACAATGAACCATTCATTCACATGTGATTGCAGCAATAGGAAAGAATGACTAGTTCTTCAAAGTAGCTTTTCAAAGAAAGAAATTAGCCTTTGGGGGGCAAGGAAGACTGGGAATAGGTAGGAGGTAGGAAATTAGATCTAGATTAATTTAACTTGGACCATCCTGGACCTGGAAGCCAGTTCCAAATTGAGGTCTTTCATCTGAGTTCTAAACTGGTGGGCCACTTCCTCACTAACTGCAAAGAAAGCCACATCGCACTGAACACAGTGGATACTGATGAAGACTTCATCTGATCAGCATGGCAGAAGAAGCAAAAGCTGAGTGGGTCGAACAACATTTTCTGCCCTGTCATGTTTTTTTAAAAAGATTTATTTATTTATGCATACAAGAGCTGGGGTACAGGCCAGAGGTGTACAGGGTGAGAGGATTCACCAGAGACAGAGTGGGGAACAGAACAGGTGGATTAACTGAAATACACTGCTGAGGGGAGCTGTGGGTAAGGCAGGAAAGGTCTGCTACGCCATGTGCATTAGCTCCCTGGCCAGAGATCGAACTCTGCTGCAGTGGCTGGTGAGAGCTTCATAGTGCAGAGACTTAACCCCTTGTACCACCAGGGAGGCCCTGCCCTGTCAATTTTGGTAGTGGAACAGCTTCAGAAGTGGTGGAAGGAGAGTACCTGCTCATCCTCTTCAGAAGACAACTCTCCCTCCAGAATTGTCTACATGTATAGCATTGTTCTTCTGGGCTGAATTCTCCTTAAACTAAAACAACTCTTTTCTGGAGGCTCTTATAATAGAAATCCATAATATCATAAAGCCTCATCAACACAAATTAACAATGGGTTTTAAAGGAGGAGGAGATTAATTTTTGGATGATAGTGAGAAACAGTTCTGGCAGAGAGCAAATTTGAATGAAGAGCTGGCCTGGGGAGAAAGAACACAGATGGCGAAAAAGCAAGATGAGTCTGCTGGCAAGAGGGAGAATGGGGGACACCAGCCACTAATTCAAGCACTTTATGCTTGAAAACTGAAAGTCTCTCTTAAAGAGCTTGGACACAAAGATGAGAATCACCTACCATTTTCATTAATGTGAATTTATTATTCCATTGTGTTTATCAAAACTCTTTGCTAATTAGGGAGACACTGTCATAGGCAACTAAACTATTGTTCATTATAGGTACCTCCAACACTTTCAATAGATAATCAACAGTTTATGAGGGAAGATTCTTTGAAAGTTTGTCTCAAAATCTTTATCTTGCTATTCTGATCTATACTATATGACAATCTTTACCAACCATACTTCCACACTGAAAGACCTGCTTAAACCAAAATACTAATGTTGGCATGAGACCAAAGGGCATCCTGACACACCCAAACTTGCACGCTCTAAAGGGGTCTGACCATCCGTGCACACAAAGGCAAAGCACATTCTTGGTGTGAAAGAACTTTAATAAAATTAATGTGCCATGCCCTCATAGGCAAATACCCAACCAAACAGGGTTGGCTCAAAGCTGAGGTCCAAAAGCTTGCCACTCGTCTAAGGTATCATCTGGTGGGGAGCTGTAGGAAAGAGGTTCTGAAATAGATCCCAGAAAGCTGGGACAAAAGGAGATTCCATTCAAGACAATGGCTGCCATTATCAGCCTCCCCACGTTGTTTCTGTATGTCTGAACTCCACGCATCTCCTTCCATGTCTCCTTCCCAGCAGTATCAGGGTGCCACAGAAGCAAGCGCTCTCCTTATTTCATCCCCATAAGCTTCCCCTGGCTGCTCAGTTCTGCCCTTAGTTCATAATAGCTAGTTAAATGGTAGTTCTCCCTTTTATGGTTATGTCTCTATTAAAACTAATTCTTAATAAACTCCATTCTTTTTCCCTCAAAAATTCCACTAAGGACCTCCCTGGTGGCACAGGGGTTAAAGTCTTAGCGCTATCAAGTTCTCACCAGCCACCACAGCATGAATTCAATCCCCATCCAAGGAGCTAACCCACATGGCACAGCAGACCTCTCCTGTCTCCTTCACTGCTCCCCTTAGCGGTGTATTTCAGTGGTCTGCTCCCCACCCTGTCTTCGGTGAATCCTCTCACCGCCCCCCCCCACCTCTGGCCTACACCCGAGTTCTTCTATGCATAAATAAAAAAAATAATTAATTTTTAAAAATCCCACCAAACCTCTGTTGAGGTAGTGAGCTCCTTTCCCACATTAAGTAATCAATTCAACTTTGTTTTATCAACAGGTTGAACTGGTATTATTTGGGGATCCAGCATTCTACATGCTAACATGTACATACATTTAAATTAGAAGTTTTATTTATAATCCCTATTACCACTTTACTGGATGAAAAATAGAATATTTTGCATAGTAATCTAGTGTTCTACAATTTACAAAATACTTTCCCATCTGTTGGGTTATCGGAAAAGTCATGACATATAGAAAAAATGTGTCATGACTTTTCCAACAACCCAATATTATTTTGTTGGGTCTTTTTTTACCAATGAGAGGTAAATAAATATCGATAATCATTATTTTTTACCCATGAGAACAGCCCAAAGATGGTAAGCGGTTCCTTTGAAGTTGAACAATCATTTAAAAGTAAGAGTAGAATCTATATAGTTGGCCTTCCAATTTCAAAAGCTAATTGTAAATTACATTTCATATTAAATGAGAGATCAAATATTTTCCTAAATCTTAAGGAACAAAACTGTATTAGTTTGCTAGGACTATTATAACAGAGTATTACAAACTGAGTGACTTAGAACAACAGAAACCAGTCTTATGGTCCTGGAGACAAGAAGTCTAAAATCAAGCAGGGAGTAGGGCTATGACAGAGAATCTGTTCCATGCCTCTTGTCTGGCTTCTGGTGGTTTTCTGGCAGTATTTGGCATTCCTTGGCTTCTGCTCCATCACCCTGATCTCTGTCTTTATTGTCACATGACATTCACCCTGTGTGCATGTTTGTGTCCAAATTTTCCCTTGTTATAAGTTCACTGCTCATATTGGATTAAGGTCCCACCCTATTCCAGTGTGACTTCATCTTAACGAATTATATCTTCAGTGATTCTATTTCCAAGTAAGGTCACATTCTGAGATGCTTAGGATTTCAGCACATAAATTTTGAGGAGAGACAATTCAATCTATAACAAATTTATTTATATGTGTATATATATGTGTTGATATACATATGTAGAAAATTTATTCTACCTGTTTGCAAGTCCAGCAGTTCATACCAGATGCTTTTATTGCAGTAAGTCTTTGGACTAGACAGTAAAGGTTGCCATAGAGTAGACACAATAGCTTAAGGCAAATACATTTTCTGGACTGTTATGTTGCTGATTTTATTTTATTCTCAGTAATAAGTAATCAAAAATGTTCTATGAATTATTGAGCCAAATGCATGCCTGGAAGCCATTGCTTATATTTGGTTTAAAGGGTACATCCACTTTAAATGTATTTTGTGAGTGAGAACAACAAATAAATTGTGTGCGCTAAAGAGCCTTGTCCAGTCTGGTGCATGCTGTACTCCCATTGGCAAAAATGGGTGTATGCAAAAATATACTTTAAAGAAAATAATCTATTTTAGTCAAGAAAAGTAGACAGGGAACATAGTCTGCTCTTAGCTTGAGTGAATTTATTCTGGAAACCTTTTTGTTTAAACATTCAAAAGCTAATCCCAGAAGAAAACATTCTACAAGGGTCTTGCTAATTCATTTACCAACCATGAAAATAACTACCAATCCATGTTGTCAATCCTTTAAAAATAATCAGTGAGCACAACCTAAAGGGGCTGGTCTTTTTCTTCACCTTGTCTTTAGATGGTTTTGAAGGGAATCTCTGTTTTGAGGGGCAAAAGCATATTTGTTCACTGAAAACAGATGTGTTTTGAGTCAGTGGATTAGACAGTTGTATGGATGTATTGATTTTGGTTTATATACTATTGCACATAGTCAAATATTACATAAATGCATACAGATATGAAACCTCTCTATAAATTAGAATCTATAATAATAAAGGAAATACACTGAAACTCACCACTCAACTTAAGAACCAGAACATTATTGGTAATGCTCCCTTCCCTTCTCTTCCTGGGCTAACCACCATCCTAAATTTGTGATATCTTTGCTTTAAAAAAGAAATTTTGCCACATATGTTGTGTGTTATTTTGTTTTGCTTTTCTGTCTGGAGTTTCATAAAAAGAACATAGTGTATGAAATTTACTGTGGCCAGTTCTTTTTTCTTGTGTTTCTGAGACTTACCTGTTACTGCTCATTCATTTTCATTGCTATGAATTGTGTTATCCATTGTGTTAATGCTTGGTGATTTATTTATCCATCTTCCTGGCAAGGAACATTTGAATTATCCACAGATTTTTGCTCTTGTGAATAGTGAGCATTCTACATGTGCCAAAAGGTTATTCTAAGACATTGGTTTTTTAACTTTAAAAAAATCATACTTTATACACATATAATAAATGTATTTTGCAAGTTCAATAAGACTTTTAATCACAAGTCATACAAACATGGGTGTATACACATATATGAAACAATTTATGAAAAAAACATGCTTGCTAGAGCAATACGCAATGCTCTCTAACTTTTTTCTATGTTGGATGGCTATGGACCACGAAACTGGTTTCATGACTCATTAATAAATACATGCTTGAAAAAAACCTGATGTAGAATATATACCCAGTAATGAAACTGCTCAGTCTTTCCAACAAAATGCCAAATTGTTTTCCAGAGTGATTGTATCAATTACACTCTCACTAGGCATGCAAAAGAATTCTGAGAGTTTTACATCCTCTCCCACACTTGGTATTGTCAGAGTTCTTCATTTTTGCTAATCTTTTAGGTGAAAAATGGTAACTCACTGTGGTCTGCACTTGCAATTCTCTGAAGAGCTTTTAGTTCATGTATCTTTTTGATTATTTATTCACTTTTTCTTTGAAATGCCTATTCATGTCCATTTTTCTAGTGTATTTTTTTGTTACAAGGCACTTATTGAACAATTTGCGTCACAGCCCATGCTGCTTTGTTCTTCGTAGCCCAGGGCTTCAAATGAAATATTATTCCTTTGGGAGTCAAGGAACTTTATCTGATCTGAGGGCGTGTGAGAGAAAATTGGTTCCTCATTTTTTGTTTTTGGGTTGAAGCCTTCTTTTTACGTTGTTAGGAACAAACCGGCATGAGGAATACTGTCCTTTCTTATCTAAGCCCAGTGCCTATTGTTGCTTTTGAGAAGGTGTAATAGCTGCTGAAGACTGCCTGGAGAGGGCATCAATCATTCCTCACTGATACTGCTTGAGGAGCAGCAGCTCATCTCCCCTTCCCTACCACATTTCTTTTCTACCCCAATCAAACATTTTGCTCCTCTGTTCATTCATCATTGGCATTTATGGGCTCCTGCACTCTCTGGAAACGTCTTTTAATGTCATCCAAAATTTCAAGCTTGAGTTGAAATCTTGGGTCTTTTTTCCCACACTCCTGCAGTCCTTGGTATTTCACTATAAGAGGTAGAGAATTGCTGGTCCCTGAGTGCTGGTAATAGCGTGCTCTGACCAGGAGCTCCTGTTCCTGTCTTTTGCCTAGATGGAGCTGGTGCTGTCCTCTTTCTGGGTCAGGATAGACCTTGTCCCAAAAAGGCTTTCAGTATCATTACAGTCTGTGAAACCACTTCATAAAGTGGATGATATTCTTCCATGCTATGTTACAATTGAATTTTATGTTGTGTATTAAATTAATCATAAATCCAGCCACCCCAGTATCATAAACTCAAAAATTAAATAATACACAAACCTCTGTAATAATGAAGTTAAGACTCAGAAAATAAAGTTTCTAGCTGTCACTTATATGATCTGGAGCCTGACTATTAAAAGGTTTATCGTGGTCCTAGTTTTGCATTCATGATATTAACCTTGGGCCTACTTTTCTAGGTCAGGGTTTCTCAAATTGGGTTCTCAAAGACTTGCTCTTCTGGGGGAAAACATTCGGGTTGACCTCAAACCCCCTGAGTTTCAGTCTCTAAATGGCAAGATAGTGAAAGCAGGTAAAATGAACAGGTAGTCAGGCCTCTGGGGCCTCTCCTCTATTTCAACCAGAGGAACCCTTTTGTTTTTGCTCATACTTTATTTACTTCAAATGATCATACAACTAACTCCTAGCAATGATTCCTTTTTTTTTCCCTTTCCCCGTCCCATGACATTTTGATGAATGGCCAAGGGTCCACAGTTCTCCCTGTACCAGCTCATTGTGGAAGACTGTGGTTGTCTCCTCAAATTTGTGTTCCCCTCCTTCCAAAGTAATGGAGTTTCAGTCCACACATTCCCATCCAGACTCTTATGGTTCAACATGAACAGATGACTATTTTTGCACCAAAGTATGGAGAACATCTATGATGTGTGACTCCTATATCACTTGCTCAGAAAGAAACTGCTAATTGGTTCCTTTTCTTTTACTCTTCCACTCTCCCACAAGCTGGATGCTCATGTGGGGGTGATTCTGCATTCTCCATGCAGACGCTGACAACTCTAGGGAAAGGGAGAACAATGAGATAGAAAAGGTGGGATTGCCTTAAAGATTGCATGAAAGATTGCCACACCAGATGGGAGAATTCACCTCCAGATTGTTACAAGGGTCTATACTCAGTTGCCATGTAAATCATCCACAGCCCTGATCTGTAACAAAATCAGTAAATCCAAGAATTTTAGAGTTGAGAGGAGACTGAGTTCTAGGATTTTCATCCTTCTCCCTTTGGGGGGAGAGAAGCTGGTTCAGGATTTCTGAAATCTTGAGATTACAGAGATTTGGGATGCAGGGTGGGGGCATGATTTACACAGAGACAGAGAAGGCATACGGTTGTGGAGAGCGCTTCTATCCGTGCCAGGATTCACAGCAAAACTACACAGAATAGAGGAAGGAGGAGTCCAGACCAGGCTTGGTTTGCTGGAAACAACCAGCTTAAGTCCTCTAGCAAGTCTGGCTTTGGGGTCTTTTCTTTGTGGATCTCTATCTTATTTCCGCCTCCTTCAGTTTCCTTCCGCTTTAGACAGAAACTAGCTCAAGTGACTTGTCCAAGGTCACACAGTGATTGAATGGCCAAACTGGGGCAAGAATCCAGATATTGTAGATCCTTAAATAACATTATTTCATTCAATGTGGTTTTATTATAACATTGATTTATTATAACAGATTCCCAACTGGGGCCATGGTCTATGTGGAGTTTGTATGTTTTCCCCATGTATGCATGGATTTTCTCTGGGTACTCCAATTCCCTCCCACACCCAAAGATATGCATATGAGGTTCATTGGGTGCCTCTATTTCCTAGTCAGAATGAGCATGGGTGTGAATATATTCTGCAATGGGAGGGCTTCCTGTTCGAAGTTGGTACCTGCCTCGCACCCTGAGCTGTAGACAGATGTGAACCACCCATGACCCCGAGTAGGAATAATTGGCTTAGAAAATGCATGAATGAATGAATGAATGCAAATGATTGTTGACTGTTACAAATGTTGTTTATTAGAAGCTTTCGGGGTCTTTATTTAGAAGTTTGATTATGTTTTTGTGATCAGAAATACAGTAAGAACTTAACACTTATTTCTATCAATTAGCCTAGTTTCTTTATGTTATTTCATTTAAAGTCATGGTTTCTGAGAACCTATTGACAATGTTAAATGAAGACTTACTGTATCCCTGACATTATGTCAGTGCACCATGACAAAAAATATTTCGTGATATTTTATAATATAGTCTAAGCGAACCATGCTTATACAGAATAAATATTTAGGTCTCTCAATCTTGGCCTAATGTCAATTTTTGTGCCACTGTTCAGATTCCTGCTTTCCTTCCAAACTCTCCTAACTTGAGCACTGCCCTTATCTGACGTGCACTTTCTCCATCCTCCAGCACGCCCCACTACTTCCCTCTCTTTACTTAGCAGGCCCAGTTTTCTGTCTGATCCTACACCTTGGCTTCTTTTCTCCCTCTGCCCATTCTTGGCACAGCACAGAGCCCTTCAGATATCAGTGTATAAAATGCCAAAACAAACAGGACAGATTGCTTGGAAGTCTGATCTTTGACATCCAGCAATAAGTGAATAACAAGCCAAAGGTTTGATATTTGAAAAAGACCACCACCTCCACTGTAAACACTTGGAGCCAAAATAAATGACTGTAGGGAGGGGACTGAATTCTCATAAGAGGGCATATCCTCTGTTATTCATACATTTTTCCTGTCAACACCCGTCTGGTTGAAAAGAAGTATGAAAGCTGTACTTGAGTTTCACTCTGGCCCTTTTTTAAGATCAAGCAGGAATCTCACATTCTTTCATTGCCTTCTGTATTTCTTGCCTTTTTCCCCTTTGCTTTTAAATTCAGATCATTTAACAGACAAGGGGCACAGCTAAAAATAAATCATCTTTTTTTTTTTTTGTAGCTACCTTTGATATCATTTCCTGTAGTCTTAGGTCTCCAGAGTCAACACTCCAGATACACAGGCATGTAGATACATACCTTGGTTCACAAGCAACTTCCAGAAGTACGTGATATTGTTGTGGCCTAAGGTCTTGACTTTCCAGGGCTATCTGTCCATACTGCCACTCTCCTCCATGTCATCTCTCATCTAGGGATCTCCTGCATTTGTTTCCTGGCAGTGATGCCCACACCTCCCCATAGAAGTGTTAGTGATTCTGTTTTTAACAGAAGGAAACTTGAAGCCTAACAAAATGAGGCAATAGATCCAGTAACTGGGGAAGTTTCCAACCAAGTTAGAAATAAAATCTATGTTGTGGGGGGAAAAATCCCCACGAACCCACACTTATATCTGTCTTTCTTTTGGTAGATACCAAAAAGTGATCAACATGTAGAGAGTTAAATATGTGGGGAAAACAAATTTAGTGCTGTTGACTCAGGACAGAACATATCGGAATGAAAAATAGAAAAACAGTACTTTTGCTAAGCTTCATAATGCCAACAAATTTGTGGGTTTGGGTTAACCAAGACTGGAATTCCAGAACTCAAGTTACCCAACTGTGGCAGGCCAGGGGAATTTCTATTGGTTGGATGGGAAATCTTCAATGTCAGCATTTGTGTTCAATTGTACTCAATATTTGCACCCAATGTGTAAGTCATTCTTATGTCAATACACTCATGTCAATACAGAGCCCTGAGCCTGGATAGAACAGAGTAGGGAAGAGTCTGTATCCACTGAAGACTAAATGCAGCCACCGGCTGTGGAGAAGAATGTGACTATGTCCGTTCCCAACAAATTCCTTGTGCCTGGCACTAAAAGACACCAGACAGTTCAGCTGCAAGGACTTACAAGGCAATGACAGCATCACTCATTCATCATGAAGTCCCCGGATCCTGATTGTATTATAATGCTCCATCTCCCCAGTGAGATGGAAGGAACTCCCTTATATTTCTTTTGCCGCTCCCATGGGAACCATGTTGGTTCGCCTATCACTGAGGATTCAATTGGGGAAGCAGAGACACTGTATTTCAGGGTTTATAGGTGATTGTGGGAGAAGCAGAGGAGTTAGAAGTTCAGTCACTAAGAAGACTCTGAACAAGGAAAGCAAGCAGTCAAGTACATGCAGTTGCTGGAGTGAGACTGTTAAGCAGAGTTGGTAAAGAAGTTTATGGAAAATATCATCTTTGCATCTGGTGATGGGTTTAGGGCCACAGTTGGTCATGGAACCCATAGTCAGGAAGAGTTTTTGGAGAGTTGAATGGTGGCTTCAAGTGCCTGGGAGGAGAGAGAAACAGAGAGATATTAGTTAAAAGGGTACACAGTTTTATTACACAAGATGAATAAGTCCTAGAGATTTCCTGTACACCACAGTGTCCATTATCAATACTGCAGTATACACTTAGAAATTTTGTTAAGAGGGTGGATCTTAATTTAATACATTATCACACATAAAATAATAATAATGAGGCAAAAAGAAACTTTTGGAGGTGATGCATATATTTATGGCGTAGATTGTGATGATGGATTCATGGGTGTTTACTTAATCTCTAAACTCATCAATGTGTATACATTAAATATGTACAGTTTTGAGTTTTTTTCTGCCAATGTACATCAGTAAAGTGGTTTTAGGAAGGAAGGGAGAGAGGGTGGGAGGAAGGACTGCTGAGTGTGGGGTAGGAAAGAGCAAGAACAAACTGGAACCCACCAGCCCTTCTGTTTCTGTCTCCACATTAAACCATGTGACCATAAGAGAATAGTGGCTGTTCCTTTAGTTCCACCATCCAAAACTCACTCCAGTTTCTGTTTTGGCCAACTCTTTCAAGAATCACACAGTGAAGGAGATTCTGGATAATATAATTCCAACCAAACTACATTGACAGGGAAAAATACAAACTCTGAATCCTCTCACACACAAACACCCTGCCCCCCACACCTCTGGCTTACACCCCAGTTCTTGTATGTATAAATAAATAAATCTTTATAAAAAATACAAACTCACCACAGATTTGCTATAGTATCTCAGAATTTACCTGGTCAGTTTCTAGCATCATGGAGAAAGCCCTCATCTAGGAGTTATGATATGGTTCTATCTCAAAATATATGTCTTTGGCTAAGTTGCTTAACCTGTCTGCACTATAGGTTCCCAGAGACAGAAAGAAAACAATGACTATCACCTCCTAAAAGGCCTGTGCAGAGGTGAGGGAGCTAGAATGTTAGCAGTGAGCTTTGGTAATTTCTATAAAAAGGCTGTAAAGGATAGTAGATTCTAAAATATTTTTCTCAGATTTCCCTACTGTGTCTTTAAAACATGTCTATTCAGAGCAGAGTCTCCTGATTAAAACACATGGGTTTGAAAATCAGAAATTCCAGCTATTTTTTCCTTGAACTATAATCTTGGTGTGCTATGAAATTTGGAGCAATCATTTAAACCCTTTGCTGTCAGAGTTTATTCATATGCAGAATGGGGATGCCATTCCAACAATAGTCATTGTCCAGAGCTAAGTCCCTTAAAGAAGACACAAAGAGATCTTGAGCTTCACCAGAGAAGTGTTCTACAAGATTTCCAGGGCCTGCTCTGGGTTAATTTCAGGGCAAACAGAGGGGTGAAGACAAGAATGCACAATAATATTTCCTCTCACATTTTTCATGAATAACATATGCCTTCCTAAGTCTGAGTGCTTTTGTGTCTACCCTTAGTATCTGGGGCATTAAATGTTTCTTTCTTTCTATCTACATCCACAAGTGTCAACAGGAGCCCACTGACCACTTGCAAACATGATGTTTGAACATAAAATAACATTTCTTGCCTTCAAAGTTGACCCAATTCAGAGAAGCATCTCACCCTCAGTTTCCCACTGTTAGCCTGAGTGTATTCATAAGCCAAGCCTTGGATTACACCCTCCATTTTCTCTCCTGTGTCTTTGTGATTAGGGAAACGTTTAAGCAAGTTGGTTGATGGCCAGTAAGTGAGACCTGAATATTTATGTAGCCAACGATGAACTTACCTTTGTACTTTAAACGCCCAACATAAAAAAGCAATACAAATATTTCATGATAAAAATAATCTGAAGCTCTTTATTAGTTTCCCTCCTTCTTAATTGCAAGTCTTTTATGTGACTTACAGCATTGAGGTCCGGTATCTTGTTTGTTATGTTTATATAGTAACCAAAAACTCTGGATAAATATTTATGTAGCTACAAAACTTTTAACAGGCCTCAAACTTGGAATAATCCAAAAGAAAACAAGACACTCCATTTTGAGCAGTTGTAAATCCCCTGCTGTTAACGTGACTTGGACATCGGAAAAGAGGAGCATGTCTGAATGGCTCCCATATGTTCGCCGTGAGTGGGCTTTGAGGTGTGGGGGTGAGAGAGCGAACAGGGGAGGGGGCGGCCATGCCTGGTCTGCTTTGCGTGTCCAACAGTCTGGTAACGTGCAGAGCATCATTTTGCATTTGTCAGCTGTTGCCCGGTGGACGCCTGTGCAATAAATGAATAATGGGCTCCAGGGGGCTCTTCTTACACTAAAAAATTCAGTGCATATGGTTCTGGCCTGTTGTCTATCCCATTCTATCTTTTGGTCATTGTGGCAGCACATTTGTTCCCTGGGCCATAAAAAAGAATATTACAGCTTTTAGGAGAGAATTGAGGCCAACAACTCAGAGCATCAGTCTTTAGGGACATGATATAAAGAAACCATCTATGAAACTTAGAGGTTGGGTCATCTAGAAAAGTACTCAGGGCCAGGGAGGTGGGATGGTGGAGAAAAAGAAAACAAACGGGTTGTTTCTTTGAATACATAAAGACACAAAAGTGCATGTTTTAAATGGTATTTTCTCTTATTATTGCATTTTTCTTTATTGAGATATCCGTGGTTTACAATGCTGCATATAATTTGAAGGTGTAGGTTCTCACCTCTTCAGATGTATGTTAGACCACCTCATCCACCACCCAAGAACCCATAATCCTCCACCATATCCCACTGGGTCCCCTCTGCCACTTGCTCCACTAGTCCCTCCCTCCTCGAGGCTTTGATCACTTCAGTTCTATAGTCAGATTTCTAGAGCTTGCTTTGGTTTAGTTTTACTGCTCCTTAATTTTATTCCTTTATATTCCACATGTAAGCGAAACCATCTAGTACTTGTCTTCCTCCTTCTGACTTATTTTGCTGAGCATAACCCCCTCTGTTTCCATCCAGGTTGTCACAAATGGCCAGATTTCATTTTTTCAATAACTGAGCAGTACCCCGTTGTGGATACATACCACATCCTTATATTTTTTTAAATATTTTATTTATCTATGCACAAAAGGACTGGGGTACAGGCCAGAAGTGTAGGGGATGAAAGGATTCACCCGAGACAACAGGGAACAGAACAGGCAGACTGACTGAAACATACTGCTGAGGGGAGCAGTGGGTGAGCCAGGAGAGGTCTGCTGCATCATCTGGGTTGCTCTTTGGCCCATTAGGGATCGAACTCGTGCTGAGAGGCTGCGGGAATAGCTTCACAGTGGTGTGATTAACCCCTTGCGCCATGGGGGAGGCCCATACTACTTTTTTTTTTTTAAGATTTATTTATTTATTTATACAAGCACTGGGTACAGTCAGAAGCGCGGGAGGGTGAGAGAATTCACCAGAGCCAGAGCAGGGAGCAGAGCAGGCAGAAGGACTGAAGTACACTGCTGAAGGGAACAGCTGGCAGCAGGAGAGGCCTGCACGCCATGTGGGACCCTCCTCCGGTGGCCGGGTTGCAGCTGGGATCGAACCGGCGCCTCAGAGGCCATGGGCAGCTTCGCAACCCAGCACTCAACCGCTGTGCCACCGGGGAGGCCCATACTACATCTTTTTAATCCATTCATCTGTCGTTGGGCATGTAGGCTGTTTCCATAACTCAGCTATGGTAACTAGTGCTGCTGTGAACACAAGAGAGCATATATCCTTTCACAATTCTGTATTTGCATGCTTAAAGTGGGATTGCTAGATAGGAAGCTGTTTTTAAAATTGTGAGAAACCTCCATACTGCTTTCCACAGGGGCTGGACTAATCTACATTCCCACTAAGAGGCTACAAGTGTTCCCTTTTCTCTATGATTTCTCAGTATTTCTGACCAACATTTGTTTCTGGTCTTTTTGATATGGGTCATTCTCACAAGTGTGAATTGGTGTCTCATTGTGGTTTTGATTTGCATTTCCCTGATAATAAGTGATGTTGAACAGTTTTTCATGTGCCTGTTGACCATCTGTATGCCTTCTTTGGAAAAGTGTATTTAGCTCTTCTGCCCATCTTTTAATTGGTAAACTGGTAATCATTTGTATGTATTACAAGGTTGCTGTGGGCTTCTGGTAATTTGGGGTTGGTAATCTATAAATAGCAATAATAACCATATTAATCTCACTAGATTGTTGTGAGAAATAAGTAACAACAATATAGAGGTTTCTTAGCATAACATCAGTACAAAGTAAGTGGTAATCAATCAATATTCGCTATTATTATTATTATTACCCAAATTTTCAGACACTGCCTCCCACCTGCACTACCAAGGAAGAGTTGGTACTAGATGTAGTTATCTAGAAGGACTAGAAAAAAATCAAGCAGGAAATCTGCACACAGGGCTTTGACTCAGAGGAAAGATGTTTTCCCCGAAAGCTCTGGCTTAGGGGTGTGAACAGTCTCTCCCCACACAGGAGAGAAACTCTACCCTCACTTTGGCTAAACTAGCAGTAGCTGGCCTCTTAGGAATGGAAGCTGCAAGGGCCCTTTGGTCCTTGAATAGTTCAAAGCATTTCTCAAAGCTTTGCTGGTGGGGCAAGGAACACTTCATGAATCCTGAAATAGCCCCTGCCAGGGCTGAAGGCTGACAGCTGCTGCAAGGGCGGTTGCTGTGACCCACGTCATTGCACCTGACCTCAAGCATGGGGATCCCTAGCAAATGGTCATGAGAGCCTCACATTTTTTATCTGTCTAAAAGGCAGTGGGAGCTGAAAGGGAGCCGGCTTCTGATCCCAAACAATGGCCCCTGGTCAACATAATGGTCTCTCTCTCCTGTTCTCCTCCTCCTTGTATGTATGGAATCCACAGAGCTGCGGGTGGGGGTGGGGGGTAGAGGGCAAGGGAGAATTCCCATTTTTTGGAGCTACCAGAGGACTATTCTTTAATCATGCTTTCAGAACAGTTTTCTTTCACTTTTACGTTCAGGTAAATTTCTCATCAAAACAAAATTTTACACCTGGGGCTTTCTAAACATGGTTTTGAACACTGAACATTATTTGAGCATGAATGAGGAAGCTAATATCTGTCATATGCCTTGCAGTTTGGTGCTGTCTATCCATCATTTCATTTACCCTTGTAAAGTATATCCCCAATACCTGGGTTACACAGCTAGCAAGTGGCAAAGGTAGATTGAACTCATCTACCTCCTCTATAGAAAGCTGGTTGGTTTGTCAAGGAGTTTCTTGAAGTATTAAAACTTTTTTTACTTCTTAAATTTATTTTATAAAGTTGTCTGGTTATAAAAATAATGTATGGATATACTAGAAAATTTGGAAGATGTAAAATACATATAAATATTACTGTTGTTAACTTTGATTATTTTCCTAATGAAGTTCTTTGTGCATACCTATATCGATAACATTCTCCTTTTTTCCAAAATTGGGATCTTCAAACTCTTTAAACTTCCCAAAGATTTATCAGCTCCCTTGAAATACCAGGAAGACTGTTTTGGGGTGGGAGGGGAGGAGGTGAAGCATCTGTGGACTTCTGAAATTCAAATATAGTCCAGAAAGCTGGCCACACAGTTTCTAAAAGGGCACTAAATTTGGCCAAATGCCTTTTCCACCCTAATAGAGGCTTTAAGTGCCATGTCATTTGTTTTTCTGGCAGCAGCAATACTTTGCAGTGGTATTTGCTATTAGTGTCATTAGAAGTTCTTAAACCTCTTTAGGCATTAATCATACTCCAGATGTTACAAAAATTTGGTAGCTGAAAATGAACATGCATTAAAGTCTTCCACGGCTGCCACAAGGTCATGGGGGTTTCAGCTTCATTCTCTCATTCCAGCTTCTAGGTAGACCCCGTCTGGCACCCCACAGCCGCATTATAAACCCAGAAGGCTTCATTATGAGTACAAAATATATTTTATATTTTCAGTTGGTCACCCTAATAGTGTATGTTTTCCTTTAAACACCTCTCCTTTGATAGACAGACCCTCATGTGGTCCTTTTGTGGGCAAGAGAGAGGACAGTTTGTTATGATTCTATCTTTGCCCCTGATTTGCCAACCAGTAGCATTTTTTCCTACTTTGTCTGATCAAATGGAATTATTTTTAGCAGTGCCTCCGTTGCTTGAAAGACAACTTATAATCTTAAAAATGTAGACATATGGGCTTCCTGTGTGTGTCTGGAACTGCAATGTCCTCCCTGCAAGGGAGACTACCTTTGAATTCACCCTCTCTGCTGGCGTGTGTCATAAAGATAAATAAATGTCTTTGGTGCTGAATATAGTAACTATGGCATGCATCATTTCTGACAACCGCTTCCTGAACTTCATCCCTGAATATTGTGCAAACCATTTTTATTGCTTCTCAACAGATCTCAGCAGTGCCGAGGGAAACAATCTACAAGCCCACCAGACCCCCCCGTGGCTTTTACATACTGTGCACAACCCTGTCTGTATTTACACATTCAGTTAACAAATGGAATGCATAGTCTAGTTCGCTGGAGCCAATATGGAAAAAATGTGGGAGCTATGTCATGAACCACAATGGTTTTTGCGTTCTGTGTAATTTGAAGACAAGATTCCTTTGCTGTGTGTCACTTACCTCCTATATCACCACTGTCGCCCAATATTTCGTAACCATCAATTCTTTGCCAGTGCCCACATGCAAAGATGGGTTTGTATTAAAAAATAAATGAGAACAGCACATTCTGATGTGGTGTCGTCTATCAGCATTTTCCACCCGAAGCCTCGTTCCCTTTCAGGAAACAAAGGATACAAGGCAGAGCTACCTATCCCATTACAGCTCCTGGTGAGAAGGGTGAAGGGATGTCAGAAGTAAAAGACTTTTTCATGTGAAATATTTAAATGTCCAAAGATGGGAACAGTCACAGGGAAGGCTATTGTTCAATGTGGTTTGATCTGATTTTGTGGCCCATCCATTACCAATTGGAAAGTTCAGTTACTTTCAGCTGCAAGAATCAGAACCCCACACTCAGAGCAACTTCAACATACATAGATTTATTTTCTCACAGTCTTCAGAATCCCCAGAAAACTGGACATGGACAGTCTAGGCTGAGTCATCAAGACGCAGGTTCTTCTGTCTGTGCCACCAAACTCACATTGAATTTCGTCTTGTGTTGGTTCCTAGCGGTAGCAGGAAGCTGCAGCACCTCTGGGACTCATTTCTAAGGTAGGAAGCAGGGGAGAGGGCCAGACTAGCCAAATGGTCTCCTTTCATCTAAAAAGCAAAGTTGCCCCAAGCCCTCAGCTGATTTCTGCTGTCTTTTCATTGGCTAAAACTATGTCATATGGTCACTCTCAATAGTCGTGAAAAATGAGTTTTAGCTGGAGTACTGCTGGCTTGAACACAAATGTGATTTTGTCGGTTCAGAAGAGGGAAAGGGTGCAGTCTGGCCACAGACCTCCCACAGCTCTCCCCTTAAGTGCCCCTAGAGGAGGGGGGCGTGGGGCAAGGTGCAGAAGCGGATATACACTGACTTCTTTAGAGATTTAAGTGGCTGTCTACATGATGTCCTTGGAGTCCTGGGAAGATCTGTCGCAAACCTTTTGCTCATATGTGAAATGTTAACTCTCCTTTGCCATTATTATGAAAACTTGTGTTTAAAATAAAGGGGAAGTAAGAATGTTATTGTTTAAAAGGCAAATCTGACCATTTCATTCACACATATACACACCTGCTTAAACTCCCTCAGGAGCCCTTCGTATATCTATTTTTTAAAGATTTATTTATTTATGCATACAAGAAGTGGGGTACAGGTCAGAGGTGCAGGGGGTGAGGGGACTCACCAGAGACAGAGTGGGGAGCAGAACAGGCGGATCCACTGAAATACACTGCTGAGGGGAGCAGCAGGTAAGACAGGAGAGGTCTGCTGCACCTTGTGGCCAGGTCCCTGGCTAAGGTGGGGATTCAACTCGTGCTGCAGTGGCTGTGGATAGCTTCATACTGCTGTGACTTAACCCCTTGCACCACCAAGGAGGCTCCCTTCATAAATCTTAAGATCGAATATAATGTTCTGGCATGATCACTAGAGACTTGCAGGACACTGTCCCTGCTTATTTCAGCAAGTTATTTAACTTGGGCAACTTATTTAATTAGTCTATACCTCAGCATCTTCATGTGTTAAGGGAGATAATAATATAACTGATTTCACTGGGTTGTTGCAAAAGATTAAGCAGGGTGATTATATGCAAAGCCTTTTGAGATACTGTACAAGTGTAGCAGGTCGTCAACTAACATGATTTCGTTATAACATTGATGAGAAAAGGAATCAGTTCCTGGCCAGGGTCACTGTCTGTGGGGTTTGGGTTTTCACTGGGGATTCAGGTTCTCTCCCACATCCCAAAGATGTGCACATGATGTTAATTGATGTGTCTCGATTGTCCAGTCTGAGTGTGTGTGGGCATGAGTGTGACAAGCCCTGTGGTGGAAGGGCAGCCTTCTGAGCTTGGTCCCACCTTGTGCCCTGAGCTGCCAGGACAGGCTCTGGCCACCTGGACCCTGAACTGGAATAAACAGGAAGGAAAATGAATGAATGAGTACAGATGATTATCGACTATTAGAAGTGTTTGGGGTCTTTATTTAGAAATTTGGTGATGTTTTTGTAACCAGAAATATGCCATAAGAACTTAACTCTTGTTATATCAATTAGCATCTGGTAATAATGGGGTTTTTTGTTGTTGTATTTTTTTTTAGTGGCAAAAATAAATTATGTTTTTAGAATTGGCCAGCTGGACTGTTTAGACAATCCCGATCTTACTGGCAACATCCGAGCATCCCAGTCAGGAGCCAGTCAAGCATATGCTTCTTCTCCTCCTCGGATCTGATCAGGGTGTTGACCTTGGCAGCCTCGGTGTCCTGGAGCTTCTTCACAGCCTACCTGCTCTGGTGCTTGCTGGCCTTGACATCCACCATTAACACAAGTGTGTTGCCATCTTCTATGTATCTTCTTCATGGCTGATGCAGCGGGTCACAGGAATTTGATGATGGCAGAGGGGTCAAGCTTGTTCTCCCCCGGGGGTGCTCTTCTGAGGATATTTGGGGGTCTCGGGAATTGCAGTGTCTTGGGCCTCTGGAAAGCAGGTGAGGTGCGGATCGTCTTTTTCTTGTGTCTGTGGATGCATTTCCGTGCTGCTTGCTTGGCCTTCAAGGCTTTGGCATTGGCTTTGGGAGGGAAAGGGGCTTCCTTCTTGCTTTCAGCACCATCTTCATCAGGCTAAATTTGGTTTTGTTATACATTCTTCCTCTTAAATTGTTTCCAGAAAGTATTGACATTAAATGAGGATTTACTATCTCTGATATTATTATTACTTGCAATACATAGAAGAGCTCTTTTGCACAAAACAAGGGAGGATTAAAAAACAAAGAAAACATGGTTTTGATAAAATAACACTGGGGACTTAAAGCATACTGAACATAGACAGATGTCAAAGGATACCAAGAACAAATAGCCCACTGATCTAAGAATAGCAACCTTAGCTGTTGCCTTTTCTGTGCCGCTGAGGGGCTGCCGAACCATGCACATGTCAAGGGGGGTCTCCACTCGGCTTGTGCCCACTCCCTCTCACACAGGAGAGAGTAATGCAGCAACTGCTTGGGAGCCCCGGTTCTAGGCCCTCCTCTCAGTCCCCATCATTGCACTCTAGCTGGTGGGTTAATCTGGAGGTTGAGGACATGGTGACCCTGGACCAAGCTGGTGGAGCTGGGCTGGCAGGTGCCTCCACATCTGGCTGCCCTGTGCAGCCAACTGCCCAGTCAACTTCTCCAACAACCGCCATACAAGATGCTTCTGTAGCGCTATAACTCAGGACGCCACACTTTGATGGGAGTGGGGTCAGGAGTTGGGGGGAGGAGCTGCTGGGAATTGTGGGAGGAATGCAACTGTCACAATGACTTTCAACGATGGAGTGCTGGCCAGCTGTGCTCCTTTCCTCTTCCCCACTTGTGTGACTCAGGTCTCTGTGCTCTTTCCATTGGTTCCTGCTTCTGCTTGGCAGACCAGTTCTTCTCCTCACTAGTCTGCTCTCTTCTTCATGCTCAGCTGGCTCCTGCTTGCCCTCTGGCCACAGTGGGCAACCACCCTCTTTCTCCCTTTGCCCCCTACCAGTGCGGTCAACCCCGGCTGCCTCTGCTTGACACCATCTTGCCATATGTGGCTCCTGTTTCCTCTGGACAGCAGACAGCCCCATCTTGTCACATGCAGCTTTGGCTTGAACTCTGGTCTCTACACCATTGACCTGGGATAGGACAATTGTATCCTGCTACTTCTTGGCCTACACATTCTCTATCTGTCTCTCTATCTCTTTCTCTTAGTTCTTCCTTTTTTTCCCCCACTGCCTATGTAAATAAATTCTGTTGTTTCTCCCTGTGTGTCCTGCATTCTTCAACACAAGTGAGGACCCACCAATGGGACCATTCTCTTTCAACCCCCCAGTCTGCCCCATTTAACTTGTGAGTTTATATGTGCCTGCGGCAGGCCGAGACCTGGCTCTGATCTCCTATCAAGGAAAATATTTGTACAGCAGAGCGGGTATATTCATGCACAGTTCTTATAGGAGAACTTGTAAACCGCACAAGTCAGAGAGGGAAGGATTTTTTTTTTTTTTCACTCTAATTTACTTTTCCAACTTAGAGTAGATGCTTGAAATTCTGTATTAAGGCTGCATCTTCTAAGTTGAAGGCTCTGATATAAAACGCAACTACAGGCAAAGATTTCCTCCAGGGCCTTGAAGATTTGTTCTCCTCTCCTTCCTGGCCCAAGGCCCCATACTCTTCTAGATTCTCAGTCAACCTAAGATTCATTCTAGCTTGAACACTCCCACCCCTTTGAATTTATTGGAGGAGAGTTACTGGAGCAGCACTTTATGTCATGCATCTGGCTTTGTTCAATCCGGATGTCAGTTTGGATAGAAAGAATAGCCCAGAATCCTGGAACAAACTGGGTCCCCATAATCAATACAAGTTATACTTAGTGAATGTAGATGGCAGACAACTGAAGTAAGAAGGTCCAGACTTCTAAATGAAATATTTCACTCCAAAGGTGCTTAAAATTAAGGTCTTCTAGATTCCATCCATATAATTTTCCACTTAACCAGAAAAAACTTCCTTCTAAATGCACAAAATCATGTTGGTTATTGTGTTGGAGTTTACATTGATTAATAATTATCTGAAACTTGGAAAAAAATACGACGACAATTTGTAGGCTATATTTTAAGCTTTTCAGTCATTTGCATTTTTTTTAAAGACTTATTTATTTATTTGTTTGTTTGTTTATACAAGCACTGGGTACAGTCAGAAGCGCGGGAGGGTGAGAGAATTCACCAGAGCCAGAGCGGGGAGCAGAGCAGGCAAAAGGACCGAAGTACACTGCTGAGGGGAGCAGCGGGCAGCAGGAGAGGTCTGCATGCCACGTGGGACCCTCCTCTGGTGGCCGGGGAGCAGCCAGGGATCGAACTGGCGCTGCAGAGGCTGCAGGCAGCTTCGCAACCCAGCGTTCAACCACTGAGCCACCGGGGAGGCCCTTCAGTCATTTGCATTTTAGTGTGAAGAAAAAAATCTGAAGAGAGCTTGGCTAAAGAGGTCTTTGCTCATGTCTTACTCTAATGGGCATTTTCTCCCTAAACTCATTCTCACCCCTGAAGCTTCAACCCACTACACACAGTTTGGCCTAGCTCATAGCTGAAACTTGAACAGTTCCTTGACTGTCTAGTCTTGATATTCTTCCACTCCCTGATAAGTGCTATGTGGTGAGCCATAGAACTTAGAATTATTTCCATTCCACTGTCTACTGTTGCCTACTGTTTCATGCATATTTATGTGAATTGCGTCTTTGAGTTCAGGAAGCACATCTTACACTTTTGCTAATCCCTCCCCCTCTAGTACAGGGCTGCACACAGGATGGCTTTTAATAAATTCATATTGGATGATGAGGAAGGCAAAACAGAAAACTCGGAGTGTCTTTTCAGCAGAATGTAGGAGATAAATCTTGGACATGGGAATAGAGAAGGTCACTTGTGACCTTAAAGAAAAGCTTTTTGGGGAACTGGAGTGGGAAGCAAGAAGGAAGAAATAAGAATGTGAAAATGATGAAGACAGAAAGTGTAAGAGAACCTCCTTTTAAAAGTTTGCCAGTAAAGTAATAAGAGTTGGGGGACACTGAATGGGGAAGGAAGGGAGAGGACATGTCTTCAAGATAGAAGATACCCAAACTCTGTGTATGCGGAAAGAAATGACACCATAGAGAGGAAGCACTTATGGTTGAAGAGAGAAGGGAGAGCTAGTGAATTATAGTCCCCAAAAAATGGGATCAGAGGTCCCAATAGAGGGGTTAACTATAGCTTGAAGGAGGAAACCGCCTTTTCTGAGACAGAGGGAAGGAAAAAGAACATGTATGTACTGTCTTCTTAGATTTCATCTTTCTAGAAAAGTGGGAATCCAGGTTCTCTTCCAAGGGCAGGCCAACCTACCTCTTTTCACCTCCAGTCCCAGAATTTGAGGCTTGATAGTAGTGAAAAGAATGTTTGGAGTAGGTATGAGGATATCAGAAAAGAGTTGCTTGAAAGGTTACTCAATAACTCTAAGGACCCTGTTTTAACTGATTACCATGGGTATGCAGCAGACCAGCAGGTCATTCATTCATCCTAGGGCTAGACAGTCCTCAAAACCATAGTTAAACAGCAATGAACAAGGGAGATTCCATCCTTTCCCCAAAGAGTTTGTAGACTGGATAGAAGACAGACAGGTGACTAGCAATTCAGACAGTGATCAGGGTCAGTGTGGGAGACAGCTCCCATCTTAACAGGAGAACTGAAGACTGCACAGGTTATTCCAGATAAGTGGCAAGATGAAAGACTCAAAAGCAAGAAAGAGTCCAGCATTTTTGGAAACGGAGAGTGGAGCTAAGTGGCTAGAGTAGGCAGAAGGGAGCAAAGAGAAAAGGAGAGACTGGAAGTTGGAGAGGTAAGCAGGGGCTAGATCACAAGGTTCCACCCAAAATGTTCCAGAATCCAGGTTTTTTCCCATGGGGAGGGAGTGAATCTGGAAACAAAGAGGCTAGTTAAGAGAGTTGTGACAGTGGAAATGAACAGAAGTAATTAACTTTGGAAGTATTTATAGGAGGAATTGATAAGCCTTGTTAATTGATTGGACAGGGAGAAATGAAGGAAGACTCCCAAATTTCCCTCTCAGACAACGGGCGTGCAGAGTGGTGCCATTCACTGAGAGGGGGAAACAGGAGAAAAAACCTAAATTATGAGGGAAAATAATGTGCTTATTTTTTGAACAAGTGGGTTTTGAGGGCCTTATGGGGAATGAAAATAGAGAAGAGAGTAAACACTTGGATTTATGCACCTGGAGCCCAGATGAGAGATCTGGGCTGAGGGCACTGAATTATTGGTCATCAGCATTGACTGGTACCAGAAGCCATACATAGAGTCATTGGGATGAAACAGAGGAGAGGGAAGAAAAAGAAGAGAATGAGGATGATGCTAGAACAGGAGAGAACACTGACTTAGGGAAGGGAGAAGACAAAGAACCCACAGTGGAAGAGGAACTCACACAGGAGACTGAGCAGGGGTCCAGAAAAGTTAAAGGTAGAGACTAAAGAGTGTGATTTTATGGAAGTCAAAGGAAGAAAGCAGCTACAGGAAGATTTAAAAGAGCTTGATAAGATAGCTGGGAGGAATGGCAGTAGGTACAGAGAGGTAGGGAGGAAGGGAACACAGTGAGAATGGACTGCTCTTTAAAGAAGATTAAAACCATGGAGAAAGTAGGGCCTCCCTGGTGGCGCAAGGGTTAAGCACCACACTATGAAGCAATCTGCAGCTTCTGTAGCAGAAGTTCGATCCCTGCCCGGCCAGGGAGCAACCCACATGGTGCAGCAGACCTCTTCTGTCTCGCCCGCTGCTCTGGGCAAGTGTATTTCAGTCCGCCTGCCTGTTCTGTTCCCTACTCTGTCTCTGGTGAATCCTCTCACCCCACCCCCCGCATCTCTGGCCTATACCCCAGCTCTTGTATGCATAAATAAATAAATCTTTAAAAAATGGAGAAAGTAGAGTGGAATGGTAGGGCAGGTAGGGTCAAAGAATGACTTTAATTTTGTTGTCATTTTTAAAAAATTGGAGTAAATTGAATTTACTGAAATGATGATATGATGGTTAGGAACCTGCAGAAGAAAAATTAAAGGAACTGGGGAGAATGAATAACTGATAGGAACAGAGTTCCTGGGGAGGAACATGGGATAGAATTCAGAACGTCCAGGAAGGCCTTGGACAGAAATAGTAATAGTCACAATTACACAGTTTCTCATGTCAGCCACTGTGCTGTCTTTATATACATCGTCACATTTAATGCCCACAGTCACCCAATAAAATGCATATGTTGTTATCCCCATTTTAAAGTGGGGGCCAAAGTTTAACTGAAGCCACATAATTCTCAGAACTACAGAGCTAGTAAGTGGTGGAGCTGGGACTTCTTTCACCTTTACAGTGGGAGAGGAGAGAACAGACTCAGAAGCAGGTAACTTTGCAGGCCTATTGGCAGGAAACTGTGAGCATTGTCATCTGATGTCACATCTTTTTCTATGAAGTAGGAAGTTGGGTGGGGAGGTGCCAGTGGATCGAGTACAAGGAAGAGAGGGTTTACCTGCTGGGTTGAACAGTGACAGGCGAACACCTGACAGGGCACATTTCCCGCAGTTCCAGGCAGTCGCAGAGCAGAGGCAGAGAAGGAGAGGAGGCAGCAACACTGGGGACTGGTTCTTACTTGTCTCTTACGTTTCAGACCTGAGGGAGGATCAATGTTGGAGGAGTAGCACTTGGAGTGCCAATTTAGTTCCAGAAAGGAGGAATCTCTGGTTACCTGCCCATGCTAACACATGTTAGAACAATAACCCTGCTGGATGCTGGAAAATTTTGCTGCAACACCCATGTCATTATGATCCTTATAATTGTTCATTGGCAATTGGAGCAACTTTGTAATTTGTATTGAGTTTCAATTTTTCACGTACCAAAACTCAGAGCAGTTTTCAGTTTTGAAGTTTCTTTCATTTCATCATCCACAACTATTTATTGTGGGTCAGGCAGTGACAGCCAATACAGTCATTGTCCCTGACCTCCAATGCCAGAAAGCACATCTACTTTAACTAAACTGAGTCCCATGAAATCATAGACTTGGATTATTTTGCTCACTGCTATGTTCCTAGTACCTGAACTAGCACCTGGCATGTAACAGGTGCTCAATAAACATTTGCAGGATACAACAGCACATTACAGTGAGGCTAAAGGAATCCAGGCTCCAGGCCCTCATTTTGAAAGATTTTAAACCCTTCACTTGCACTGGTCCCTTTCAAGGTTCTGGAAGAAAGCCTACTATGTGTTCTCATGGTTATGATTTTATAAACTCTCGAGTGGAATATGTTAACTAGTTAAGACCCCTGTTTCTATGTCAACTTCCCCATGAAGCCAAGCGATAGTGGAGTAATCATGGCCATTAGGGGGATTCAGCTTAAAGGAGGTTGCAATAGGTATACATTTAATGTGGTTTGTGAGGGACATGTTTGTGTGGTGTGTTCTGATTTGGGTGTACAGTTAAGTCATTGCTAGCTATCCCTTTAGAAATGACTTCCAGGAATACTCCTACCACCCACTGAAGACTCACCTGGCATGTCACACCTGGCAGTGAAATGTGGCATCACAAACATGAGCTTGTCTTAGGCTCCTGGAACTGGAAGTTTGTGGGTGGTGAAACAACATCTTTCCTAGAGAGGTCTTCTGAAATTGTTTAAGTTTCATGAAAACATGAATTTGCTTTCTGCTGGATGAATGGATAAATGCTGTCCTCTCAGGAATAAGAAGTAATAAGTTCCTACTTTACTTTTTTTCTAGTCCTTACAGACAAGAGTCCAGTTCAGTGTTTATTTTTAATCCTGGGAAATACAGCAAGTCCTGCCAGTAAATGATCCCTTTTTCAAAAGGATACCCTTGAAGAATAGCTGATCTCTTGAAAGGGCAGATCCAGTCAGATCTTCAGAATTAATTTATCCATAAAATTCTAATTCTTTTCATACAATACTTAAGTAAATATTGTCACTGTCAGATTCTTTGTACCAAATGTTTTATAAACACAATCATTTACAAGCACAATACAGTTGTTATCTAAAGATAATGGCTATGTTAATAGATGTCCGTGGTGTTCATTCATTCATTCATTCATTCATTCATTGAACAAACGTATTGAGTCCTAACTATGTGTCTGACACTGGGAGTAAAACATTAAACAAGACAATGTCCCTTTAGCATTTAACCTATTGGGAGAGTAAGATATTTGAACAGGACAGTCCATGATTTTCACAAGGATGGTGTTGAGCACAGCATTTTCAAAGCACTTGGGTGGAGCACCTCCCTCAGGTTAGGTAAGTCAGGGAACACTCCTTGGAAAAGCTGAGTCAAATGCTTGGCTGGGATGCTATAGCACTGGGTGAGCTGGATCAAAGGTTCCTAAATCTGGCTAATTATCAGAATCACCTGGGGGAGCTTCACACTCCCACACCCACCCCAGACCTGCTATTCAGAATTTCAGTGGGTTGGACCTCAGGAATCTGTCTTTAAAAATAAATCACCCAGTGGCATATTTGATCAACCACATTTGGCAAAGTGAATGACCTTTGTGATTCTGTGGGAATAAAGAAGATTGCAGGAACCGGGAAGGTCCCATGGTGGAGGCGGCATGAGAAGGAGAGTCTGACCACCAAAGTTCACCCTACAAAGGGGTCAACTGTATGGTGGTGGATGGAAAGCAATTTGTGGTGATGAGCATATGTGGTGCAGACAGATGTTGTTTATAAGGCATGCACCCAAAACCTATCTAATGTTATGACCCAATGTTACTTGAATAAAAACGTTTAAGATAGGGCCTCCCCAGTGGCGCAGAGGTTGAGCGCTGGGTTGCGAAGCTGCCCGTGGCCTCTGAGGCACCTGTTCAATCCCCGGCTGCTCCCCGGCCACTGGAGGAGGGTCCCACATGGCGCGCAGACCTCTCCTGCCGCCTGCTGCTCCCCTCAGCAGTGTACTTCGGTCCTTCTGCCTGCTCTGCTCCCTGCTCTGGCTCTGGTGAATTCTTTCACCCTCCCGTGCTTCTGACTGTACCCAGTGCTTGTATAAATAAATTAAAAAAAAATTAAAAAAAAAACATTTAAGATAAAAATGGCACATCCAGGATCAAACACAAGTAGGCTGACAGGCATCAATGATTTGCATGAGCTGGTAGCCTAGACACATCCGCCACAATTACTGCTGCACCAGCACCTTCCCTCAGTTCACTCCTGTGCTCTGTGAGAATCCATAACTGCTGTGACCAGTTACCAGAAGAGGGAAAATCCTAAGTATGAGTCCTAGATGGGCTCTCTTGTTATGTGGATGCAAGCTGAAAATGGACAGTAACTGGCTACATGAAAATGGATGGTAACTGGCTGCTCTACCTGGAATAATAGAATACCTGGAATAATAGTAAACAGCCTCTCCATGGCCATCTGGCAGTGAATTTGTTGTCTACTTTGTGTGAAAAAAGAAGCGATTTGAGTTTAGAATCAACAAGAACTCATGGGTAGTGGTATATGTTTTGGCCAGTGACTTTGAAAAAGAAAGATTTGAAGATTGAGACAAAGACTCTGTGGAGGAGGCACCTGATTGGATATGTGGCAATGAGTATGCTATATGAAGAATATTGATTAGCATGACAATACCTACGAGACAGCACCCACCCCAGAAGAAGTACTAAACCGCCATGTGGGAAAAATGACCCAGCCAGCAGAATTCAACCCAGCCCTGTCATCAGCTCTCCCAGGGCTGACATGATGGCTGCTTGAGCAGAGCAGGCAGCATGGCCATTCCTGGGCCCAGGAGCATGGGCTCCCACTTACTGAGGCTGATCGAGCTGCTGCTGATGCACCTTCAACCAGTCTGCGACAGAAACCAGCTCTGACCCCCTCCTTTGTTATCATCCCTTGAGGAGACAAACCAATCACCTATAAGAAAAAGCATTTAAAATTTTTTAAATAGAAAAACTAAAAAAATATGTATTTGTTAGGTCTGTGCAGGAAGGACAATTTCATGGTTTTAAAGTGAGAGAAGCAACCGGTGAGGAAAAGAACATATTTGAATATTTTAAAATTTAAAACTTCTATGCAAATTAGGTGACAACAGACTGGGAAAGTTTGTGTTAAAATTGTGACACATAAATGATTAATATGTATTATGACCTTAATTAATATATAGCTTACCTAATGTAGAAGGGGGCTGGGACCCAAGCAGAGAAATGTAGAGATACTAGCTGCCATTTATTGACTAGTTGTCTATGGCCACATTTACAAAATCAGATCTTACTGATTATTTGTATACAGAATGTGTTGTAACTAGCTTTTGTCACATAACAGCCCAGACTAAGGAAATAATGGATCTTCTAAAACATCGTTTTCGGTGGTTGCACAGTATTTCCTTAAAGAGGAAGTATAGCCTGGTTTTACAATAGGTTTTTTCCCCTTCATTCTTTTTTTCAATAAATTTTGCAAGAACTAGGCATATATTTCAGGAATAGATTTGCCTTTTCTCCACACAGGCCTCAAGCAGCACCATTATCCAAGTGCTCACAGAATGTCCAAAACCTCCAGCATAGCATTCCACATGATAGTGCATTAGATCAAGGAACCCACTTGATAGCAAAAAACAAAACAAAACAAAACAAAAAACCACAAGAGCATGCCAAAGGCATTATATACACATTACATTATCTCGTGTGGAATAGGCTGAGGAAGTATCGCGTTGGGGGCAACTGCTTTTCTCAATCTGTGAACCAAGAGGTGGATGCAAGAATGATTCCCCTGACATCACTCTCAATGATCCACTTGGGGAATTTGTGCTTCTGGTCTTTGCAACTCTGGGTTCTGCAGGGTTAGAGGTCATGGTTGCAGAAGTAGAAATATTTCCACTGTGGGACACAGAAAGTCTCACGGGACTATGAGCTGTGGCTGCCATTTGGACCCTTCAAGCTCTTTGTGCCAAGTGATCAGCAGACAAGAGGAAGAACTTTGACAGGGATGAAAGACCCTTAAAATTTGGTAAGACTGAGAAGAGAAGGTAGGACTGCTATTGCATTTTGGGGGCAAAAAAGAAATTGTGTGGCAACAGATGATCCATTTCGATGATCACTGATTGACAAGTACAACCACTGTGGCTGAGAAGGGAAAAGACCTTTTAGGGGTGGGGATCTAGGTCATTCTATGAGGTAGCCTGCTTGCTAGACCAGGTGGTATATGTGGGTTTGGGGATTTTAGAATGGACATCAAGGGCAAGGAGAAAAATGAATATCAATCATAATCCTAAAACCACCTGTTTTTTAGCAGTCAAGGGCTGTATTTCATTCCCTTAACCTTTCTCTTGTACATTTCTCCTAGAAAAAAAGGCCCTCAGAATCCTGAAGGACCTGCTCCCCAAACTTATATGAAGGCATAGACCTGAGCATAATGCAACTGTAACACACACCTGTGAAACTCAGTAGCGTGATGACTTTATTCCCCCCAATGTTGCTGTTGCCTGCCCTCAGCTGTAGTCTCCCTCAGGGACTGCCTCTGTGGAAGAGAATCACCTAGTCCCTTTCTTGGGACTGCCCTCATCCACTGTGAGGTCGAATCAGGACCTCTCACCCTAACTCAGGACAGTTCGCAAAGGCCCACCAGGTTCAGAGCTTCTTGTGGGGTTGGCTGACAACTTTGTTAAGATTGCTTCACAGACCAATCCTGCTTCCCCCTCTTCCTGCTGTTGGAATGGATCCCAAGAGCACTCCTTAGTAAACTTCCTGCAAGCCAATCTCCCACTTCTCTCCCTGCCACCAGGGAACCCAACCTGTGATAGTGATTTTTTTTTTTTTAAAGATTTTTTATTTATTTATTTATATAAGCATTGGGTACAGTCAGAAGCGCGGGCGGGTGAGAGAATTCACCAGAGCCAGAGCGGGGAGCAGAACAGGCAGAAGGACCGAAGTACACTGCTGAGGGGAGCAGCGGGCGGCAGGAGAGGTCTGCCCGCCATGTGGGACCCTCCTCCGGTGGCCGGGGAGCAGCCGGGGATTGAACCGGCGCTGCAGAGGCTGCGGGCAGCTTCGCAACCCAGCACTCAACCGCTACGCCACTGGGGAGGCCCGATAGTGATATTTGAGCAGATTTGAAGGAAGATCATTCAAGGCAAAAGGGCAGCTAGTCCAAAAGCCCTAAGACAGGAATGTGTGTGTGGTCAATAAGCAGTGAAAAGGCCAGAGTAGCTGTAGTGGAGAAGCCAGTGGGGAGAGCAGTGGAAGAAGAGATCGGAGCAATATTGGAAACCAGATCGTGAAGGACCTGAAAGCCATCATCAGGATCTGGCTTTTTACTCTGAGTGGGCACCACAGCAGGATTTTGGTAAGAAAAGTGACATAACTTCAAATGTTCTTGTAGTGCCAGGAAGGCACAGGGCAAGATCTCTATGAGCCTATGCAGACAGGTAATAAAGGAGAGTCCTGGAGCCCTCACACATGCACAGAACAAATGGGAGTTCAGGCAAGAGGAGGACTGTAGGTGCCATGAGGAGGAGATGTGGCAGCAACAGCAAGAAGAAATGAGAGGCAGGAAGGAACCAAGGAAATCTTCCCTGAAGCAAGAGAGTTACAGATAGGCCAGAAGCCTATGGGAAATCCTTTGTATAAACAACAGAAGCACCCGCCCCCAGCTCCCATGCCAGCTGGAATCCCAGTTCCGCAGGACCTGCCACTATGATGCGACTGAAACCTTTACCCCACCAATAACAGAACACTCCGGCCAGGCTGCTCCAAAGGAAATAACTGGGCAATTGATGGAAGCCTCCTGCCTTCGATGTGCAGCTCCTAGAGCTGAATTTGCTCCAAACAGACATCACTCATAATAAAATTGTAGTGTCTAGTTTCCCAAAGCTCTTAAAAGAAGGCCCCTTTTTGGACTAGACAGAATTCTACCCTGGATAAGAGTTACGTATTTCTCTCAATGCTTAGGTTTACCCTGCCTGTAATAGGCTAAGGAATAGGCTAAGGCAGAGGACAAGGGAGGGATGATAAGCAACAAATAGGTTCTATGAAGCACGTTTTTTAATCAGTCTACATGGCGTATTCCTGAGGTCTCATGTAACTGCAGAAAGGAGTAACGGGGCCTCCCTGGTGGTGCAAGGGGTTAAGACACAACTTATGAAGCTGTCCACAGACTCTGCAGCATGAGTTTGATCCCCAGCCGGCCAGGAAGCAACCCACATGGCGCAGCAGACCTCTCCTGCCTCGCCCGCTGCTCCCCTCAGCAGTGTATTTCAGTAGATCTGCCTGTTCTGCTCCCCACTTTGTCTCTGGTGAATCCTCTCACCCACCCCCGACACCTCTGGCCTGTACCCCAGCTCTTGTATGCATAAATAAATAATTTTTTTTTAAAAAAAGGGGGGAATGATGTCAAAATAGATCCTGTTAGAGCTCCAGTGATCTCACGCCATGCTTTGCTCATCCTGTTCTATTTGTTTTCTCATTCTTAATTCCTCCAACCCCAAAGACACTGCAACATATAACGCAAAAAACAAACTTCCCCCAGTGACCTTTACCCCATTGCTCCATTCACTCCCAGGTGGGAATTCAGATAAATGTCTACAAATATCACTAAAATGCATATGGTTCTGTTATATCATGCATTACCCCTTCCTATCCTAAGGAAGACATTTTCTCTTAAAGATTTTCATTGTAAAGGATCTTAAAAAAAGAAAGCAAAGAACCTTGTGTTAACCTGCCTCCATCTTTTCCTGTGTAAGGTCAGCCCAAGATATCCCTTTTGTGTCTATAATGCTGCTACTCACAGCTTTTCTTGATAGGCCCAGTACAATCTTGGAACATTGCTGCATGCTAACATCAGACAGGGGCTCTTAGCCTTGCCTGTCTTAGGGAGTTATGCTGTGCATTTTTACTGTTGTACCATGTTTGATGTGTCCCTGATATCTTTGGAGTTCTTCTGAGATGCAGCATCAACTTATTAAAAATGTGTTTTAAATTAAAAAAAAAATCATTCTGGCTGCCATTTGGAGAAAAGTGTGGTAGAGAGCAAGGATAGTCATAAGGAGATTAGTCAGGAGTCTGATTTAGTAATCCAGGAAAGACAGGACAGTGGTTCAAAACAGGGTGACAGTGGTGAAGGTGGCAAAATGTATCTAATTCTGGATATATACTGAGTTAGAGTCAACGATTCTCTTCAGAGGTTGGGTATAAGGTACAATGAAAAGTAAAGAATCAGGGATGACTGTAAGCTTTTTATCTGAACAAACTGAAGAATGGAATTGAGATGATGCTATGGGTAGAGCAAAGGAGGAGTGAAGATAAGGATATAAATTTTATCTTATGTTCATTGGAGATGTCTACTAGATATCTGCATAAAGATGTCACATAGTTGGTTGGAAACACCAGTCGGGATTTCAGGGGTGAGGTCTGAAATGGAGATATAAATTATAATCATTTGCATACAGACATTATACAAAGGCTTGAAACTGGATGAGACCATTAAGGGGAGGAAGGTGTGTGAACAGAGAAAAGAAACACAAAGACTGCATCCCAGGTGCGCCATCTTCGAGAGACGGGGGGAAGAGAAGATCCCAGAGAGGAGATCAATACAAAACAGATCAATACAAAATCCTGCACGAAAATGTGCAGGATCCTAGAAGCCAAGGGGGAAAAAGTGAGACAAAGAGCAAGGACAGTCCAAGTCTGAGAATTTATGCACAGAGGTCAAATATGGTAAGAGCTAAGGATTGTTCATTGAAGTTAGTCAACAGTGGCAATCCTGACAAGATGTTTCATTGAAGTGGTGAGGACAAACTAGTTGTAGCAGATCTCAAAGAGAGTACAGTAATAGACTACTCTTTTGAGTTTTGTTGCTAAGAGAAATAGAGAAAAGGTGGATAGTGGCCAGGGAAGTAAAAGAAGTTATCATTCTTGTGTCTATTTAACTGATGAGGAAACTGAGGCTTAAAGAAGTGAAGGAGTTTAGCCAGATTCATACAAGAAGTAAGTTGTGATTTCAGCACAGATCTACTTGAGTCTAAAATTTGAGCTCTGTGCTTTTTTTTTTTTAACTCCCTACTGATAGGAACTGACTTTTTATTAAATTTTATAGTACAATTCTGATGGTTATTCTTACAGATGAGCATATGATCACATCTCTCATTATTGCCTTAAGATGAGTTTCTAGGTAGAAATTATGGGTCAAAAGGTACACACACACATGTCTATCTTTGAATCCACATTGCCAATAGTCCTGTGGGAAGGTTTACACTCCTCCAGCAGCAGGTGAGATCAACTTCCCAGCATTGTTGTCAACACTGGATCTTATCTGTTTTCCTCCCTCAATTATATAGGTATGAATAACATTTTATTTTGCAGATGTACAATCACCACTTAGATCTGACCAGATTATACAGGCCTGTTTCCTAGCAACCCCTCTGGCTTCTGCTGATGTTTTTCACTCAAATCTGACCACCCTCATCTAACGACCAATCATGATCATCATTTCTTGCTGCAACTTGACCAGTTTAGAAGCAAACTGCAGAGAGCTCAGTAGAATTAAAAAGTACTAATCATTTTTACACCTTGGTGTTTTTTCTGTCTGAGAGATTGTGGAAGAGTTCCCATTTTACAAAAAAATGGAGGCAAATGGGAATGTATGCTAACAAAGCCTTGTGTGTGAACCTTTACATGGCTGTGACCAAGAGTATCCAACACCAAAGAATCCCACAGAGGTGCCTGCAAAGGTTGGAAGGAAGTCCCTTTGTAATATGCTTTGTGGGCTATAATTTTCAATTTAGCCACTTTATCCCCTCAGTAGCTTCTTTTTTCCCAGCAGCTTTCCTGTTCTTCCTTTGCTCTTTCCTGATAAATTGGCGCTAGCATAACTGAAAGAGGTAAAGATATTTAGTTATACCAGTAATACAGAGTAGTAGAAAAATTAGAAAAGAAAGACAGGTGGGGAAAAAAATAATTAAACCAATAAAATTCCTCCCAGTGTGCTCTTAGGTGATTGTTATTTAAATTTTGTTGATTTGGGTTTTCAGATCTTTCCAGGAAGGATTTTACATAATATAGTTATATAGTCTATTACTTTGAATAAATCAATCTTGAATGTCTTTCTAGCTTTCTAATTGTAAATAAATTTTGATATATTTGTCATTTTTTTAAAGATTTATTTTATTTATTTATGTATACAAGAGCTGGGTTTAGACCAGATGTGCGGGGGGTGAGAGGGTTCACCAGAGACAGGGTAGGGAGCTGAACAGGCAGATCTACTGAAATGCACTGCTGAGAGGAGCAGATGGTGAGACTGGAGAGGTCTGCTATGCCATGTGGGTTAGCATCCTGGCCAGGAAGCTTGATAGTGCTGAGATTTAACACCTTGCGCCACAAGGGAGGCCCAACATTGTCATTTTTAATGAATTAATTTTCATAAAATTTCATTATATATACAAGTAATTTACTTAATCCTTTATTTTTGGATTTTTAGATTTTGTGATGTTTTAGTACCATGAGCAAAATCAACAGTATTGTGCATATATATTGGTGCACTTCACTGTTCCTCCAGGATAAATTCTATGAATTGGGGTTACTAGGTCAAAGAGCTAGTTTGTTTTCAGGGGTTTGAGATGTATTCTTATTGGCCAAACATTTCTCAAACTACTTAATCTCCACAACAGACTTATAGTTCACAGTGGACATTGGTTTTCACTCAACAATATTTGTGCTGAAATAAGCAAGAAGGAAGTCTCAAGTTCTCTTCGGAAGAAAGACAAAGTGGGAAAAAAAAAAGAGATAACTGGAGGGAAGGTAGCTTAATGTCTAGAAAGTGAAGAAACAGGTCTGTATGAAAGGGGAACCTGATTTTCCAGAAGCTTCCATCTAGCTTGACTTCAGGCTAATGGTGGCAGTCCCAGGGCACTTATTTATAGTGACTACATTAGCACCCTGATGATTGACGAAGAAATGATAACACCCGAAGAACAGCCAGATCAGAGATGTATCTGTGTCTGGCACAGCCAAGCACTTGGTGTCTTAAGACCAAAACCATAAACAAAGAATCCTCTGCAGGAACAACACAAACCAAGCTCGTTAGTATTTCCCATGGGCTCTTGTTCCTATAAACCCTAGCTTCAATTAACTGTATCACCATTACTTAGGAGCTTCTGCAAGAAAACTCCTTTGTCATTCATGACTTCTCTCTCTCCTTTACCTCCGACATCTAAGCAGCCAATTATTTCTATCTATCTTATTGTCAGTGTCTCTTCTGTCCTTTCCATCTTCACAGTGCTGGGTGAAGCCTCCACTACCTTTTACCTGCAAGAAGGTGGCTGTCTCATGATTGTGTCTTTCCAGGATGGTTCAACAAACTTCTCATGACTCCACACAGACTTCAGGGAAATGTTTCCTCTCCTGAGTGAAGTATTGACAGCCCTTGCAAAATCTAGCCTACACGTTGCTTTTCAGCTCTGTCCCTGCCAATTCCCTTCTTGATTTCCACGTATTTGAACGTCTCCAGCCATTGCCTCCATATGCTTTCACTCCATTTCCCCCCACTGTCTTCACTGTATCTCAGTTCACTGAAGTTCTCTCAACCTTAAAGGCCCAAAGCAAATATTAATTCTTTTTTCTTAAAGATTTATTTTATTTATTTATGCATAGAAGAACCAGGGTATAGGCCAGACGTGGGGGGAGGGTGAGAGAATTCACCAAGAGAGAGAGGGAGCAGAACAGGTTGATCTACTGAAATACACTGCTGAGGGAGCAGCAGGTGAGGCAGGAGAGGTCTGCTGTACCATGTGGGTTAGTTCCCTGGCTGGGGATCCAACCATGCTGCCGTGGCTGGCTATAGCTTGATAGCACTGAGACTTAACCCATGCGCCACCAGGAAGGCCCAATGATATTAATTCTTTATAGCTTCCTTCAGGCAGAATTAAGTGTCCTCTCTACTGTGGTCCCATAGCATTTTGTCTACGCTGCCCAGGAAGCATATATCATAAGTTGCCTCCTAAAGGACTACGAGTTCCCTGGGGATGGAATGTGCCTTGTTCATCTTTGATTCCTAGGGCCGACACCAATGCCAGGCATGTAGTGTGTGATTTAGTAAATAATGACTGGAGGCAGAAACAGATTTATCTCCTCTGACTTCCATCCAGTGTCTTTTATACCATCCCAAAGCAAAGGCTTGCATAGCCAGGACAGATATTCTCATCAGGCAGAATGGAGTAATCTCCCAACTCTCCACCAGCCACTTCGGTTACCTGTTGAAATCCCAATGGACATTCGTTCTTTGGGGCATAGTATCTCTAGTTCAATTACAAATAGTCCTGGGAGGGAAGAAGGCATCTTCACCAGAGTTAACCCTACTAAAATCCTCAGACTGGAAGGGAACTCAGAAGTTACTCATTCCTTTCCAAAACAACTAGCCTACAAGAGCCACCTGCAACTGTTAATAGGGGCATGACAAGGAGATACTCCTGAATAAGGAGCAGGGGCAGGGGTGAGGTGAGGGGGGCTTGGTAAGAGCCTGCCCTGTGTAGCATGAAGGGAAACACTAGGCAGCAGGAGGGCACTGATGTCAGGGGAGGCACATCCTCCAGGGAAAGGAATTGTGTAGTGGGAGGGGGGAGGAAGCAAAGGAAAATCTCCCCTCCTATCCAGTTTGGTCAGATGTCTTCCCTGGGTTGAGTACTAGCCCTAATTCTGATTTCCAAACACCTCTGGTAAATCTCCCTTTTGCTAGAGTGCCAGAAAATTCTCAGGTAATTTTCTAATTTTAATTCACCTTAATCTTAAAAATAAATACATGCCTCGCGGCATTTTTAAGAGGGGTGGGTGTTTGATGAAATAAAATGAGTGACAATAGGGTGTCACAACTCCAGAAAGGTTTCGTATCACTGGTTTCGAGTTTCCCATTGAGTAGGAGTTTGATGATCAAAAGATGAGATGGCGTCCAAATCACTCTGCCCTACTGTGCTGGTTTGCAAACATATAACCTTCCTACTCTGCCGAAAAGCTCCAGCCCTGGGGTGAATGAACCCTGCAAAGCTAGTGCTTGGCACTTAGCCAGCATTTGAAAAAGGCAGTGAAAGGAGATGTTAGCAGTCAACTGATAGGGAGGCAGAGTCAGTGAGGGGACGGCCAAGGCGGTTTGGACGGGCTTCCAGGTTGCAGCACAAAAGCCTTCCTGGGAACTCAGCGCAGCGCGGTTGGAGCCCTGGCCTCGCATTTCACTGTAAAAGAGGCCATCACTGAAACGGGACGGTGCTCCTCTCTCACACTCTCTGCTCAGAGGTTCCCACTGCAAGGAAGAGAGGAAAGAGCAAATCTGCCTCATTAGTCTCTCCTCATTCTTGGGTCTGACCCAGAAGCAGCATTCGGTGTATCTTTAAGGAACGAGGGGAAACTAGATGTCTCTTCCTGTGTTTGAAGATGATTCGTGACTTCATTTCACATTTTTAAGCTCTGGACTACATAGGACTCTTTCATGTGAGATTTGTACCGTAGACTGGTATTTCAAATCGTGATTTTCCTGTATCTCAAAGCGGCCCATTGGGTCGGGACTCATTCTGTCTTTCCAAACCTATCGGGTGGGACTCTGATGAAAAGACACCCTCACTGACGCCCTGCTGGAAGCCTGACGACTTCTGTCCCTCTCCTGGGGCCCCAGGTTTAAACCCCTCTCCCTCACTGATATTCCTTATTCAAAGCTCTGTGTAGCCGCTACCTGATAGTTAAGAAGTATGCAGGCCAGGACTTTGTAAACACTTGCAAAGAAATAGAACTCTCTTTCCAATGAAATCTGTACCAACCCCAGCATATGAAACAAACAAAAAGTAGAGGTCCTTTGGTTGAGGCGGGATGGGGGTCTGGAGGCTTGACCTGGGAAGCAAATCTGTCTCAAATTCCAGATTTCTGCCCTCATCCAAATCGTAATTTCTCAATCTCCAATAGAAATTTTGTCATCTGGCATTTCAAAGGCTGTTTGAAAATGTTACAAAAGCTCTGGCACAATCCCATCGGGAGGGGCGGCACCCACGTCTGGCTGGGGAAGCCAGCGGGTGCGATGTTAAGGAGGAAGCACCACTGCCAGCTTTCCTCAGTGGCTCTCAGCCTTCCATCCTGTTCACTGTCTACATACCATAAAGCGCCGGGTTGAGAAAAGGCCGTAGGAAGGAGCAGAAGGCCAGAGAACAGAGAGTATGACGCATGCTTACTTAGGTCAGATGGCACGTCAGCTTTACTTTCCTAGCTGACTCAGGACGCCTCCCACCAAGCTGCTTGCTTGCTGGGGCCTGTCTCGAAAACCAACAGTAGATGGTTGTGACTAGTCAGTTTCTCCCCCTAGCAGATCATGAACATGAGCAGAAGCACACACGCCACCTCAAGCTCCTTCTGAAGGCTCCAGGTCAGTTGGTCTCCTTGACTGAAACCCCGGCTGAGCAGAACCACACCAGCGGCTTCCATGCTGGGTCAACTACATAATTCAAAAGCGGTCCTTGCTCAGGACTTTTCTGGAAAAGAGAGAGGAACGGGCTCTGCTTTAATGAGCAGAGGAAAAACAATTATCTTGGGTCTCCAAACTACCCCCAGCAATCAGGCCCAGTAGGTTAAGTTTCTGTAAGTTCAAGACGTCCTCACACAATGTCCTGTCCTCTGAAAACTGACCCCTGAAGAGGGCATGTGCCAAGAGTGCTGTTCCTTCTGATATTGAGGACAGATGGCGATGCTGCTGTGACCTCCAAGGTATGAGTCCCCCAAGGGAGGCCAGGCCTCCTCTGTGAGGAGCATTGATCCCCAGAGCCTGATGGACTCAACTCCATATACTCAACACCATCCCGAGAAGCAGCGCAGAGGAGAACAGTAAAGATTCTGGAAATAGGAGCTCGAGTTTAAGTCCCAGCTTCCTCAGAGTCATTGCAAAGAAGAAATGAGTGAAATATCTTTAAAGCCTTAAAACAGTGCCCTACATGCAGTAAGTGAAAGGAGCTGCCTTAACCTTGACCCTGAGATTTGCCTCTGTTCTCTACCTCAACCTCCCCCTCAGTCCACTTGATTTTTTTCAGGTGTTGAAAACAGGGGTTGCCTCTGGCCATCTTCCCCTGCCCCTACCCTTCATCTCGAGAGCTCTATAGTGTGTGTTAGTCCTGGAAGAGTTCCACCTTCCTGGCTCCAGGACTTGCTGGCAGTCAGGTGCACTTATGACATGGTGGAAAAGTCTTACTTTTCACCTCTCATCCGAAATTGCAAGAAAAAACAGTCACATGCTTCCAGACTCACGTGTTTGCATTTTTATGGCGATGATGGGCGGCTGATTTCAGCAGGAAGAGACCCTGCCAGGCATTCACGGAGAGGATTGTTGGAGCTTGCTCAGTTAGGTGACATGCTCGAACTGTGGGAATTGTGAACTTTTACCTTTTACTGTTTGTCTGCATGCTCTTCAGCCAGCAGCATCTATGTCTTTATAAAATGGAATAGGCTACCTCTGAGACTGTTTTAAGAAGAGACGCTAATGAAAACGATTGCCAAGTATCTCTCTAAATAGAAAGTCCAGTAGGCACAAAAGCTTTATGTAATGAAATTCAGTCTTTCTACCTCCCTTCACAACCTGAACCACAGAATCTATAATGTTTTTCCAAGTGCAGTGTCCCTGGGACAAAGATGTGAGTCGTTCCCTGAGCCAGGCCTGCCCTGGGATGGGGAGTGGCCCTGCCCTCTGGAGCCCCGTGTCCCTCCTGAGGCCGCCTTTGCCGCAGTAAAGGCCCAGCCCTTCCTGGGATTCCAGCCAAGATGCCAGGGTTGCAAATTTCTCTAATTTCAGAGGCAGCTTTGTTCGGGGGTTGAGGCTTCACAATGGCTTTTGCTGCCTATCTCCATTCTGTTTTCTCAGATGTAAACTTAACTATCTTTTAGTGAGTATCAATTGTACTCCAGGCTCTGGGCTAAATGTACTCACCAACACCATCTTATTTAATCCTCTGAGCTCTGTGAAATAGGTGTCATTACCATTCCTATTTTACCCATGGAAATGGACACTCAGGGGAGCTCAGCAAGCAAGCGAGGCAATACAGAAAACAAGGGACAGGGCTGGGATTCCAACCCAGAGCTCATTATTACTCTCTCACGGTTCCTTTATCATAGTTGTCCTACATTCAGACATCTCCAATGTAAGAGAAAATCAAGTTGTGTTTTGAGAAAGCACTAACTACACAGGCTGAGATAGGGGAGCTTCTTCCCATGTCACAAAGAAGATGCTGTAGGTGTGGCTACTGCCCCCTGCCTTGTGGGGAGAAAGGCAAATGGAAAAGGGGTCCCTTTTCTTTCTTATATTTCTGGAGGCCAGTGCGCAGGCCTTGGAGCTTCCAGAACATTCCCTGCACACCTCAGTTTTTGAAACTCCAAGCATCTGGGCTGTCAGTTCTACAGCAGCACCCCCAACAGCTCGAAGTGTCATCAGTACCATTTCAACAAAATCACCCAGCTTTGGGAGTCCATTTGCTGGAGTCTCTCTGCAGCTTGTTTGTGTGAAGTATCAGGTGGTCCCATCTTGAAGTGAATGCAAGCAATGAATGCAAGCACAAAATAGAACATGGGAGCTGACCCTTTCCAGGCTTTTCATAGTTTTTGGTAGAGATAAATTATTTTTCGCCCTACTATCAAAGGGCAGTGGGATGCAGAGCAAAACGGATCCAACAGTCTATTGATTTTTTAACTTACAAAAAAGGAAGCCCTTACTGACAGTTTTGCTTAGGCCTAAGGCAGTGACTGTTCTCTTCTTCCCCCTTAATTATGTAACTCCGAGTTTTTTAGTGGGACAGTAAAGAGCCCTAAAGCCTACATTCCAAGCTTTTCCTGGGCAATGAGATATGAGGGTATCACATGTGGAGTTTGCAAGAAGTCTTCTCAGACTCAGAGGGATGGTTGCCCTTCTTCTGCCCTGTGCCCTTCTCTCTTGGTCCTGCTGCCTAGAATGAAGGTGTGATAGCCAACATGCCACAGCCCTCTTGGGCCATGATGTGACCTTGGGGATGAAAGTCAGTGCTAAGAATGGTGCTGGAGAAAGCCAGGGCAACTTGAAGTTCCTGGCAAAATTCATGGGGCCATCACTCCTGCCCAGGACTGAATTGCTCTGGATTTCTTTATTTCTCATTTCTCTTTCTTTGTAAATGTTTTATCTAGAAAGATATACTGTGTTAAAACATCATGTAAGTTTCAGGTGTGTCATTTGGATTTCTTTACATGAGAGACTAAACCCTTGCTTTCGGTTGTACAAAGTCTAAATGCTGACTGATCGCTCCTATTTCATGGAAGGACCTGGAGTTTCTAGCTTGTTAAGAGCACCTGAGCCCTATGTGCTCCATCTACCTCCTAAACACACACAACTAAGTCTACCTTGTAGTGTGATGAAGCACAATGTTTATGGTCACTTGTCGAAGTTCAAGTATGGAAACTTCTTAGGGAGTCCTGGATCAATGCCTGAATTCAGTCATCTACTGAACAAATGTACAACAGGCATTGCTTAATGACATTTCATTCAACATACATACATTGTGTCAACACCGAGTATATGATGGTGGTTCCAGTATGCTATACAGTCAAGACTAGGTGTACAGTCAGCTCTGCCATCTAGCTGTATGTAATTACACTCTATGACTTTCATGCAATGACGAAACCACCTAATGATGCATTTCTCAGAACACATCCCCATGGTTAAGCAACACATGACAGTAGTTGAGGCATCTACCATGTGCCAGGTGCTGGATTAGACACATGGTCGCTCACTCTTAGGATGTGCGTAGGCAATTTGGGTGGGATGTGTACTATAAGGAAGCACTATAACCAAGAGGAGTTCTTGGCGGTATGTGTGGCGGGAGCCACTCAGGCATTGAGTAAAGGTAGAAGTTTTCTGTGGCTGATAAGTAATCCCTTTAAATGGATTGCATTTGTCTTTCCAAAGAGGCTATGACCTAGCAGCTGATTCTTGATAAGCTTGCAATGATCTTGTAGTGATCAATACTAAAAGCCACTCCATTGCTATACCCACAGCTTAGAAGGTAGTTCGTTTTCTTTCTTTTCCTTTTACCATAATCTTTGCTATCTTCTAAGGCTGAGAGCAAGGGGGAAGTTGTGTGGAACATATGGTATTGAGAGTGATTTGAGGAAGTTCAGACTCTGATTCCAGATCAGTTTGCACTCTCACAATGTGCTCTTAGGCCTTGGCCATGGAAAAGATGTGTTGTAGGGCAGGGGACTCTCCCCAGTGATCAACGGTCTCTAGGGACCCAGGGTGACTGTTACTCCCAGACCTGATCGAATCAAAGTAGCTCTTGGTCTGCTGCTTCTGCCCTTAACAGAAGTTCAAAATTTTTGTTTATTTTCAAGATGAAACTGAACTGGCCATATGTAGCAGAAGCCAACTCAAGACAGTTTAAGCACAAATGATAAGGCATTGCAATGGTAGGGTGTCTTTTTGCACCCACTGGCCAGAAAGCAACTGTGCTTCAGAAGGCTACCAAAATCAGGGACAAGAAGGGACAGGGGTTGTCTTCTCATGTGCCATCTCTATGAGTAGGCCCACTTCAGGCTTCTTACTCTATGAAGGACTTCCTGTGCTTTCCAGTCCACATGGTAAAAAAACAAGATGAAATCATAAAAAATAAACATAAGGTCATGCCTAAGGTCCTGGTTTTTAACATGTCCAAGAGATTAGCCCAGACTGAATTGTATTATCTCACATCTCAGTCCAATGGCAAAAGCACTACTTAACCCAGGCTGGTTTAGAAGTCCATCCTGGGGTGAAAACCATGGCAAGGAAGGGGTCACAGTGGCTAGACAAGGACCCATGCATGCAGCCTGCAGTGGGAGTGGAAAGTGTTGGTGAGGCAGGGTGTGCAGACGGCCCAGCAAGTGGCTGCTCCAGTCTACACACTGCAGCCTATTGCTTCTGAGCCCCAGACCACCTGCCTTTCTCTGCCCACACCTCTTCAGTTCATGCACGAACTGACAAGTCTCAGTCAGAATCCAATCTTATAGACAAATTTGTAACTTGACCAGAATGTGAGCTCTATAAGGCAAAGACAAAGATTTTCTATTTGTTCTGTTCATTCTCAAAACCTCAACACCTTTGCACCACAGGAGGCTCTCAAATACTTGGTAAATCAAAGAATGAAATGAACATCTCTATTCTATGCCTTCTTGGAATGGAGAGGGAACAGATTGGTAACTGGCGTAGGGAGAAAGTATAAGAGGAGTAAGTATAAGAGGAGACATCCTTGTAAGCACTGACCTACCCAGGTTCTGGGCATGGACATGATCAGGCAAGCCCTGATCTTGAAGCCATGGACATGTTCATTCATTCAACAAGGTTTAATGGAGCATTCCCAGGTGCCACGCCCTTCTGTGTTCTCAGCATTGACAGGCCTTCGTCCTCTGATTCCTAGCTACTTTAGCTTCTCTGAGTCTTCATTTGTTGGTTGGTAAATGGATCACAAAGGTATTGAGAAGACTGAATGATATATCATATACTTCCTTGTGTGTAGTAGCTGTTCTAGAAATATTTATTGACGCTTAGGAAACATGGTAGTTGGAATCTCCGTGGGGGTTTACAGGGGAACAGGATAGACCATAGCCATGTAATTTACCAGATGCCTTGGATTCTTAAGAGGGGGTGGAATTGACCCTTATAATTACCATTCATACCTCACTCCAGAATAGCTCTGCCTTCACTTTCCTTTTGTAGAGAGAGTTCTTCTTTCTGTATGAAGGTAAAGGTTTGCCCATCAGTGGGGACCATGAACCCAGCTTGGGGTAGCTGGGCAGATGGCTGAGTTTGCACGGTCCTGTGTATATGTACCCACATCATGGACAGAGGTTGAAGCTTATGATGACCATGCGGTGAGTCCTTGGCCTCCTTTACTCTACTTCATCCCCTCCTGGCTTCTGGTCTCAGGTTTCACAAGTACAGGTAGCCTCTTTGAATCCCCTTTCTCCCTACCCAGCCACCAGCAGACACCCCAATCCCTCAGTCCCTTCAGATTACCAGTCCCAGCTCCGGTGCCTCCACAGCCTTGCCTCCTCTTATGCTCTTAGTGCCCTGCCCCCAAGTCTCCCAGGGCTCACCCCCTCCCATCCAACACTGACCTGAGAGAATGTCTCCCAGGCCTCGTTTCCCCAGAGACTCTTCCCACCCACCCTCCTCCAGCTTGGCCTCCTAGGGCAGACCGTTTGTGTGTGAAGAATATCCCTATCCTTTGGATGTCCCCAATTTCCACCTTCAGCAGTCAGGGGCACAGTGACAATCTAACCAAATGGAGAAAGCAGGAGAAATTTTTAAAAGAACAGATAATTTCAAAAGGACATTAAGCTCTATTCAGGGACACAATCTCCAATCAGCAGAATGAAAGGCGGCCCCACAGGGACTGGCTGAAAGGCAGCCTGGTGGTGAGAGTGTTCAGGAACCCGCTTCTCACACAGGGCCTCCCTCACTGCCCCCAGCAACAGCCCCCTCCTTGGCAACCAGTCCTACCCTGGGGGATCAGGTCTGGACCCCACCCCAGGCTAAGGGCCTTGGGCCTCCCTGCCAGTGGGGCTTCCTCTCTGACACTGCTTCCAAAGACTCCCTCGCAAGGGTAACAGCAAAACCGTGCTTGGCTGACAGAATTCTCTGGCACTGAAAACACTGTCTGAGTCAGCCCCGAGAAATAATTAACCCTCACATGTTTCCTGGAGCACTGAAGAGGGCTGAATGCTGAAGATGTTGGGAGTGCTGAAGATTTGGCATCTGAAGGGTAAGGGAGAATACCTGGTCACCCCTCCCTGAGGAGGTACGAATCTCCCAGCTAGCTCACCCCTGCTCTCTGTGCCTCAAGATTATGCTGGAGGTCAGAGAGAAGACTCTCTTTCCCTAGAGACTTTTCCTGGAGGCTTATTTCCATTCAGGACCTTTTCCTAATGTGTGAGTCAGGCAGTAAACAAACGTGAAGAACAGTTGTGTAGTGCGCTTCTAAAAGTGCAGTCCCCGGGGCTCAGAGATATGAGTACAAAGTAAGACCCAGACCAGGTCCTGGGGAATTCCTCACCTGGGCACCTGAAGTGAGATATGAAAACACATTAAATTAGATCACCTTGATTGGTCATGCATTCACACATCCCCTGTGAAAGGACAAAGGATATTTCTTGGAGCGTCAGCAGATTATCTTACACACTTAGTGCAGGAGTTCAAAGACTTGTTAAGACAATAATGTTGCCTATGATTCATAGTGGTTCTTCCTTCTAAGAAGGCTTCAGAGCTCCCTGCCAATGTCTTGAGGAGCCTTGGTCACATTCCCCTCTTTCAGTTCCCTCCATTCCCAGGCCAAAATTTCTCATCCTGGTTTCACAACCAAGAAAGCCAAGAAACCATCTGCTGACTGGCCCAAGGTTTGCACAAGCAGATATTTAAAAATCCCCACTGGCACCTCCATCTTCATGCATAGAATGAATTCATTCAGTTTTAAATTGTTAAATACTTTTGTTTTTTTTATTATTTATTTATTTATTTATGCATACAAGAACTGGGGTACAGGCCAGAGGTGTGGGGGATGAGAGGATTCACCATGGACAGAGTAGGGAGCAGAACAGGCAGACTGGCTGAAATACACTGTTGAGGGGAGCAGGAGGCGAGTGAGAAGAGGTCTGCTGCACCATGTGGGTAGCACCCTGGCAGAGATTGAATTCCTGCTGCAGTGGCTGCGGATAGCTTCATAGTGCTGTCTTAACCCCTTGCGCCACCATGGAGGCCCCTGAATTGTTAAGTACTTTTGAAATGAGAGAGAGAGTTAGGGAACAGCAGACATCATGCTGGCCTTACTATAAGTACATACAGTGTTGGTGCAATAGAATACCAGGTGTACTAGCTCAGGTGTCAACAAACTTTCTATGTAAAGGATCAGAGTAAATAGTAAATATTTTAGACTTTGTGGGCCAGAAACTGTCTTTATTGCCTAACATTTTTTTGTTCCCTGCCCCACTTAAAAAAAAGTGTTAAAATGCACATAACATACAGAATTTACCATCTCCTCAATGGGGAAAGAACAGTCTTATCAACAAATGATGATGGGAAAACTGAATATCCACATGCAAAAGAATGAAATTGGACCGATACCTTACACCATATAAAAAAAAAAGTTCAAAATGAATTAAAGATCTAAACATAAGATTGAAAACTATAAAAAATCCTTGAAAAAAGCAGAGGAGAAAATTTTTATAACATAGGATCTGCAATGAGTCTTTAGATATAATATCAGAAGCATGGGGCCTCCCTAGTGGCACCACTGTGGCATGAGTTCGATCCCAGGGCAGGGAGCTCACCCACATGGTGCAGCAGACCTCTTCCGTCTCACCTGTTGCTCACCTCAGCAGTGTGTTTCAGTAGATGTGCATTTTCTGCTCCCCACTCTGTCTCTGATGAATCTTCTCACCAGAGGCATCTCTGGCCTACACCCCAGTTCTTGCATGCATAAATAAAATAAATAAATAAATAAAAGAGAACTAAAAAAAAAAAAAAAAACCAGAAGCATAAGACACAATAGCAAATGAAAATAGGTGAATGGTATTCTATCAAACTTAAATTTTCATGCATCAAAGGACCCAATCAACAGATTGAAAGGCAAACTTTGGAATTAGAGATATTAGCAAATCACATATCTGAAAAAAGATTAATATCTAGAGCAGCGAAAGAACACCTGCAGCGTAATCTATGCTAAGTACGGTGTTTTAGATACTGAAAAATCAAATAACTCAACTGAAAAATGGGCAAAGGACTAGAATGACAGTTTGCCAAAGATGATGTATAAATAGCCACAAATAAATGAAAAGATGCTTAATATCACTAACTATTAGAGAAATGGAAAACAAAACCACACCTATCAGGATGGTTACTAACAATGACAACAACAAACAGAAAGTAACAAGTGTTGGTGAGGAGGTAGAGAAATTGGAACCATGGTGCACTGTTGCTAGGATTGCAAAATGGATTAAACTGCTGTGGTAAATGGTGTGGTGGTTCCTCAAAAAATTCAGAATAAATCCAGCAATCCCACTCTAGGTATTTATCCAAAAGAACCAAAGCGCCAAGAGAGGTGGAAGCACCCAAGTGCCCACTGATAAATAAGGGAATAAACAAAACATGGTATATCCATACAATGGCTTATTACCCAGCCTTGAAAAGGAAGAAAATCCCATCACATACTACCACATGGATGAATCTTGATGATATTATGTTAAGAAAAATAAGCCAGTCACAAAATACATACTGTAGATCCCACTGGAAGCATGTGGGTTACAAGAGCTGGTTGCAACTGTGTGGTCACATACCCTGGGGCTCCTCAGTGAACCCCCACCCCCAGCCAAGCTAACTGATCGTGCTCTTTGAGCCCCTGTTTCACCTGCCCCTTGGCCTCTAGTTTTAATGTGGGTGAGAAGCTGGCCCCACAAGATAGTGTTTCCTCTTTGGGCAGAACAGTGGCGGTGACTAGATGGCCAAGAGAGGCAGGTGATGAAGAGAGTCACAAGAAAGAGAACTTGTGACTAGATGGGTGGGATCAAACTCTCACCCGCTGTGCTGTCCACACACCCTGCTCCAGTGGGTGTGATAGTTGGCAGCATGGCTAGAAACAGAGATGAATGGCAATGAACACTCTGGCTCCTTAGCATACATTGGAAAAATTAGGGATAGGGTGAGGATTCTGATACTCATCTTTCAATACCAGATTTTTAAAAAGTCGTCTAATTTGTAGCTCCTCCTCCCAGAGGAACCCACTGTGTGCAAAGCCCTATAGGAGTCAGTGGGAGTGAAATGGGAATCTGAACACCGTGTCCAGCACGGCCATGGAGGTTTACATTGATCAACAACACAAGTCAGCTGGGGAGCAAGTCACCAGGACAGCACAGACTCCAAACTGGTCCACCAGATTCTTCCAAAGTGAAGAGGATGGAGGCTGGATGTGCTCATCCTGTCCCACCTCTCTTATAGCTGCTCAGGGGTCACTGCTGCCCCACTTGGACTTCATAGGCACTGGCTGGCTATGTGATAGGTGAGAATCCACTTGTTTTCAGCAGAAAAGCAAAGGCATATCTGATTTCAAGACTTTGAAGTTCTCCACCCATTCCTTCCAGTTTCTTTCTAAATAGCTGCACAAACTGAAAACCTGACTCCACCCCTCCTCAGAGGGGCAATGACCACAGGCACCCAACAGGGCTCTGCAGGAATCTCTCTGAGCCCCATGCCCAGCTCCTGTCTGTGTCACAAGCAGTCATGACTTGCCTAGGTGTGCGGGAGACAGAAATCTATAGGAAACTCCAGGCCCAGTGAAGACCAAGCCTGGGTGCTTATGACACCAAGGGGAAAAAATGCTTACACCTACCCTGGGAACTCAATCAAGAACCCCCAGACAAAACAAAACCAAGATCAGCTTTTCCCCTCAGAAGCCAGATCTTTTGTAAACCAAGCTATAAGAGGAACATGAGGAGAAACCTCCAAGCCAGTAGGTAGAGCTCATAGTCAATTCGATGGTAGAAGGTGGAGTTTTCCAAACTCCACTCCCTGAGCAGAGGTTGATGGGAAAAAGAGGTGGAGCTGAGGCTTTGGCAGTTGATCTGTAGGCATTTTTGCAGTTAAACCACAGGTGAGGCAGCAGACCTCTCTCAACTGACCTGCTGCTCCTCTTACCGTTGTATTTCAATCTATCAACTTTTTCTGTTCTCCATTCTATCTTTGGTGAGTTGTTTCACCCTGTACCTACAGCCTACAGCAGGGGGTAGGGGGAGGGAACAAAAACCACTGGTGAGGACAGGTGTCTGTGGAGAAGCAGCCAGTTTACCATGTGCAGCTTCAGCTTGGACCTTGGTCTCCGCTCAGTGTACGCTACCTGGGATAGGACATCTGGCACAGCATCTAGCCATATGCCAACCTGTAAGTCCCTCCCCATATCACTTCCTCTCCCACTTTTCTCCCTGTGTAAATAAATTCTGTTACTGTTGTTTCTCCATGTGTGTCTGTTTTTGGGTCATGACCTGCATTTTAAAACACATCCACCAACTGAGTCAACCCCAGTCTCCTAGGTTTGCCATTTTTCAAAGCTACCAAAATGCAAAAACATCTTTTATCCTATGTAGGGACTCTACCCCTTCAGGAACATTCTCCTTCCCCCCCACCCTGAAAAAAGAAAGGAGTGAAAGTAAAGCCCCTGTATATTGAAATCCCTCTCTGCCCCACCAGTAACAAATGACTTGTGGATTACTTATCTTGGGTGGGTAAGTTTCAAAATGGGGATGGGTTAGGGAGTTAAGGTAAGAAGAACATTTAAGACTAACCTCTCAAAAGTCCTTAGATCTAAAAGTAACCTCTCAAGTGTTATCCTTCCTAGTCCTGGGGCCTGGGTCTAAAAAGTGGGAGAGGAAAGCGTATTTGGACAGGGGGGTTATGCCTGAAAATAAAAATGTCACTAGCACTAGCAGGTTCCCTATCCTTCTTCTGCAAGTGACATCACAAGAGTCATTCAGATGACAAAGGCAGTCATGCTGATCCAGGGGTACACACAGGTTTTATCAAACTCTACATCCAGACATCCAAACTCCCATAGCTGGAGTCTCCCTGGCACCTCCAGCTCAGCAAAAAACCAAAGCTAATAAAAGAAGAGCTGACTCCCTGTAACTACAGATTCAGCTCTGACCAAAACCAAGACAAAATTTGCATTATTTTGCATTTCAAATAATGTACAACTCTTGTAAAGAGTGCTGATTGATAAGTAGCAATTAACAACTAAGTAATCAGTTGCAAATTACCAATAATTGCTATCCTTTCAAGTGAGATTTTTTTCCTTCATTTTCTTCTTTATGCTCTGTTTTTACACTAACAAATATTTTTTAGACAAGGTGTGGGCTAGGAGCCACAGGACATAAAAAGGTACACCAGCCAAGAATTTGTATTGGAGATATTCATAGTCTGGCTAGGGTAGTAACATGGGGAAACCCCGAACGTCAAAAGCATGATATGTGATCAATGACAGGCGCTATAAAAGCAAAAGTTACATTAGACTTAAAGGGAATTTGATTTTTAAATTGCTTGAGGATTATAAACTACTTCTATTTCCAATGAGATGCTCTCTTCTACATCGGTGGCTCCCAGTTTTGGAAATCTGTCAAGTATTGGCAAAAATTCTATGAAAAAAGAATTTTATAGCTAAAAACATTTGGGAAACATGCAAGTTTCTTCCTTTTGCAGTTGAGATATGTGACATGTAATACTGTCAGTTTCAGATGTACTGGGGTGCAGTTTTCTCTGTTGCAGAGTACCACAGAGCCTGCAATACCAAAAGTGCAAAGCAGAACAAGATGGTGTTCTGATTTGGCCCCAAAATGGTCATTTCTCCAGGCTTCTTCTCCCACAGGCAAAAGGTACTAATATCTTTCTAGACACTGTGATTCAAGAGAGGTTAAATATTCTGACTGTCTAGAAGGCAACAAATGAGAAGACTCAAGTCTCATTCTCTCTGTGATGTTTCCCCAAAAGTCCAGTCTATACTGATTCTTCTTTCCTTAGATCTCCAAAGCACTGGGTGTCTCCCATTTTTCATCTGTCTCAAATCTGTTCACACAGTTTCATATCTCTCAAACCCCACTTTGCAGAACATATAGCAAGTGCTCACTGATGATGAAGCATCTGGTTATTAAGTACACTCCAATATCCTGGGTAAGAGTAGACCCATGACTTAGGAGGCCAGGGTTTAGATACTGGCACTGGCTTATTGACTCTGTGAGCACTGAGAAAGTTACTTAACCTCTCTGAACTTCTATTTCCTCAACTGTACCATAAGGTTGTTGTGGGATTCAGAGTACCTAGCACATTGCCAATACATAAAAAAATGGTAGCTATTTTCATTACATTTTTAAAAGATTTATTTATTTATGCACACAAGAACTAGGGTTCAGACCAGAGGTGCAGGGAGTGGGGGGCGGTTGGTGGTGAGAGGATTCACCAGAGACAGAGTGGGGAACAGAACAGGCAGACTGACTGAAATACACTGCTGAGGGGACCAGAGGGTGAGACATGAGAGGTCTGCTGCACCATATGGGTAGCTCCCTGGCCGGCTGGGGATTGAACTCATGTTGCAGAGGCTGTGGATAACTTCAAAGTGCTGTGCTTAACCCCTTGCACAACCAGGGAGGACAGAGCCTGCCCAGCTGCATTGGGTGCCAGATTTCAAGGACAGCCCATAATGCTGGCCTAAACACAGCGATATTGTTTGTCTATCTCTTCTAAGATCTTGAAGCACTTTTAAATGTCAAGTTATCAATTTTCACAGGAGTTCCTTGACATAAGTTGGAATCCAATATAATCACCCTAGAGAGGGGTTAATGAACTGCTCAAGGTTACTTGCCAGGGTCAAACACAGGCTAGAAATAGAAATTGGCTCCATGGTCACCTCTTTGTCTCAGTAGCTTCCTCCTAGTGTGGTTTTGGCAAAGAAAACACACCCAAGAGTGATGCAGCAACTGGAGTGAAGGTCAGAGAACGACATCTGTGTTTAGCAAAATCTTGATGATGCTTCTGGCCCTTCGTCCTCCCACAAGCAGGCTGGTGTAACCAGCAGCTTCCTGTCCCTCTCCAAGCACCCCAAAATAGTATTCCCTGACCTTCATTCACCCAGGAGATGGCAGTGAGAGGGAGGATGCCTTGGGGATGCCACGTGGAAAGGCTTTCATGTACAAAGCAGCTCTCTGACTCAGCCATTTTTGCATCCACACATTCTTTTTTATCACCTTGTGGCTGCTGTCTGCATCACACCAGCTCCTTGGAAGGAGTTCACAATTCTCTTGCTGCTTCCATAAACAGGAAAAGTTCTCTATAGCCAGTCCCCTGCCCAAGCATCCAGGGACCAAGTTGGCAACAGCCCCATTTATGATTGCAAAAGTAGCTGTGTGCAGAAAAAAAGCAGAACAGAAAACCATATGACAAAGTCATTGAGAAAATGCATCCTGGGTGTGTGTGCTTTTGTGTTTTCAACCTCCTAGCTGCCCTCCCTATCTGATTACTGAGAGCTCCTTGCCTTTAAATTATAGTAGTTAATAATTCATAGAGTACCATACTGCATTCAGAGTTCCCATGATTGTTACTGCCTCGGGGAGTTACTGTCTAAACATTTGGACAAATGAGGCAAGAGAGGCAGAAGATGACCATTAGGAACAGTAATCTAAGTTGGAGCACCTGGCTTTACCAAGAACTGGGAGACGAGGCATGAGGAGGTAACAGAGGACAATGGAAGGGTCTGGTCTGCCTAACTCACCGGTGGTTTTAGTAAAGCAAGTGGGGAGAATATCAGGAAAGCATGAAAGAAACAGAGAATTCCTCACCTACCTGCCAGGCAGCCTCTATTGTCACAGCATGGTTGGATGACTCCCCAATAATGCAAATGTTCTGCTCAGGGTGAGAAGCATGAAAAAGAGACCAGAGTGCAGTTGGCCTAGCCGAAGACTCAGGCCCTTGGCACTGGAGGTTCTAGTCTTGATCACCTGCATTTATCTGGGCGCCACACTGGTCAGTTGCTTCCTTCATGCAAACCTTTTGTTCAGGATTTCTGCTTGAAGGTCTTTACGTCCTGTTGCTTTTTATAGAGATTACCATGTCATGTCTTTCTCTGGCTCTTTGTCCTCCACTAGTACACCAAATATGGCAGAACAGATAAGACAAGTACACAGTGCCACTTTTGTAAGAGAATGTACAGGAATGCTGGTCTAGAACAATTTTCTCAAAAGTATGCATGCCTAGAACAGATTTTCAAACTCTTGTAAACACTGATAGCAAACATTCAGATCAAATAGTAAAACTATTTATTTGCACTTCATGTGCTTTTTAGAAACCTTCCCATATACCTTTTTCATCAAATTTAAGATACCTCGGTATAAAACTCACTTTCATTTTTGCATGTCAAGTAAGGGAAAAAAAAAAACAACACATCCTTTGTAAAATGCATCCTGATTTCAGAGATAGTAAAACGTGCAGATTGGAACTGATAGAATATTATGCCGAGCAGAATCTCATTTTCATCAAGTTCTTGCCCTAAGACTCAGAATAGCTCCTACCATCTCAGCAAGTCTGATGCAAGGTCAGCCAGCTTTATAGTTGACATCATTGAAGAAAAATCAGAGCAAAGATAAGTAAGAGGGAAAGACGGATGTAGTGTTATATGGATGAGATATCATGTGGATGAGCACATCTATTCATCCCATTTCTGTTTTCTGGGTCTGCCAAATAATTGAGCTCAGTATTAATGGAAAGGGATCTGGGGAGGGAGAGAGGAAGTTGCTTTCTAGACCCGTTCTGTACAACAAGCGCATTGTCTATACCTGAGGCAGCACATGGGCTGTGCTTTGGAGACAAAGAAGGCTGGAAGAAAGATTTATGGAGGAGGCATTTGATCTGAGGTAAAAGCATCTCAGGAGTGAGCACATCGGGGAAGACAGAACAGCAGGAGTGTGAGGGCATCTCTTAAAGTGACAGCAGTGGTGACAAAGCTGGAGAAGGAGACAGGAGGTGGATTACAAACGGTTAAGGATCTTGAAACTTCTTATGGTGGCAATGGCCACCAGAGGTGGCCAGAATTACATCCAAAAAATGAAACCCCGCAGAATTTCAAGAAGACAAATGGACAGTTATATATATGGTAAACTCAATGGGAAACTGAAAGGACGAGGTAAATAAAAACTATTGATTGAATGAACTATTGACAAAAACAGGAAATCAAAAGAAAGAACTGTGTTGAGCTAGCAGTGGAGAGATAATTGACTTGAATGATGAATTTGAAATAATTAAAGAACTAGCCATTAAGAGGATAGAGACTTAAAAATGACTGTAGCAAGAGAAAGGTAGAAAATCATATTTGGGAATCATTTTCATAGAAGTGAAAGTTGAGTCAAATGATGCTGAAGTCATAAGAAAAAAAAAGATGAGATTTTGAAAGGGAAAACAATGTAATAAACATCCCAAACCTAATCTCACATATTCAAATGCCATTCTTTTGATAAATTTGCTTCGAACTCCTTAAATTTTTTTCCTAAAGGAAAAAAAGTAGAGAGACTACTGAGGTCATTTGTGTCCCCTTCTCTCCTTCCCTGGAGATGGGTACTATTCTATTGCCCTATGGATTTCTAATTATTTTTGTACTTTTATGACATGTAAAGAGCCAAAAATATTGTGTTTATATTATTTATACACATTGTGTAATAACATACATATCCTTTTGCAGCTTGCTTTATTTTATTCAGTATTTTTATTATGTTTTAGAAATTTAGCCATAGTTTTACGCATATATATGAAATATAGTTATGTTAACCCTTGAGTGACTATGTCGTGAATTCTTTTTCCAGTTTTTGCTATTATAAACAACTCTGTGACAGACATTCAAGTGTGTGTTCCAAGTTTATGGTGTATACTTGGAACACAAGAGTAACTAAGAAGTTCCCAAGAGCCCCAGGGTTTCTGAGGGGTATATATTAAGAAATAGAATCTTCGGTTGTATACATTTCTAACAAATATTGCCAAATCACTTTCTAAGTATCTGTATTAATTTAAACTTCACATTGCCACCAATGCTTGATATTGCCAGCAGTTCAAATTTGGCTAATCTAATGGGCATATGTTGATATCCCGTTCTCTAATTTGCATTTTCCTGATTACCACTGAGTGTGGACATTGGCCACTCAAGTTTTTTGTTGGGAATGGAACTGCTTGTTCTAACCTATGTGCCCCATCCCACCCCCTTTTAAAAATAGAGCTGATGGTCTTTTTCTTTTAAACTGATTTGTAGGAATTCTTTATATATTTTAGATGGGACTCCTCTGTCAGTTGCATAGGTTCTAAATATCTTCTCCCTGCCTATGGCTTGGTGTTCAGCACTATTCAAGGTATCTTTATTATTTTTTTACTAAGAAAATGTTTAATCATTGACAAAGGTTGAGAGAAAAGTATAATAAAACCACATTATTCACTATCTAGCTCAATCATTAACAAGGTTTTATCTTACTTGCCCTGTCTTTAATTTTCTTATACTTCTACTAGCATATTGTATTGCAAACCCCAGATTTCAGAAAGCATGTACACAACTATGGACATTTTCCTATGTAGTCACTTTTCTGTGATGACACCGATCAAAAGTCACAGTTATTCTTTCATGTTACCTGATTTATGGCGATTTTGAATATATGGAAGTTTTTCACTGGGCCTCAGTTTTTCTACTGTAAAACCCTGGGTTTACCATAGCCGTCCTTCCTATGTGCAGACCACCCATGAGTGAGTCCATTTCTGACCAACTGGTAGATCCTTCTGGAAGCAGACAGGCCCTTCTACACCTGGGGAGGCATGCAACGCCTGCTTCAGTCTATTCCTCCAGCAGTTGCTCACCAAGCCTCTAAGTAAGCACTTGAGTCACTATCTCTCTCACACGTCTGCTAGAAAATAGCCACCGATGTGTGAGAGGGTGGTCTGCCTGCTGCTGGTATTTCCTGGAGCTTCCCTGTGAGGCCAGTGCAGGTTCACACATAAAACGCTTCACATCCCTGAGGGAAAGGGAGAGTAGAGAAACCTGATTACAGTCAGGATGGCCTGGGGTTAATTTCTGTGTCGTTTTTTCTCAGAATGAAGAAAACAGACGTTCATGGGGGGATGGAAGGACTTCGATACAAATAATAGAGTTTCTCAAATTTGTGTGTTCTTTGCATTTCTCTTGCTTAAAGAGATTCTATGGCTTTTCTTCACATATTGCTTGATATGGCAAAGGACCCCAACTCACTGGAATTAATGGGAAGACTGGAGCAGCTTTGGATAAGACACCAGTGAGGTAATGTCTGGTTTTTGTTAAATATCCCAAATAGATTACTCACTTCTGCTAGATAAAAGGTAAAGACACTGTCATGTTATAAACACAAGTCCTGCCGAAAACAGGGTCCCTTTAAGGTCCCCAGACTGGGAAGCCTCCATGCTGTCTAGAAGACCAGTTGTTTCAGGGCACCGATAAACCCTGTCCTTACAAGTTGTCTCTGTGATCTTTGCAAACTCCTGTTCTCTAGAAATCCAGACAGCCACTGAGAGCTGGGATGTTCTTATCAGACAAGCCTTAAAGAAGGTCCATGAGAAAGGCTGCATTTCTCAGTTTTCAGAAGAGCTGGCTTGGCATAGGCAAGTCAGGGGTGCCAAGCCTCTTACCTCTGGGTCTTCAGTTCTGTGCCTGGAGCAATTTCTTTCATTTAAAGCCCTTCATGGTTTACAGGTAATTTCCACATGCTTTGTTTCAACTGATCCTCGCAGCTGAACAACAAATTATAGAAGACTCAGGTTGGTTAAGTGACCAAGCAAGGCCCTCCAAAGTTCATGGTCATTTTCTTCCATCCATTGAAAGGGTTGAATAGAGGTTCTAGGTGTCCCTTCTTGACCTTACAGTCTACAGTTGACAGAGGTCCGGAGAAACATTGAACAGGGCCAAGGAATCATGTCTGGTCCCTGGGTTTCAGCCCAGATGTTCTTTGATGTCACTGCATGACTTTTCACCACCCTGCAGGGTAGCACCTCCCTTTCCCCATCCAGCACCTCAGGCTACGGTCAGGGAACAAACCACACCTGGATCCCAAGCTGCCCAGTGTTGGTCTCAGTGGCAAAGCTTGTGTTCTGCAAAGAGACTAATGGAGCACCAGGGAAATGACCAATTTCCCCAAGGAGTCTCGCTTGCAGCCAAGTCATCCCACATACTTTCTGAGTCTCTGTGGTAGGGTCCTTGAATTTTCATTTCACAACTTCCTGGCAGATATGCAGGGCAGCCAATGGTAAACCCGTTAGCATTAGCCAGTCTCCCAAACAGTTCCCAGCGCCGCTGGCTCTGCTGCCGACTTCCTCCTCCCCACACGGTTGCCAGCGGGCCTGTAATCTTGGTAGTGAGTTCTGAAACCTTGCCAGCAAGACTCTTGTGAAGGCAGTTTGTGATCATGAGCAGGGAGACTCACGTCCTTTCCCCACCAGTCCCTACTCTCCCCCCAACTTCTCCAACCCCAACCCTTGGTCTGGCTGTCTCCCCTCAGTCAAAACATGTGAATCCTCCTTACCCACCTCCAAATATAAGCTCCAGCTTTATGCAGGTCTGTCTTGCCGAAGCCCTGAGACAGAGACAAGCTCCGAGGAGCTGAGGGAAACTGTGTCTGCACCAGGGAATGCCTGTGTTCAACTCACTGGATTACATCCGGGAAATTTCCTCTGAGAAGCTCAGTTCATTTCTTGGTGCTTATTGATGCTCCCAGATCCTTCTGAGCAAATCACCAGCCTCCTATGTGGTCACAAGCTTTAGTAATCAGGAACTAAATAGCATGGAAATCCGGTGAATCACATGGAGGCAAAACAGTGCCACAGCAAGACCTGCTATTATTAGCAAGACCAAAGTGCCTGCCGTTCTCTCTCCTGTGGGTTACCCACGCTATTGTCCAGGGGTGTTGGGGAAAGTAGCGAGAAAATCATCATTAACTTGTGTGTTGTACTTTACAGTTTACAAATGTTTTTAAAATATACAAGCACATTTAAAAGATGTTATTTCTCTCAATCCTCAGAATGAAACTGTTTCTGGTACACAGTAGATTCAAATGTTGGTTTCTCTTCCTTTCTCCCAGTGAGAGTGGAAGGGAAGATATTATCCCCACTTTACGAAGGAACAAAATAAGGCCATAATTATTCAAGATTTTATATACATACACACACACACACACACACACACACACACACACACATACATTTATATTGTAGTGGATCCTAGACTCAAAAACAGCTTTCCTGATTGCACATGTCCAGATCCCAGAGCCTGGGATTTATACATGACACCTTCTGTTAATTTCCTCATTGAGTTAACTCTTTGAATGCTGAAGCTTTTTTTTTAAAAAAAAAAAAATCTCAGATGTGTACTAGCCTTACTTTTACAGGCATTGCTCTAAGCACTTTCAATTTATTAACTAATTTAGTCCTCATAAAACACTAAGGTAGGTATCATCATCATTCCCATTCTACTGCAAAGGAAGTTGACACAAGGTAGTGAGTGGTTAAGTAATTTGCCCAAGGTTTGTGTAAGTGGAAGAGCAGGAATATGAACCCAGGTGGTCTGTCTCTTGAGTCTGGGCTCTTGATCACTGAGTGATACCAGCTTTCACTTTGTTGTACCGACTGATCTGCTTTTACTGCACTTTGCTTTATTGCACTTCACAGATTTTGCTTATTTTTTTTTTTTTTTACACAAATTGAATGTTTGGGGCAACCTGACACTGAGCAAGTTCCAACAGCATGTGCTCACTTCCCATCTCTGTGTCACATGTGGATATTCTCATAGTATTTCAAGCTTTTTCACTGATATATCTATTATGGTGATTTGTGAACAGTGATCTTTGATGTTACTGTTGTAATTGCTTTACAGGAACCATAAACAGCACCCATATAAATCAGCAAGCTTAGTGGGTAAATGTTGTGTGTGTTCTGACTGCTTTAGTGACCAGTTATTACCCCATCTGGCTCCCTCCCCTCAGACTCCCCTATTCCCTGAGACACAACAATGTTGAAATTAGGCCAACTGATAACCTCACAATGGCGTCTAAGTGTTCAAGTGAAAGGAAAAGTTGTACACCTCTCACTTAAAATCAAAAGCTAGAAATAATTAAGCTTGGTGAGGAAGGCATGTTTAAAAACTGGGTAGACTGAAAGTTAGCCCTTTTGTGCCAGACAGTTAGCCAAGTTGTAAATGCAAAGGAAAAGTTCTTTTTTTTTTTTTTTTTTTTTTTTTTTTTTTAATAGAGGCATGTTTTCTTTCTTTCTTTATTTGTTTGTTTGTTTATACAAGCACTGGGTACAGTCGGAAGCGCGGGAGGGTGAGAGAATTCACCAGAGCCAGAGCGGGGAGCAGAACAGGCAGAAGGACCGAAGTACACTGCTGAGGGGAGCAGCGGGCGGCAGGAGAGGTCTGCACGCCATGTGGGACCCTCCTCTGGTGGCCGGGAAGCAGCCGGGGATCGAACCGGCGCCGCAGAGGCCGCGGGCAGCTTCGCAACCCAGCGCTCAACCGCTGCGCCACCGGGGAGGCCCTAAAGGAAAAGTTCTTGAGGGAAATGAAATTGCTACTCAGTGAACACATGAATGATAAGAAAGCAATACAGCCTTAGAGCTGATGTGGAGAATATTTTAGTGATCTGAATAGAAGGTCAAACCAGCCACAATAATCTCTTAACAAAGCCTAATCCAGACCAAGGCCCTAATTCTCTTCAACTCTACAAAGGCTGAGAGAGGTGAGGGAGCTGCAGAAGAAATGTTGGGGGCTACCAGAAGTTGGTTCATGAGGTTTAAGAAAGCAGCCTCCTTTATAATATCAAAGTGCAAGAAGAGGCAGCAAAAGCTAATATAGAAGCTGCAGGATGTTCACTGATGAAAGGGGCTACAGGAAACAACCGACTTTTCAATGTAGATGAAACAGCCTCATATTGGAAGAAGAAACCCTAAGATTTTCATAACTAGACAGGAGAAGTCAAAGACTGGCTTCAAAGTTTCGAAAGACAAGGCAAATTTCTTGTTAGGGGCTAATGCAGCTGGTAAGCTAAAGTTGAAGACAGTGCTCATTCGCCAGGCAGAAAATCCTAGAGCTCTTCAAAGTGATGCTACCCGGCCTGTGCTCTGTAAATGGAGCAACAAAACCTGATGACAGCAAATCTATTTACAACATGGTTTGTTTACAGAATACAGTAAGCCCACTATTGAGATCTACTCTTCAGGAAAAAAAAAATCTGGGCCTCCCCGGTGGTGCAGCGGTTGAGCGCTGGGTTGCGAAGCTGCGCGCGGCCTCTGCGGCGCCGGTTCGATCCCCGGCTGCTCCCCGGCCACCTGAGGAGGGTCCCACATGGCGCGCAGACCTCTCCTGCCGCCCGCTGCTCCCCTCAGCAGTGCACTTCGGTCCTTCTGCCTGCTCTGCTCCCCGCTCTGGCTCTGGTGAATTCTCTCGCCCTCCCGCGCTTCTGACTGTACCCAGTGCATGTATAAACAAAACAAACAAAGAAACCAGCAAACAAATAAATAAAGCATGCCTCTATAAAAAAAAAAAAAAAAAAAAAAAAAATCTTCAAAATATTACTGTTCATTGACAATGCACCTGGTCACCTACGAGCTCTGATGGAGATGTACAAGGCTAATGTTGTTTTCATGCCTGCTAACACAACATCCATTGTACAGCCCATGGAACAAGAAGTATTTTCAACTTTTTTATTTAAGAAATGCATTTTGTAAGGCTATAGCTGCCATAGATAGCAATCATCTAATGGAATTGGGCAAAGTGACCCGAAAACTTTCTGGAAAGGATTTACCATCCTAGATGCCAGTAAAGACACTTGTGTTTCAAGGGAGGAAATCAAACCAGTAGGAGTTTGGAAGAAGTTGATTCTAGCCCTCATGGATGACTTTGTGGGGCTTAAGACTTCAGTGGAGGAAGTATCTGCAGATGTGGTAGAAATATGAGAGCAAGAATTCTAAGTGAAGCCTGAGGATCTGACTGAATTGCTGTAATTTCTTAAGCTTGAACTGTTGAAGAGTTAATTCTAATAGGTGAGGAAAGAAAGTGACTTCTTGAGATGGAATCTATTCCTATGGAAGATGCTGTGAATATTGTTGAAAAGACAATAGAATAGTATATAAATGTAGTTGATTAAGCAACAGCAGGGTTTGAGAATACTGACTCTGGTTTTAAAAGAACTTTCACTGTGGGTAAAATACAATCCAATAGCATTACATGTTACAGAGAAATCTTTCCTGAAATGTGTCATCAATCAATGCAACGAACTTAATTATTGTCTTATTTTAAGACATTGTCCCAGCCTCCCTGGTGGTGCAGGGGGTTAAGACGCAACCTATGAAGCTGTCTGCAGCCACTGCAGCACGAGTTCAATTCCCCGGCCCTCCAGGGAGCAACACATATGGCATAGCAGACCTCTCCTGTCTTGCCCGCTGCTCCCCTCAGCAGTGTACTTTGGTCAATCTGCCTGTTCTGTTCCCCACTCTGTCTCTGGTGAATCCTCTCACCCCCCACTCCTCTGGCCTATATCCCAGCTCGTTATTTATTTATAAATAAATCTTTAAAAAAAAATTGTCCCAGACACTCCCAACCTTCAACAACCACAACCCTGATAAACAGCTGCCATCAACATCAAGGTAAGATCTTCCACCAGCAAAAAAAAATTATGACTCACTGAAGGCTCTGATGATGGTTAGCATTTCTTCTCAATAAAGTATATTTTAATTAACATATTACATCATATTTTAGATAAAGTGCTACCTATCATGCACTTGATAGACTATAGTATAGTGTAAACATACTTTTATATACACTGGGAAACAAAAAAAAACCCTGAAAAACTGCATGACTGTCTTCATTTCAATACTGGGTTTACTGAGGTGGTCTGGAACCCATCTGGCACTATCTCTGAGGTGTGCTGCAAGTGCCAGCCTACCTCAGACATTAGTCAGTAAATTCCCCGAAGACAAGACTTTCTATTTATCCTTAATCCTGAGCCCTAAGCACATGTCTGACACACAGTGCATGCGCAGTAACTATCTACTGAATAAATGGACTGGTAGCTAGAAAAAAGAAAAACTATCCTGTTAAACCTAAAACCTAAAACCTCAGAACTCAAACTTGTCATGAATTCTGTCCTCAGCTTTTACTAGCCATGGGGACAGATCATTGATTCCAACTTAGCTCTTCCTCTTTGAGTAACTGGCCCTTCCAAAGGCAATACTAGCTCCCAAGGACCTGACACAGAGCTTGTGGTGACTGAATCTGGAATCCCACTTCCTTCTCCCAGGACCACACTTGTGTCTCTGAGCTTGGAATCAATAGGATCCCTCCCCCCGCCCCAAAACTGGAAATCTGACTTGCAGCTTCATATGTGATATGCTGAGTTGGAATTAAAAGGTGAGGACTTCCCAGAATGTCTGAGGGAATCAGCTGATCAGGTTGGGACAAACGCAGAACATGTGCCCACAAAGGGTGGCAAGTTGCAAATTGAGATCTAATATGAGCCATCTGGTCTGGAGAAATGGCCAGCTGGAGGGGCTGGAAATCACCCAGAGAGCAAACTGATCTGGGGGAAATGATGAGTCAGCTCTGCCCAGAAACAAAAGCTTTTAATGAAAACCTTTGCAATAGCCAGACACCTCCCCCCCACAACACTCACCCAGAATCTCTTGTTGGAGTAGCCAGAGTTGGATAATCCATCGAAAAGTTATCCCTGGAGTCACCCTGGTCTCAGGGACATAGGTGAGCATGGACGTGGGTATGGTAAGCCCACATTGTTATGTTGGGAGCAGCATGGGGTTCAGAGAATCATTTCACAGGCATATAGATGTTCCAGGCAAAACATGGCAGGAAGTGCTAAACTGGCTGAGACAACACTTTCCCCCCAAATTGGGACAGTCTAGCCTTGATCCCGAGGACAACTTTCTTCTGTGTCTTCTTCTCTCAGCTACAGTCACTATTGCCCATAAAAAGTAAAAAGCAATTACTAGGTCTAATTATCTCCCTTTGGCCTCCTTCCTGGCAGTGGCTGCCATGATTCTTGCCAAAACTCTGCTTCACCAACACCCTGATCCAAAAAGCCCCAAGTCAGCTAGGAGAAGGCTCTGCCAGCCCAGAGCAGCTGTAAGGCTTCCCAACACCAGGCTAGGGCACAGGAGTTCAATGAGGGGAGTTTCAAAGAACTCTCTCCCATGAGCCCCCTTGGCCTCTGCATCTGGACAGAGGTGAGGCTGTGGCGCCCGCCATCTGGAACTACACCAGAAAATGACACAACAGCAATCAGCAGCCACTTGCCTGAACTTCCCCCCCTCCCCCGTCCCCCACCTTCCAGCCCCAGGAAGTTAGGAGTTTTTTTAAAGGCCTGTTTGTGTTTGATGTGGGATCTCCAAGGTCAGTGTGAGCAGCTTGGCCATTTCTGTTTGGGCTTGCTTAGAATGGAGCCCAGTCCCCTCTCGCAGAGCCTACTAGAAGGCCAGGTGCTCCTGCCTAGCACCACACCACTGCGAATCCACACTTCTTTACTCTTCCAAAGTAGTTTTTCTGCCTCTGATCTTGGGTAAGCCCAAGACCTGTTAGTCTCTTCCATCCTGGAGCCAGAGGAGCAAATCCCTAAAGGGTATCCTGAGCTGCCCAGGCTCTCTCTGACTTGTGTGATAGTGATTCAGCCTTCAAAACTCCAGTCACCTTGGGGGCCTAGACTTACAAGATCAGGGAGTGGAAACCAGCAGCCAGCTACTCCAGCCTCCTAGCCCCAGGGGATGAAGCAGCAGATACAATTCACTGGGTATGGATGAAACGTAAGAAGCTGGAGTGACTTTAGGCTGGTGCTTTGAGAACAGGCAGGCGTTGTGTGGTTGGCCACAGAACGGGTACAGAATCCTCATCAGTTCACACACAAACATGTTCCCAGCCTTAGCCTTGCCTGAGAAAAGGGCCTTCCAGGAGCTTCGGTGGTTTCCAAATGGATTGGAAGAAAGGTATGTCTGTGAGGGTGTTGGTGACCTTAGACCCAGAAGAAAGGAGGCTCAGAAGCCAAGGTGGACATGTTTCCCAGCCTTCACCTCTGGGCATAAGATTGTTCCACAGATCCTGACACATAAGCCTGAGACATCTCTAAGGATGTCAGTGATTAAAGAATGTTTTCCTAAAAACTTAGTGGGGTGGGGGTATTTTCTCCATGTGTCGGCATGCTGGTTATCAGCAAATATTTATGGAGTAAGACTGTCTACATGGCCCTGTCTGAAGTTATTTAGTTACAAAGTTCAGTGCCTCCCCTTCCAGACCCTGCCCCCTAAGACAGAAGGCAAGGGAGCAAAGCTTAGAGGAGACTGGGCAACAGACCACTGGGCTTGCAGCTGGTCAAAGACAAGAGACACAGAACACCTTGTCTTTGTACTGAAGACAAAAGCTTCACATGTTTCTCTCTCTCCCTCTCTCACTCTCTCTCCCTCTCAGTGACTGGAAGGATGGATTAGGTGAGAAGGGAATAAGGGCAAAGGAAAGAAATTGGGCAAGAGGATAATGACGCCTGCGGAGAGTGATAATGGAGTGAGAGGCTGGGGGAGCTGTGGGCCATGGCTCCCAGGTCTGCTAGGGAAAGACTCAGGACAGGCAGCCAGTCAGCCCTACTCCAGGGGCTGTTTTGTCTTCTCTCTCTGTCCTCCAAGTCACCTAGTACTCTGGGCTTGGTAGGTTTCCTTTCTCCCTTTACTTAGAAGGCTGTTATCTGTGTCCTGGATTCTGTCTCTCTGGGAGGCCACACTAAGCTCCCTTCCCTGTGCTCTCTCAAAAAAAGATAAAGTCAAGATGGGGGTTGGGGGACCTTCTTCACTGTGTTTTGGTTGTCACTGCCCATTTCAACACCCTCTTTCCCAACCCAGCTCCAGAGATTCTAAGGTATCTTTGCTAAAAGGTCACCTCATTCCAGGTACCCCAGCCTCCCCTGGGGAAGATCACCTATTCTCTGTGTGCTTTTGCTCACACCCTCGCTGTATCTGAAAGCCTGTGCATTCTACCACAATCTGACCTTTTATCTTCAAAATGCAGCTCCACCATGCCCCTGTTACCGATTCCCACCCCCATTAACCTGTCCCTCTCTGCCTAGCAGTCTTGTGACTTGATTTTTAACACTGTTTATGCTAGTGAGTGGTGCATCTGGACATTGCCTTCGATGTGTTATGTCTACCCCCCCCCTTACAAAACCCAAGCGAGCACCGGGATGTGTTGATTGACTTGTTGATCTGAATGGCTGAGGACATGATGGCTGTGATCAATCAAGAGTCCACAGTCACCATTTCCCAGGCCCCCCCAGAGAGTTTCCACAGCAGAGCCCACTGCTGAGTGAAGATGTCATCTGATTAATTAATTAATGCAAACACTGTTCATCCAAATGCTCCAGGGTATGGTTTTAAAAAATCCAGAACATTTAAAAAATGATAAAAATAACATTTACCAGCCTAGAAATAATTAAAGTTGGATTCCTAGCCTTTTGTCCTAGCAGCGGTCCCCTCCCTCCTCCTCCCTCCCTCCTCCCCTTTTCCCACCTTCCCCACCGTGCTTCTTTGGTGATTAACGGAATTCCTGCCAGTGATTGCTAATTGGGTTAATGGAGTGACTGCGTAATTGTTCTCTCCGCAGCCCAACCCACCACACTGGCTGCTTTTTGCCTACCTGCCTCTCATCTGCTCCAGGATCACCAATTTGCAACAACAACTTCCATTGTCGTCCACGTCTGGGACTTTGGGGTTTTAAGTGAATCTCCCTAAGGCAGAGAACAGAAGATGCTGCTATTTTGGTTTGTCTCATCCACAATGGGAGCATTCTCTTGGGTCTATGGGCAGTGCGGGGCTGCCTGGGTAAAGGGGAAATCTGAGCGATGATGGGATACCGGCCAGGGAGCAGTGTGCCGAGCTGGGGGGAGCACGCTGGGGAAAAATCCTGACCTTTTCTTCCCAGCTACTTGGGCTTGAATTTCATTTTAATCAGTTTCAGATGAAACTGACAAGTCAAGAGCCTCCAGAATATCTGTGCCCCCCCAGGATCCTCTGGCTGTAGAAGAGCTAGAGGTCGGGGTTGGGGCACCGTCTGACCTGACCTGACCCAGCTTCCCCCAGTGGAGGCAGCATTGAGGGTGGCCTTTCTGATCCCTAAGGCTCAATCTGAGCTCTTCTCCCTCAACACCCTTGGAAAAAAGAAGGTTTTTTTTTCCCCTGTTGTTTTTTGAGGTGTGTTCTGCTTGAAATCTGTTTCACTTTAAAGGGATTATTACCTGCCCCAAGTATGGAAATGTCAGCATTCTTTCTTCCAACTGCGGGGCTTCAGATCACAGAACCCAGAGTGCTGGGTGCTTGGGGATCAGCTCTAGGCTGCTCCCACAGACACACCAGGGAGAACTGCTCTTGGCACTTTATACAGTCGCACCTTCTATTGTCCTGTGGTTACCTCCAGAACCTCAGCCCCCACCTCACCCCTGGAGGGCAGGGAGTGTCCCACTTACACTGTGGCCCTTGTGGCAGGTGCTCCACCAAAGCTATTTCTGCCTTCAGCTTTGATTCTCTGTAAAACTGCCTGACCCCCACACCCTCCTCTGCTCTGGTTAGCACTTAAGCTTCTGGTGCACAGCTTAGTCTTCACTATATGCTGACTGACTTTGGAAGAGGTGCTCAATAAGTAATTAGAGAATTAAACTGCATTGGATGTTCCTAGCAATCAAATAAAAATGAAGTCTTGCTCTCTCTCTCACTCTGGAAAGGAAGTATTGAGACTGAATAAAAGGTTAGCAGGGCACCAACACCTACCCCAGCTAAACTGGGGGACCATCTCCTTCAGAAAAGAGGTGTCTCTGTGTAACTGTCTGCACACCACTGCCCCCCACTGGACACTGCTAAAGCTTTCCCCAGCCCTATGCCCATGTCAGGGACCTTTCCGGTTACTTTCCTTCCCCTTCTGGACACCACTACTGGGCAAACCGGTTTCTTGGTTGGTTTCTCTTACCAGATTTGTTCACCCAGATTGCTTAGCTTTAAATCTATGAAACTTGGAAGGCACAAACAGGACACCGGCTTCCTTGACTCCTGGCATATAGTGGACTCCATAAATACCTAATATGTAAAAATCAACTAGTGACACATATTCCTGGCATGCCAGCAGCACTAGGGACTATTATTACAATTATCAATATTAGAATCCATTTAGGAATCTACACCTGTTCTTAGTCTGGAACAGCCACAGCTTTGCAGATTTTAGAAGACAACTGAAGAAAACAAAGAAGGACCAAAAGCCTCAAGCAGAATTCAAAAACAGTGTCACTTCTACCTTATAAAACAATAATAAAACCTTCCTCCTCTGAGAAAAAAGGGAGGCAAGGGAAAGAAAATATGAGTACTGCCAAATATGTTGGCTTGCACGGCTCTCGCCCTTTTGTGACACATTTCCTGTCTTCAGTTATAGGTATTTGTAAATTTGCACTGTATCTCTGCCCCGACTTCATTAGGTTGCAAGCTGCTTTGCTCCTCACAATGGTAATAGTAAAATAAGTTTTTTAAAAGGAGCAGTCTCAGTTATTGCCTATAAATTGCTTCAATTTGTTAAGAATTTTTTTTTCATCTCCCACAATTCAATTCTGGAGTTAGCCCAGGGCCTGACAGGCACGTGGATACATGAATCTGAAGCACAGGGAAGATGTCTGGACTGAGCAGAAGTCCAGGAGAACCACAACCTGAAGGTGGAAGTGAAACCCCACAGGGTATCACTCAGGAAGAATAAGAGGGAGAAACGGAAGTCTGGCTGGCCCTTGGAACTCAACGCTGAAGGAACAGGAGGCTGAGGTGGCCAGGCCGAGCCAGAGCAGGGAAGGTCAGAGAGGTAGAAGAGGAGAGGAGGAGAATGGGATTAAAAAAGCTAAGGGCCTGGGAAGATGAAGGTGATCAGGGACCTCAAGAATAACAGCTGACTCATCTTGTTGAGGAAGGATGGAGAGTTGCCCTCTGAGCTGGGCAAATGAAGGTCAGTAGTGACCCACAAGAGCACCTGATAACTGTGAAAGCAGTTTCAGTAAGTGGATAGAATAGAAGGCAGAGTGTGGCGGGCATGGAATTGAATGGAAGGCTATGAAAACAACCTCCCAAGGCAATGAATGTAGGCCAAAGAACAAGATTTTTAGTTTGACTGCTGTACTCAGCTCTGCTCCAGCTATCCAGTTGCTATATTGTCAGTTACATTTCTAAAAATCAAAATGAATCACCCGTTTCACGTTGTGATTAATATCTTCTGGTTTACCACTTGTTGGACGATGAAGAGTAAAGTTCAGTGCCAATCTGGTCAGTATAATTTGTTTCTCGAGCTTGGTTTCTTCATCATCTACATAGGAGAGCAGCACGGGTCCCATAATCCCTTATCCAAAATCCTGGCAGCCACATATGTTTCAGAATTCACAGCTTGGTAGATTCTAGAAAGGGAATATGGTACATAGTACACAATATCACCAGAAGCATCAGAGCTCCACCCTGCAATCAAACACCAGTGGGACAAATTTTCCACCAGAGGGATTACCAAGATACTTTTGTTTTTTCAGAACTTCACAGAGTTTCAGAATTGAGATAGTACCCCCTGGACCACCCTCACAGTTATGTTAAGTTTCAATGAGAGATTGCTGCAGACAGGATGGCTGATGAAGTTCTCTGCCATTAACGAAGACTTGGAGTCTAAATGAATTTGCGGTGGGGGGAGGCTGGGAAAAGAGCCATTGAGAGCAGCTCTGCCTTTCACTCTCCCAACCCGAGCTTTTATTACAGATATGAACAAAGGAACAAGAAAATAGCACGCAATTGTGTTTTTGCTTATACTATTAATTAGTTACTGCTGAAAACAAGTTTTCCTGGTTAGGAGGGAACATGCGCACAAACCAGTACATCCTCAGAGAACAGAAGTCACTTCTGGGAAGAAGTTCTGTTTGCAGAACTTCTAATGTCCTAGAACTCTGTATGCAGAGCAAACAGGTATTCTCCAAAAACTCCAGCTCCCTTTAGGGCAGCAGGCTCCCAACAAGAGATATGTGCGAAAATGAACCCAAAGGTTGCATCAGGCCACCGTCACCAAGAATGGCTGCATTGGGCCTGCTGTTGTTGACTAGAATGAAAGGAATTTTTCTTCCTAACATTGTGTGTATATAAACAATTTATAAAGGATACTCTCTGATAGTCTTTTGAACAATTCTTTTTTTAAAAAAGATTTATTTATTTATGCATATAAGAGCTGGGGTACAGGCCAGAGATGCGGGGGGTGAGAGGATTCACCAGAGACAGAGTGGGGAATAGAACAGGCAGACTGACTGAAACACACTGCTGAGGGAAGCAGCGGGTGAGAAAGGAGAGGTCTGCTGCACCATGTTGGTAGCTCCCTGGCCGGCAGGGGATCGAACTTGTGCTGCACAGGCTGAAGATTGCTTCACAGTGCTAGTGCGGTGCTTAACCCCTTGTGCCACCAGGGAGGTCCCTCTGATAGTCTTTTGAAAGCCACTTCTCCACAACTGGAGACGCTTTTTTTTTTTTTTAAGTAACATTGGTCTGTAACATATAGGTTTCAGTTGTCCATCATTATAAAGTAACATCTGTATATACTACATTCTATTCACCACTAAGAATAACCTGGTTTAAAGAATGCATCTGATGCAGCATTGAGTGACATCTAAATGGTCAATGGCAGTTCCCCTAACTTCCTCCTTTCTGGCTTTCTTTATCCTTAGGAGCTGGCACTGGGCTAAGCTTGGTAGTGCTGTAACTCATAGTGATGGGGATCCTGACAATATAATGGGGATCCTGACAATATAAATCACTTCTTCATTAATTGGGGATTTGAGGCCCCTGGAGCATAGCCTTCTTTTTCATCCTGTCCCCTGCTTATTCACAAGTGGCTTTAATATTTGTGTGGATAACTCATCCTCATCAGAAACTATTGCTCCTCTAAAATGTTAAACCTCATTATCCCTTCTGATCAGTACTTTGGTTCCTCTCTCCTATTATACAACCTCCAGTTTGCCTTGAAACCTAGTCCTTTAACCTATCTCTTTTGACTCAGTTAATTACCCACCTATCTAGTCTGGATCACATGCTTTATCATTTCAACCAATCTCTTGCCAATACCTTCAAGATTTTTGTCCCTATCCTTCTGCCTCATGTACCCTACAAATCCCTATTATTTACATTTTCCATTCCAAGACCCAGACCTCTGGGTGGGACTGGAGACAAACCCCAAAATATATAGATTGAGGCTACACCCAGAGCATGGTCTTCAATTTCAGTTAGGCCTTCAGCTCCGCTTGACATTCTGGTCTTAAATTTCTTGTTGAAATTGAAAATATTTGATATTTTCAAATATTTCCCCCAGAGCTCCAAGCTCACCCTTAACCTCCTATCTCAGAAAATGGCCGGGCTTCTTAATTGACAAAAAAATTTACCTTTTGCCCTTGTATCTACTCACTTATCCCCTTATCTTCCCCATCACTTCAGAGACAGTGATGACCTTTCTGTTTTTATGCATCTCTGCCTTTGGTCCTTGCCTTCATTGTTTCCCCTGAGACTCTGATTTCCTCTTTTTTTTTTTTTGTATTTTTCAGTCCCCCTATCTCTTTTGCTTCCTTCTCTGAAAGTTATAAACAGGCACAAAGTCTTTCCATCTTAAAAAATAACACCTTTTCTCTACTGGTACTTCGAGTCATCTTTTTCCTCCTCTTCATGGTTGAGCTCTTATGAAAATGAGTATAAAACAGTTGTCTTCACTTTTAAAGCTCTTCAAACTCTTCCAGTCAGTTCTTCCCAAACCCCAACCCCACTGAAGCTCCTCTGGCCAAGATCACCAATCATCTCCCAACGAGTGTAATCAATTAACTCATTTCAGGCATTTACACTTGCACCCTGTCCACCATCTGACACCACTGACTGCTCCCTCCTCAAAACCCTCTCCTCCCCTCACTTCTCACCAATTGCTAGTCTTCTTTTATCTCTCTGATAATTTCTTCTCTTACTCCTTTGTGGACTCTACTCCCTCTCTCTAGCCATTTATACAAGTGGCTATCGCCCACGGTTTGTCCTTAGTCTTCTTATGCTATGCCTTCTCCCTGGGAAGACTCAACAAACACCTATCTGCTGATGACCCTTCTTTCATACCACTTCTGTGTTTCTGACAGAGATACCCAGCTAAGTTACCAGACAATTCCACCTGGACGTCCCAAAGATACTTCAAACTCATCAAGTCCAGAACAGAACTCATTGTCTTCCCCAATCTCTCCAATCCTGTATCAGTTGATACCACCACTCCACTGAGGGTCATCCTATTCTTTCCTCTCTTTCATACCCCACACCATTCACCACATAACTCTCAAATACTATCCTGCTCTCATTCCTAAGCTAGCAGTTTAATTTAGAGCCATGACTTTATTGCTTCTTACAAAGTCTCCCTCTAGACTGGCACCACTTCAATTCAGTCTTGTATGCAGCAGGAGAGCCCTGTAAAATTCAAATTTACTTAAAGCCCTTCAATGGACAGAAATAACTACTCTACAGTGGCAGAAAGCATATCAGTGACTGGGGTTAGGGATAGGGGAACAGAATATAAAGCATGAGGGAGATAAGCAGATATTGTCAAACTTCATTAACCCCTATGTTTAAGACCAGTGTTGTTTTATTGTATATAAAATACTCCTCAATTAACTTGGTTAAAGAAAAATACCCTCCTATGTCACTCCATTGCCTGGAAAACGAAGTTCAAGTTTCTTATCCTGGCGTAAGTAATCATTTGGCTTCTTTCCTTGCTGATTCTCTCCTCTTCCCCATTACATACATTGAAGATCTAAAACGGCCTAGAAGTCCTGCCCTCCTTGCCCAGCTGGCAATCATTCACATTTCCGGAGGTTCAGCTTGCGCCATCACTATTACCATCTCTGCTGACCCGCAAGTGATCATTCCTCCCTTATGTTCCACTGTCCCGACACTAATGTCTATCACTTAGTTTTCGGTAGCACTCTTGTGTTTGTGTCGCCCCTATCCTCCACTAGGCTGTGGTGTGATGGCTGTATCCTGTAGTCTCCGTTCTTTATCTCCAGCCTTAGGGGAGATCGTTCCATTTTTGTTGAAGGACCTCGGCTTTACTGTTGCAGTCCAGCCTAGAGGGCCTTGGGACTGAACACGCCTACCACAGCTCCTCCCGTTCCTGCAGGGGGCGCTGTAGCAACCGCTGTCTCCCTGCTCTCGACTTCGCTGGATCGGCTCTGAGCTTCACGCTCCTGGCTCCGCCCCTAGCAACATCCCTCCTTTCTATTGGGCGAGGGATATCCGAGTCCTCCAATAGAGTAAGGCGTTGGTATGAGGTGGCGCCGCCATCTTCGGACGGCTGAGATCTCTGAATCGGTGGGTGGCCGCCTGAGGGAGGTCAGTAGGTGGGCCGGGTTGCTACCCCTTGGGTCCCGGCCTTGCCTCCTTTTTCCATTCTGCCCCGGGCCCACAATGCCGCAGTACCAGACCTGGGAGGAGTTCAGTCGCGCGGCCGAGAAACTCTACCTCGCCGACCCTATGAAGGTAAATTTCTGGCGGGACTGTTAGTCTCCAGGACGGAGTCAGGATGTCTTCCCTGCCATCCGCTCTGACCCCCGGGCTTCTCCAGCATCCCAAAAGGTGCTTCAAGAGGGTCAGAGACCAATGCTGCCAGGCCTGTTTGTTCTTATCGTGGCGTTGCCCTCATCCCTGATTAAGGGCCGGATGAGGCCTTGAAATGCAAAAATCAGGGTCGTTTCAGGGCCCTAATAGTTAACAGCCCCCCTTCTCCCGCCCCCAATCCCTGAACTTCCCTTTCGCCTTTGGTTAGTTTACGTGTCCCTAAGACCAGGGCTCCTCCCACTATGTCTTCCTGCTTTCCCTTAGTTGTCTGGGTGCCCTCTTCTCGTACTGCAGGGGCCAAGGGTCCCTTGTCCTAAAACAGATTTTCTGCCACCGCGGAGACGTTCTTGAAAGGCCCCGATTTGGGGGTGTCTACAGTCATTACAATAGTGGTTCCTAATTCTTTGGAGGCCAGTGCCCTTTTGAGAATACCGGAAAGCTTGCGCCCTTCCTTAGAAAAATGCACGTAAGCATAAATGTTTACACAAAATTTTAGGGGGCTCATGTACTCCTGAAATCCATTAGTGGCTCCCACAAAAACGTAAGTGGGTACCAAAGATTAGCTCATTATTTAACAAGCAAAGAATTCCAAGTGGTGGCAATTTAGCATTCAGATTTTGGTTTTTCTTCCCTTCCAATTTTGTTTTACCGTCATATATAAAAATTATTTGATTCAACACCTTGTTGATTAAATAACCTGCTTTAGAACTTTGGGTAAGTAGGGGCCTCCCTGGTGGCGCAAGGGGTTAAGACGCAACCTATGAAGCTATCTGCAGACACTGCAGCACAAGTTCCATCCCTGGCCAGGGAGCAACCCACGTGACGCAGCAGACTTCTGTCTCACCCGCAGCTCCAACTCAGCAGTGTATTTCAGTAGATCTGACTGTTCTGTTCCCCACTCTGTCTCTGAATCCTCTCACGCACATACACACACACACCCCCCCCCACACACACACACACTCCCCTCTGGCCTGTACCCCAGTTCTGAAGATGGTATCCCTGCTGGACCATATGTGACCTCTTAATTGATCCATTTGCCTTTTTAATCCTTCCTTTGCTTTCATGCCACAGCTGTCTACAAAGCACAGAAATTTAATTCTCAGAGTTACCTGCTTAAAACTGGCTTTTCATTGATGACCAGATCAAGTCCAGACTCCCAGCCCATAATCTGACCCTCCATTTGTTGCCCACCATTTCCACTATCTAGAGCTCTAGTAGCTAGAAGCTACAGAATTCATCAGACTTCATTTGTAATTCACATGACTGCGTCTTCAACCTTTCTCTTACCTTTCCTCAAAGGAAAAAAATGCATTTCCAAAGCTACCTCCAACAATCCCTTTCCCCTTCCATCAGTCTTAATTGCCTTTTTTCTCATTTAGTATTTTGTCTATAATGCCTTTGTAAGACTTCATTCATGCTGTCTTTTGTTTTATTTTGGATGGTTGAATTAAAATTTCCTAAGGGCCTCCGGGTGTCCTAGGGGTTAAGTCTTAGTGCTGCCACCACAAAGGCCCCTCAAGGGCCTGAGTTCAGTCCCCAACCAGGGAGCTAAACCACGGCGCAACAGACCCTCCTATTTCACCCTCTGCTCCCCTTAGTGTATCTCAGTAGATCTGCCTGTTCTGCTCCCCATTCTGTCTGTGGTGAATCCTTTCACCGCCCGCACCTCTGACCTGCATCCCAGTTCTACACAAAAATAAAATCTTTAAAAAAAAAAAGTTTCCTAAGAGAGCAAGAACTTTGACTTCTTTTTCTCTTTTTGTGGTATCTGACATAGTAAAATGTATGTCCCGTAAGTTACAAAATGAACCCTTTGATAGTGCCATAACTTTTTTTTTTTAAAGATTTATTTATTTTTATACAAGAGCTGGGGTACAGGCCAGAGGCGCGGGAGGATGAGAGGATTCACCAAAGACAGTGCAGGTAGCAGAACAGGCAGACGACCAAAATACACTGCTGAGGGGAGGGGAGCAGCGGGCACAACAGGAGAGGTCTGCTGTGCCATGTGGGAATCTCCCTGGCCAGCAGGGAATTGAACGGGCGCTGCAAAAGCTGCAGACAGCTTTAACAGTTAAAATTTACAAAGTTCTCATACTTAGTATAGTTTTAAATTTTACTTTCTTTTTGTTTCTGGAGAACTAGGTTTTTTTTTTTTTAAATACATAAATCTGAATTTAATAGCTCAAGAGATAGAATCAGGTGGTCTAAATATAATTAACTTAGTTGTTATTTATAACCACTTAGTGTTTGTCTAGTACCTTTATCTCTCTCACCAGGCAAATCGATAGGGCAGTATGACTTCTTTGCAATCAAAGAATAACAGGAAAAGCTGTACATTACAGTGCTAATAATCCTTTTTATTTAGTTTTCAGGATTTTCTTGAGGTTTCTGGTGCTATATTGTAACCACTACAAGATTCCCTTTTTGGGTTATAGATATTTAATACTTTTAAAACAGCTAGCTAAACAAGAGTTACGTATATTTATTGGCCAAAAACTGACTGGTGCAATATACTATTAAAAAAATGTTCATGGAAGTTGTAAACTTTATTGAGAGATGTTTTCACCTACCCGTGGAATATGGAACAGAACTTATTATATAGCATAGTACTATAAGATATAGGTGTTACTCTAGTTTTTGGAAAAGTTGTTGATGGAAACTTCCAAATACATCTTGTTGTGCCATTAGAGTAAAGACATGATTTTGCTGAATATTTTGCTTCCACTGCTTGAGAGTCATGGGAAAGTAGAAAGTACGAAGTTTGATGCAATTCTATTGTTATTTCCTGAGGATTTGATTTAGACTTATCAGCCCTCCCTGGTGGTGCAAGGGGTTAAGACGCAGCCTCTGATGCTAACCATAGCCACTCCAGCACAAGTTTGATCCCTGGCCAAGGAGATACCCACATGGCGCAGCAGACCTCTCCTGACTCACCCGCTCCTCCCTTCAGCAGTGTATTTCAGGAGATCTGCTTGTTCTGCTCCCCATTCTGTCTCTGGTGAATCTTCTCACACACCCCCACACACCTCTGGTCTATACCCCAATTCTTGTATGCATAAATAAATAACTTTATTTTTTTTTTTTTAAAAAAAGATTTAGACTTATCTAGCATTTTCTGCTGTTTTCCCTTTTCTTATCATTCCTTTGTGATTAAATATGCTGGAATTTTGGGGAAGGAAAAACTTTTCTCATTTATCCTCTTTGGTTTAATAACTGAGGTGCTGCAAATTAAACTGACAAAAACAGATCAGTAGGAGGGGGAAAAAAAATCTATTCTTATTACATAAGTGTGTTTGGGAATTCACAAAGAAATGTAACCCAGGAAGTAATTACAAGTTGGGACTTAACTACCATCTGATAAAGGGTGATAAGGTATCAAAGATGCTGAACAAAATTTAGGGTTTCTGGGGTGGCTTAAGTTCTCGGATGGATGATGACTAGGAAATGTATGGTAAATAAGAGTTGCTAAGTAAGGTTTGTTAAGGAAAGGAGTACCTCTCTTCCTGCTAAGGGAGAGGGAAAGACTTCTACAGTTGGAAATTTGTCTCCTTACAGAGGTTCACTATGTCCTGTTGTTAGCCTTGAAAGGACAGAGAGCTCGTTGCCTTCTGCTCAGAACAATCTGTACAAAAGTGTTATGTTTTGGGGTGGTATACTGTGATCCCCTTCAGTGTTTGTTTCTGGGAAAACATGCCAAACCACCTCAAGAGTCTCACAGACATTCTCTGACTTTAGATGTATTTTAGGAATTTAGGTCTGTCTCTTCCATACTAACTGCAAGTAAAATATACAACCTTTAAAGAAAATTCTTTTTAAAAAGCAATTATAGCAACAGAAATGAACTAAAATGCTGTTTTCTACCTCATTTCAATAATGATAAGTTTATAGTAAAGGTTCTTTTAGATCTTTTGGCTATTAATTCTAAAGGATCCCTTTTAGCCTACCTGAAGAATAAATTATTTATAAGAAATGTCTTCTGACCTCACTATTTCTTAATGTGTATTTTTATTTCAGGCACGTGTGGTTCTCAAATATAGGCATTCTGATGGGAGTTTGTGTATTAAAGTAACAGATGATTTAGTTGTAAGTATACATTTTTATTTGTTGCATACTTTCAGATTTGTTTTGAGTTAATCGTTTGTTTGAAATTAACTACATAGAATTTAGCAGGTTGCCCATTAGGATGCTTATTTTGCATTTCATTCCAAAGTAAAGAACCTCCTTCTAGAAGCTGCTTTTATAGGCTCTCAGGGAAATAACTTGCTTAATTAATTCAGTATGTCACATGTAGTTTGGTAATTGTTCTCTTCATACCTTAAGCAAGAGAAATATAGAGACAAAAACTACATATAAGAAGGTTAGAGGTTTCCTTAGACCAAATGATTGTATTTGAACACAAGTTTTAGGCTTTATCTTCTCATGTATCATTCATTCCTTAACCCTCTGATATCTCCTTTCTACATGCAGTGTTCCACTGAAACGATTCCTGGTGAGAACTCATCAGTCCCTTAGTTTTCAAACCCAGTTGTCTCATTCAATTTGTACCTTAGTTGATCTGACCATTTTTGATTCAGAAAACAATGATGGAGATTGTTGTTTTGGCATCTGTGGCTCTTTGTTATCAGATTTTATAATTCTGAACTTTCGTTTAATTCTTTTTTTTTTTTAAAGATTATTTCTATTTAGTTATATAAGCACTGGGTATAGTCAGAAGCGCGGGAGGGTGAGAGAATTCACCAGAGCCAGAGCGGGGAGCAGAGCAGGCAGAAGGACCGAAGCACACTGCTGAGGGGAGCAGCGGGCGGCAGGAGAGGTCTGCACGCCATGTGGGACCCTCCTCCGGTGGCCGGGGATCAAACCGGCGCTGCAGAGGCTGCGGGCAGCTTCACAACCCAGCGCTCAACCGCTGCGCCACCGGGGAGGCCCTGTTTAATTCTTTTTTGATGTGTCCCCATAAGTGTTGGTTACTACAGGATTCTTTCCTTTGTCCTTTCATGCCATTTCTGGAGTAATCCGTTCAGTCATTAATTTTACTACTGCCTATATCTGTGTTACTCTTAAGTTTAGGGTTCTCGTTATTACTTGCCTGGACTGTTAGAATAATCACCTGCCATCTTGCTTCCAGTTTATCCTTTAGTAGTCCTCTGTTGTGGTTTCTAAACATGTAAATTTGACTGTTAGTATCATGATTTTTAAAAAACCTAAGTGACTCCTCATCCTTCATAATGTAAACACCCTCACATCTCCTCTAAATCTTTTCTGTATACTTACACACTGCTTTAATATGCAATGCTGGGGCCTCCTGAGTGGCTCAGCAGTTGAGCGCTGGGTTGCGAAGCTGCCCGCAGCCTCTACAGCACTGGTTCGATCCCCAGCGACCGGGCAAGGGTCCCACATGGCGGGCAGACCTTTCTTGCCGCCCGCTGCTCCCCTCAGCAGTATACTTCATCAGTCTGCCTGTTCTCTTCTCCGCTCTGGCTCTGGTGAATTCTCTCACCCTCCTGCGCTTCTGACTATACCCAGTGCTTGTATAAATAAATAAATAAATCTTTAAAAAAATTTAAAAAAATGCAATGCTGTCTTAGGTGTGGACTTCTAGTGAGTCCGAACCTGGGACGCGACGGTGAAGGAAATCAGACATGGGGACTGTCATGTCCAGCGTGCAGTAAATCTTTATTATCTTAGTGCTCATTATATACTATTTTAATTGTAGCAGGTGTTACATCAAAGCATACCACATAATGATAACATGTATGAATGATTAGTCTATTTTCTTACTATTATCTATTTACTTCAGACAGTAGGGTACCGGGCGGTTAGTTCTCACACACATAATCTTATCGCCTCCTAGCCAGAGCCTGGGAAGTTCGCTCATTATTTTGTTGTTGTCAAACTGTGGAGATGTACGCAGTTCACTTCCAGGCTCTCAACACCAAGTCCTATCACCCAGAGGTTTTCCTCCCAGACACATGTGTTTTCACATGCCTTAGGGACTCAGGTCAAGGCCCTTCTGCTTACTGCGCCGGATCTCTCCATTTTGTTATTCTCAGACTGTGGAGATGTAGAAGCCCGACTCCACGCAGGTCACTTTCCAGGCTCTCAACACCAAGTCCTATCACCCAGAGGTTTTCCTCCGAGACGCATGTGTTTTCACATGCCTTAGAGACTCAGGTCAAGGCCCTTTTGCTCACTACGCAGGGTGGCCGCCTCCAACACTTAGGCTTCTGTGGCTTTAAGCGTTTTTCTTTCTTTGCAATATTGAATTCAATTTCTGTCCCTAGTGTGGTAAGACTGCTTCTAAATCCAGTTCAAAAGGGTTATTACTTCATCTCTTGTTTTTCCTTTTGACTTTTTGTGCTGTAAATCACAATTGTTATATCTCATTTGTCTTTTTAGTGAACTTTGAGACAATCAAGATAGATGAATTATGTTCTTGCCTGTATTTCCAGTGGCTAGCATAGTATCTGGACTCAGGGGGAGCTTTTTAATAAACATGTTTTTAACAGATTCTTTTAAAAATTTTATAGTGACTTTAAAAATCACTTCTTCCCGATTGACATAGACTGTATTTGTGTTCAAGTTTCCATTGTGAGGTTGCATGATGTCAGATCTTTTGATTAATTACCATGTCTCCCAAGAACTTATTAAATTTGGTACAGTAACTGAAAATGTGGAGAAAGAGGAGTAAATTGAAGTGTAGGGTGCTAGACCTAGATTCAAGAGATTCAGCCATTTATCAGTGTTTCTTCCTTAGAAGAGCTCAGGTCAAAAATGCGGCTTTCTGCACCTTAATCTCCTCATCTGTGGAGTGTGCTCACCTAAACAGATGACTGTGGGAAATAAACAAAATATTCGAAGTACCTAGTCTGTAGGGCTTGCCACTTAGTAGATTCAATAAACACATACTCGAATTTGAGCATTCTTGTTGAGAAGAGTTGTGATTGTGATTGTCACAGAGTAAATAGGTATGTCTGCTGAAAAGAAATTATGTACTGTTTTAACAATAGGAAAAAATGCCAAATTGATTTTAATACAAAAGGCTTTTTTTATTTCCAAATGATGGCTTTTTTCCTCTGGTAAAGTAAGCATGGTTAAGGATCCATTGTAGGCAATATTGGCAAGACATTTATTTAACGTTGATGATTCCTGTGACAAGATCTAAATCTGAAAGATATTTTTTATTCCCTTTCTTAAGACTACTGGGAATTAATCTGTATCTAAGATGTTAGTGTTTTACCGAAATGCTTTAGTGTATAGCACTGTATAGGCCTCAGGTATTAATTCATCTTAATATCTAGTGATTCCTTCAGAAAATGCAGTGTTAGATTTCATTTATTATCACCATTTAGCTTTGACTTTTTATAATTCCATATATGCCTCATTTTTTACAATCTTCTGACTGATTTATAATATTTTCTTCTTTAGACCTAAAATCTTTTTTGTCAAACTGTAGTGAAATGATATGTGTCTGTGGGGTGGGTGTGTGTGTGTGTGTGTGTGTATACATATATATATGTTCTCTCACAGCACATATGCTAAAACTGAAATGGAAATTAGTACAACCTCTTTACAGTATTGCTACATAAATTTGTGCAATGTTAGATGAGAAAAAGCTTAAGTAAATGATTTAAAGACTGATCACTTGATCGCTTCTCGGCCTTTTGGCAAAGATCAAGTGAAGACTGATCACTTGGACATGGTAAGGTTGAATTCCAGTTTACTTAAGTTGGTGAATATTATTACAGGGTCATTAGTTCCTATAGTTAAAAACTCACATAAACCTGTGTACTGAAAAATTTAGCTAATAGCATGAAAGAGTTTGGTTTGGTTTAAAATTTCAAATACCTTCCTAGAATCAAAGTTAGGCAGATTTATTAGTTTATCTTATCTAGGTTTATCTTAGGAATCCTAAGATCTCCAGACTTTTTCCAGTATAGCTCAAGTTGTTCATAACCAGATCACAGGGAGAAAATACCTGATTCCAAGCCTTGAATTCTCATTACACCATGTAACAAGATTTAACATACTACTTAGCTGGTCATTTTTGAGAAACTTCTGGTAGAGTTCATTAATTTTTTTATCCACAGAATTGGTATTTAAGTACTTAATATAGTTGAAGACTTGGTGTAATTTCTTTAGTATGACTTCCAAAGAGAATGAAGCAAAACAATGATAGGGAAGACTCAGATTTTTAACCAATCATATATTGGCTACATTGTTGATAACCTAGTTTTACATAGTTAATGTGTACTTTCAAACTTTCTGACAGTGTTACGTGTACAGAACAGACCAAGCTCAAGATGTAAAGAAGATTGAGAAATTCCACAGTCAACTAATGCGACTTATGGTAGCCAAGGAATCCCGCAGTGTTGCCATGGAAACGGATTGAATGGTTTGAAATGAAGACAGTCATGTTCTTAGAAGTTATTATCTTTCAAATTTAAAAAAGTGTTGGGACAGAAAATATTTAACAAAAATGTAGAGGTCTTTTTTTTTAGATACCTTGGTTTTTTTTTTTTTTTTTTTTTTTTTTTAATGTTTACTTTAGAGAGCGAGGAATGAAAATGCTTTCAGTTAGAAAGCCTTTATTTTTGGAAATAGAACAAGAAATTCATCTATCTTGGAAACTTTTTAGAGTATTTGAAGTTGGGCAAAATATGATTATTTCTTTAGTAAATTTGTATTGATAATTTGAAAATGAGATGTCAAGGAAAACCAACAGTTCTTCCTTAAATTTAATTAATCTGTCTTTAAAGAAAATTAAATGTAACTATTTTGCTGTACTGATGCTATATTTTTGGTGGGGGGAGGGGGGTTTGGAGCATAAAATTAGTGCTGATAATAGCCCACAAATATAAAATGTGGTAACTGGAGTTATCTGCACAGCAATATATGTGTAGTAGTATAGTTGCAATTATATCTGAAAATAATTATGAAAACAAATAAGCTTTACCTTAAACTTTCCAAATTTCAACTATCATTTTTTAATATAAGAGAGACATCGTGTTACTAGCTTGTTGAGCAAAGACTGACTTTGAATCTAATTTTCAGTACTCAAAAACAACTGCAGTATGACCAAAATGATCACTAAGCAACTGAAACTACCATGTTACAGAAATACTTGCCATATGTTTCCTGTCTATAGTTTCTCAGAGGGCTAAGGATTATTTGAACTGTTAAATCTTTGCATATCTCTGCCACCCCTGTCCGTTTCTCTTTTTTCTTGACCAAGGTGTTAAGCGTGATTGTCATTGCTGTTATGTTTTCCATTAAACCGAAGTGTAATATTATTTGATATTTATCTCTTATTTGTAACCTGAATTTTGCCACCTAAATGTAATGTTCACATGTTGATTCCTATATTAAAATATTTTTTCTTAGAAATTTGTTGTGTTGAGCAACATTTTAACATGGAAAGTTGCATTAGACATGAATTTTGGCATGTTTCTGAGGGGGGTCCATTAATAAACTATGTGAATATGTATTGTTTCACTTGAAGTTTCTAACTTCTCAAGAATGATAATTTTTTGACTGGGATATACTGTATTCATTTCCTCTAAAGTGAGCCTACTGATGATATGTAAGTAAATTTTGTTGTTTTATTTCTTAGTTCTTTTTATTACATGTCTTTCTCTGAATTGTATAATGATAGCAAGGTTTTAGATAAGATATTTCTATAAGCCTCTATATTTTTCCTCTAGAAATTGGTCTAACAAAAGTACTTAGAGGATTCAGTGGATTAAATGGAATAATCTATTTTAAGCTCTTAGTACAATGCCTGCAACATAGTATAAAGCTGAGTAAATGATAATTATTACTATTCTTATTACGATTTTTATTTTTTCAGGAAAAAGGGTATAAGTAACCCTGATCTTAAGTTTTGTCATAATTTTAACACAGATTATAGCTATGTGCTGAACTATGCTTATTATCAAATGCCATTTCTGTATTGCCTTTTCCACCTTTACCTTTCACTTCCCCAGCCAGCCCTGCTCCCATCCCTGGTAACATTTTCCGAATAAGCTACTTATATGCAAGCCTTTGTCTAGAGCTTTGCTTTCAAGGGAAGCTAGGTTTAAAAAAACAAGAAAAAAAAGAGCTCCTTATAAATTAAGAATATGATTGCTGAAATGAAAGAGTAGAAGTGTGAAAAAAAAATGCAGAAATCTAGCCACAAATACCAGAAGGGGAGGGAGGGGAGCAAAGGGGGAAGGAGGCCCAATGGACTGGTGGAGGACATACATCTGAAGAGATGTGAACCTACACCTCTGAATCATACGGTGTAGTAAACCATTAGAGCAACAACAACAAAAAAAATACAATAAAAAGAAAATAAAAAAATAAAAAGAAAAGAAAATAGAGCCAGAAAAAGAAAGGATAGGAAAAGCCATTTCAGATCTGTATAATAGGAATTCACAAAAAAGTGAATGGAGCAGACAGAATCATAAGTAAGATTAAGAATTGTTTGCACAAAAGGTGAAAGTAGACCAAATACCAAGACCAATGGCACCAGAATTTTAGAACAGTAAGGATAAAGAGAAGATCCCAAAGATTCCAGAGGGAATAAAGAGGATAGATCAGGCACCCAAATGGTTTTTGACTTCTCACTGCCATTACTAGAAACTAGAAGATCATGGAGCAATGCCTTCAGAATTCTGAAAGGAAATTATTTCCATCTTGGAACTTTGTATACAAACAGTTAATGGAAACATTGAATAAAGACATTTTCCAGGCAACTTTAGATTAAGTTGTATTGAGATAACAAATCCCCAATCTCATGTCCTTGAAAAAAGCTCTTTTTGGCTCAAAGTACAGGTAGCTGTGACTTCACAGGTCTGCTCCTACTTCCAATGTCTTCATTCCCAGGTCCAGATGAAGAGCAGAACCTCACAACAGTTTCTAAAACTTCTGCTCAGATATTACATCATGCTCTAGTGGTCAAGCAAGTGACATGCCTGAGCTGACGTCTGTGACGTGGGGAATTCTGTTCACAGAGAAGCTCTAGAAGTCTTGTAGCAAAGGACAGGAATATGTTAGCAGCGTATCCCTAGGAACAGTCATTACACAATGTCTCAACAGTTTACCTCCCATTTACCCTTTTTTAAGAAATCACTCAAAAGATGTGTTCCTCTACAATAATCAAACTAAGGAAGATGAACCTCGCACAGGACAGAGCAGGAGAGTTTCCTCGGGCTGGTGGTGGTGGGGGAACTTGGATGACAGCTGAACACCAGGAATGGAGCAACCAGACCAGACTGGAGGCAGGTCAGAAGCCTCCAGAGGCGCCTCTTTAAGAAAATGAATTTGAATCACTGTCTGATGTGAATGAATCTACTATGAAGGAATTTAGGTAATTGATACGTTGTTGAAGTAGTGATTGGTACATAGAAAAATAAATTTTTTAAGTATCAATTCTAGGGGGAAAATGTGTGCAGGAAAAGAAAGTAACCATAGCTTATTATAAATCAGCCCTGAATTGCCATCCTAATAATGAAAACACTGAATATTGATATAACTAAAGTTATTTTGGGAATATGGAAGAAGATGGGTAGCTCCTGTGGTGAGATCTGTTGAAGAAAGAGCTAATTTCCCTATCTGTCAAGATCTTCAACACAGAGTTCCTGAGAGGTTTGAAGAAGCTTATAAATAAATACGAATATAAAAAGAATCAGCTAAAAGGGTTAAATATAGTTTTTGCTCTTTTAAGAAGATCAGTGAGGGAGGGAGGATGGGAGAGGGCTGAAACCACTGTTGTCTTAAACATCTTGTAGAACTAGTTGACTCTTCAATGGATTGGTTAAAATACATAATTTTAAACTTGTAAAACAGTAACAGTGATCCTTGGACTCAAATAATGCATAGTCACAATGCAGTGTCCAGTGCAGGCCCATAGAGGGCTCAAGAGGGCCCTTGCTGCTTTGGAACTTTGTGTTTACACACTCAGTTCTTTAGGTAACTTCTGCTCACCTTTGATCTTCATAAGATGATTTTGTTGACCATTGCCCTTGAAGCCCTGGGAATATAGTATATTCAAAGATTACGCTGGGGTAAGTGCGTTAGGGAGTTAGTATGAAGTCATTTAAAAGAATTTTTCAAATAGCGAATGGTTTCACTTATAACAGGAGTATAGGGGAACCAAATAGGACATCAATGTAAAAAATAACAGTACAAAGCACAACAAAGCAAAAACAGACATAAACCAGAGACAACCTGCAGGGGAGGAGGAGGGAGAGGGATCAGAGGGAGGGAGGGAGGAACACGGGACTGTGGTGATGGTGCATGGGTGCCTTGGGGAAGGAAATTCTGTGAGGACTCAATCTGAGGGGTGGGGGGAAGCAAATATTGTTTAAATATAAAAAAATAAAAAAAATAAAAACACTAACAACTAAAAAAATAAATGAAAGAATTTTCCAGGGTTGGTGGGTAATGTCTTCCTCCTTTTTGTGAACATAGGAAAAATTCTTAAAAATCCAAAATTTTTCACTTTTCCTTCTAATTTGCATCCTTTTATAAAATATGAATGTTATATCTTTTTATAAAACCTTAAATGATTTACTATTGGCAGTGACTGGGTACATAAGGTACATAATATTAGTAATGTTAATAACCAGTACAAAAATATTTTGCCAATCTTGATATCTTCCGTATAAATTATCTTCTCCATAGGCAAGTTTCTAAAAAACTGGTAATTGTGTCTTATTTATTGGTTGGTTTGTTGGTAGCACTGTATGCTAACAGATGATTGCTTAATAGACTCCATTATAAAAATTATGTGACACAAATACAACATAATTCTGTATCATTGGTATTTTTACAAATATTCTCGAGACCATTTTGTTAAAGAGCTATTTGGGGTCCCCCCTGGTGGCACAAGGGGTTAAGTCTCAGCACTATGAAGCTATCCACAGCCACTGCAGCATAAATTCAATCCCCAGCCAGGCCAGGGAGTGACCCACATGGCACAGCAAACCTCTTCTGTCTCCCGGATGCTCCCCTCAGCAGTGCATTTCATTCAATCCACCTGTTCTGTTCCCCTCTCTGCCTCTGGTAAATCCTCTCATCCCCCACACCTCTGGCTTGTACCCCAGTTCTTGTATGCATAAGTAAATCTTAAAAAAAAAAAGAGAAAAAAAGCTATTTGGTACTCCTACCCCTACTCCATTAATGTTCTAGTGGATTTGTGACCTGTAAACCCTTATGAGAATCTATAATAAAATTCAAAGTCTGGTGCAATAAATGATCTTTCAGTTGGCATCTGGTAAAAGAATTTTTTGGTAAGCACTGAGAGAGCAGAGAGTGGAGGAGCACCATGGTGACTAAGAGTAAAGGAAAAATTTGAGGTGGGTAGCAAAAGAAAATAGCAGTTTATTAGAACTGCTCTGAGCCTGAAATTTGGAAAAGTGCAAAGATATGCTTTAGAATCAAAAGGGAAAAACAATCTGGAGTGTCGAATGACCTCAGGAAATAGTATTTTAATATTTTTATTTTTAATCCATGTACTTGATTTTAAATCAAATAACCAAGCCTAGAATAAAATGTAACAATTCCCTGGCCCTCATTTTCCCCATTCTACTTTTAAGTCTTCTGACGTATCTTTATATCTAAATAATATGCTTCTAACACATTATTTGTCAATTTTAGGCATTGTCTCTTGATTTCCTCTTGCAGTAGATAAAGACTAAAATATCTTATGCCACTTCCACTGCACCCTGTCAATATAGTAACATTTATTTTTTGGTTTAATCCATAGTGCTTACATAATTACAACTGCAAATATCATTCATTACAGAACCGAGTAGTGTACCAGGATTACATTTTATTTCTTGAACTACTTTCTGTTTTTCCTGTAGTCATTTTTTCCTTTGCTTATTTTTATGTTCCTTTCCTTGGCTTTTTTCCAGACCTGATAAATGTCCACTTTCCCAAAACTTAACACTTCACAGTTAATGTATTCCATTTTTCCCTGCTGACCTGCCTTCCCATGCCATCTGTCTTCCTTTTCTACTCTAGAGAGGTTAATTTCTGTCAGTTGTCAACCTGAGACTCCTTTTGCTCTTCCTCTGTATTAGATCCCACTTCCCAAATACCATGTTTTCCCCTTTCATATTTTACTCCTTTTTCTTTTTCTTTTTTTTTTTTTTTGCTGGACTATACCCTTTAGTAATATCCCAAGAAAGGAGACATGAGAAGTAAAAGTATTTTAAGTCCTTGCGTGTGTGAAAAAGTTTTTAATTTCCCCTTATACCGCTAATAGAATTCTTTTGAAAATAAATTTTCCCACAACTTTTGAAGGCCTTGCTTGACTATTTTATGGCATCCAGTGTTACTGCTAAGAAATCTGATGATTCTAATTATTGAATATTTGTATTGATCTGTTTTTGTTTCTTGGGATTTGTCCCCCTTCCCCCCAGAAGTTTTTAAAAATCATTTGTTTTTCTTTAGTATCCTGGACTTTTCAGTGACTTGCATTGGTGAGTTTTTCTGGCTTTTTTTATTGTGTCTTTTCAATCAGGAGACTCCTATCCTTTGATTTGGGAAATATTCATTGAATAGTTTTTAAATAATTTTCATCTCAGGGGGCTAGGCCAGAGGTGCAGGGGATGAGAGGATTCACCAGAAACAGAGTGGGGAGCAGAATGGGCAAGACAGGAGAGATCTGCTGCGCCATGTGGGTAGCTCCCTGGCTGGTGCTGCAGTGGCTGTTGATAGCTTCATAGTACTGAGATTTAATCCCTGCACCACTAGGGAGGCCCTCATTTGGGACTTTCTGGATTGATCTTTATGTTTTCTTTTCCTTCCACTGTCTATATCTCTGTGATTTGTGTTGTACTTTATGGGGAGAATTCCTCAATTCTATCTTCTGCCCCTTTTGCTAATATTTTTTCCAGAAAGTGCTCTCTAATTCTCTGAATATTTCTTTTTTTATTGCCTCTTGTTCCTGTTTCATAAATACAATTCATAAATACAATCCTGTTTCATAAATATAATCCTCTGAGGATATTTTCATTTCTTCTGTTGCCTATGAGCACGGTCTCTATTTTTAGCTCTGCCTTTCCTGTCAGAGGCATCTGGTGAACTTTTAATATTAGGAATGAGGCACTAAAACACAAATTAGAAATTCTAAGTTTAGAAACAGATCCTCTGTTTCCTCCTTGGGAGTTACTAACTGGAGGACAAGTTCTATGAAGTCAGAATGGGAAGGGACTAAGGAGGGACTCACAGTTCAATACGAAGATTTTTACTTGGTTCTACTCTTTTCAGTCAAGGTCTTTATTCCCGTCCTACTTGGTTGGGCCCAGTGCCCTTAAACTATAAGCTTCTCAGTTCAGTTTCCATAAGTAAACCCTTGGTCTGCCAAGGTCACTAGCCTGGAGCAAGAAGAAAGGACAGGGTGTTAACTTCTTTTTATACAGACTTTCCCCTCCCCCCTAGATTTTTTTTTCCCCAAATGTCTTGTTGCAGTAAAATACACATAACGAAATTTACCATCTAGACCATTTTGAAGCAGATGGTTAAGTGGCATAGAGTGTATTCATATTGTTGTGGAACCACTACCACCATCCATCTCCAGACTTCATCTTGCAAAATGGAATACCCCTTAAGCAGTAACACCCTCTTCTCCCTTCTTCCACCCTCTGGCAACATTCTACTTTCTGTCTTCATGAATTTAACTATTCTGGGTACCTCATAAAAGTGAAAACAAGCAATATTTGTCTTTTTGTGGCTGTCATACTGAGTCCTAGTGCAAGGTAGGGTTAAGTAGGCAGCTTCAGACACAGTGCAGGCAGGGAGGGACTTTGGGAGCATTAAAGAGGCTTCTAAGATAAGGACAGATAAAAAAGGACAATAAATTTTAAGAGACCTTGGACAGGGGCAATGAAAGCGATAAGAGCTGTGAAGTTGGATACAGCAGCCTGGGCGAGTACAGCGGAGAGAGCCAATCACAAAGAGAATGAGGTTTTAGAATAGGGAAAAAGTTTAAATACCCCCAAGACAAGGACCCATAATGGCCTCTCTGCCTCTCCCTGGCACTGTGAGCCCAGAGTCTTTGATTTTTCTTTCCTTTAAATAAACTTAAAAAAAAAAAATTTTAGGGTGGGGTGGGGTGGGACTGGAAGGAGAATAGGAGCTGAATTTTTATTTAACAAACCGGGCCATGGACTTAACAAAGTTTGAGAAATTAGAAAGAAATTATCTTTTTTCCTACAGTGTGTGCTTTGAATTTTTGCCTTCACTTTTTCAAATGAATTTTGGAATCCTTCTGTCATTAGAAAAATATTTGGGGGCCTCCCTGGTGGCGCAAGGGGTTTAGATGCAACCTATGAAACTATCCGCAGCCACTGCAGCAGGAGTTCAATCCCTGGCCAGGGAGCTACCCACAGGGCGCAGCAGACCTCTTTTCACTCACCCCCTGCTCCCCTCAGTAGTGTATTTCAGTACAGCTAGACCTGGGTGAAAGGTGGCAGCAGCAGCAGCAGCTGTAATCACTGTAACAATGCACACACCAGCTTCAATATTTCACTTAGCATCATGTCTTAGGATCTGTCCATGTTGCATGTGTTAGAATTTCCTTCCTTTGGAAGATGAAATGTTCTAGTACAGATATATACTGAAGGAGAAAAGTAAGTAACATGGGCATGTAATTAGAGCCACTAGGCCCTGGTCTTGGGATAACTTTCTGAAACATGCTGAAATAAAGGACATTCTGCAGGCTGCCCAACGTCATAAATTAGCATCTGTATGGGCCAAGGTCAGCCCCGTCTGCACATTCTGGGAGACAAATAGCCTCCATCCAAGGACACCCTCTCCACAGATGGCCAGAATCTACTAGATAAGAGCCTTTCCTGAAATTCTGTCCCCTACTCCCCACACTGACAAAACACTAACCCCCTTTATTGCAAATGAAATATATAAATCACCTTGCTCCTCAGCAGCAACCCACTTGTGATCCCTCTCTATTCAGAGCTTTCTGTCCTTCTTATCTGACAATAAATTTCTTGCTGTTCTGCCTAACTCTAGTCTCCACATTGAATTCTTTCCTCACCAGGCAAGAACCAAGAAGAGCTGCTGGGGTCTGCCTCTTGGGCCTCATTCCAATTTAATACCACATATTGTTTGTTCATCCATTGAAACTTTGGTTGTTTCTACCTTTTGGCTATTATGAATAAAGCCGCTGTGAATATGAGTGTACAAATAATCTGTTCATGTCCCTGCTTTCAGTTCTGGTTATACCTAGGAGTACCTGGTTATACCTAGAATTGCTGGATCATACATCAATTCTATTTTTCAATTTTTTGAAGAACCACCATGCTGTTTTCCACAATGGCTGTGCCATTTCACCTTCCCACGAACAGTACTCAAAGGTTCCAATTTCTCCATATCCTTACCAACACTTGACATTTCCTGATTTTTTATAGTAACCATTCTAGTTGGTATAAGGTGGTATCCCACTGGGCCTTGACTTGTATTTCCCTAATGATTAGTGCTGTTGAGTGTTTTTTCATGTGTTTATTGACCATTTATGTTACTTCTACGGAAAAATACATATTACAGTTCTTTGCCCACATTCAAATCCATTGTTTGTTTTTCTTTTGTTGTGTGCCTCCTGTTTTTAACCCCACTGCCAAACTGCAGGGGGATTTTATGATACAAACTAACAAGCTAGCTTGTGAAGGTTTAATGTCAGAAGACACAGACTCCTATGTCAGAGACAAAGACTGTTATTACTCATGGCAAAAACAATAGTCACAGCTTCATATTCTGCTTTCCTTTCCCCTCCAAGTCCCATGGGACTGATGCAAAGGACCCATAATGGAGACCTGCACACACAGTGGATTCTGTTACAGGAGATGCACATTCTTTTTCTGGGATTCAGGGAGGTGGGTAGTATTACCCCATCCCTCAAGTGTGCTGCAAACACATTTCTGAGAAATGAACTGAGTAAAGATTCTGTGAGCATAAATCAGAGCCTAGATTCTTGGCATAACCAGCACAAACATGCAAGGACACTCAGGGTTTACGTCAGATTACCACCCTTCAGAGATTCCTGATAACTCTAACTCCTAAAACTTCAGGGCTCTAAAGCAGGGTTAACAAAAACTTTTTCTGCAAAGAGCCAAATAATACTCTAGGATTTACAGGTAACTACTCAACTCTGCAACTGTAACATGAAAGTAGTCAGAGACAATTTGTAAACAAATAACCATGACTGTGCACCCCTAAATTTTCACTTACAAAAACAGGTTGTGGGTCAGATTAAGTCCATGGGCTATATAATTTGCTGATCCCTGAAAGTCTAGGTCAACAATCTACGTATCTCTGGTTTTCTGAGGGTTTTTAGCTTTATCTATTCTGCTAAATCACTATGTTCCATCTTACAAAAATGTGTTGATGTTCTCTAAAGTTATTTTTTTTCTCTTAACCACTTTGTGAAATGTATGGTTTTCTTTCCCTTCTGTAGTTATTCTCATAGTGTTTTCAGTAGGGAGCTGAGTTTGTTTCATCCACGATTTTAAAATTTCTTTCTTGTTTTTAAAAAAAAAACCTGAAGGAAATTTTCCTTCCCACTGGGGGTCTGACCCAGTCTCTCAATGGGACCTGTAGAACTCACTTATTTTAACAATCTACTTTTAGAAGTACCCTGAGCAAGAATTTCCAAGGTGATGTCCTGAGGGGGAGGCAGCGTTGGGCCAATTGGTTGGGTGTTTGGGGCCAAAAGATCATGTTCCTCACAGGAACATGTTTCTCAAGCAAGTGGGCAAACCTGATCTTCATTTATTTCAAAATTATAGTAAAGTTTGTTACAAGAACAGTATGAAGAATTACCATGTAGCAAAATACTCTTTACCCAGAGTCATATAATTCTATATAATTCTATATAATTGCTATATAATTCTCGCTACACACACACACACACACACACAATTTAACTGACATCAAAACAAATAACAACTATCCATAACTATAATGTAATTCATTAGCTCAACAAATCTACTAGAACTTTTACCACATTCCTTTACACCCATAACACAACTATCAATAAATCTGGGAATGATCATTCACCTATGAGTGTGTGTATGTGTGTGATATTGCCTAGGGAAATATTAATAAATAAGACTTGAATTATATGTTTGTTATTTCCTTCTGTTAAGTTGTAATGAGCTCAGGTAATAGACAATCTGGAGGCTAACAGAACTGAACTATTGATATTTAAAGTGGAATCTGTAGGGCAATTTAGGTGATGAATGTCTGGGTGGCCAGCTGTCACCTGATTCAGGTATTAGAGCTAGACTTAAATGGTAGAAAGTGCAAAATAAACTGGCAAAGATTTGTGTTGTGGGTGTAAAGGAATGCGGTAAAAGTTCTAGTAGATTTGTTGAGCTAATGAATATAAGCAGTACATTATAGTTATGAATAGTTGTTATTTGTTTTGATGTCAGTTAAATTAGTCATTGTGTTACAGGGCAGGGAGTGGGGCACTCCAGACCCCACAAATCTGCCTGCTCTAAATAGGTTCTGCCATCCACCGCATCAAGACAAAACATATGAGACCTTTAATGAAAAGGAACTTTAATACAATTAGTGAACAATACAAAAAAGACAAAGAATATAGTTTCTAAATCAAGAACCCAAAGTTACCTGTCCCCTCATGGGTAAAAGTCCACCCAAGCAGGATTGGCCCAGAGCAAGGCCCCAAAGCCTGCCACAAGTCTAAAGCACCTTCCAGTGGGGACCCACAGAAAAGGATCAGAAACAACCAGACAAGTCTGGGAGGAAAAGAGCAAAATCAAAATCAAGACAAAAACTGCCATTGTCACCTCCCCACGGGTCTCACCCTGTCCACGACCAAAAGGCAAGCGCAGTTTCTTCATGTGTCTCTGCTCCATGTGCCTCCTCCAAGTCTCCTTCTGGCTCCATCCTGCTTCCTTCCTTCCTCAGTCTCTTCTCCAGCTTCTTTTCTTCTCTCTTTAGCTCCACCCTCCTTTGGGTGGGGCAGGGAACCTGGAACTTCCCCTTTCCTGGGGACCACCCTGTTACAATTGTTAAACAGAAATTATGTGGTTGTTAGTTGTGTGTAGGAACAATATTTTAAATAATAGTTGGTAACCCTATTATTATTGGTGGGGTAGGGAAAGTAGTGAATAAATTTTCATTCCTTTTGTTTCTCAAGGAATGTGATAACTTGGTACCTTTTTTTAGGATTTGAAGCAAATTTTGAAATTTTGAAATTTTTGAAATTTTTACTTGAAATACAATGAGCAGGGCCTCCCCTGGTGGCGCAACAGTTGAGCGCTGAGTTGTGAAGCTGCCCGCAGCCTCTGCAGCGCCGGTTCAATCCCCGGCCACCGGATGAGGGTCCCACATGGCACGCAGACCTCTCCTGCCGCCCACTGCTCCCCTCAGCAGTGTACTTCGTCAGTCTGCCTGCTCTGCTCTCTACTCTGACTCTGGTGAATTCTCTCAACCTCCCGCACTTCTGACTGTGCCCAGTGCTTGTATAAATAAATAAATAAATAAATAAATAAATAAATAAATAAATAAATAAATAAATAAATAAATCTTTAAAAAAAAAAAGTTAAAAAAAAAAAGAAATACAATGAGCAGTACTATAATTGTTGATAGAATGGCAACAAGCCATTTGATGTGGCTTGTGGCAAATCATTAAGGAGAGGTTGATATTCTCAGTGTTTAACTTAAAAGGTTAGTGCTTCTTAATGACTTTACAATATAGACACAGGTTATTTTTTGAAATAGTTTAGTGGAACTAACAATAGGCATAAAATTATGGTTTGACTTGTACATTTCTGAACATTGTCCACAGTCTATATCTGTTGTGCTTGTAATAGGATTGTTTGATTTAGATGTCTTGGAGTAGCACCTGTTTTTAGGCCTAGGGGAAGGCACAGCACATGAGTGTAGGATGTCTGCAGATGAAACTAATATTTGGATAGTTATTTCTTAATAAGTAAACTACTCAGTTGGGCCCTCCCTGGTGGTGCAAGGGGTTAAGACGCAACCTATGAAGCTATCCGCAACCACTGAAGCATGAGTTCAATCCCCTGCCAGGGAGCTACCTACCCACATGGTGCAGCAGACCTCTCCTGACTCGCCTACTGCTCCCCTCAGCAGTGTATTTCAGTAGATTTGCCTGTTCTGTTCTCCACTCTGTCTCTGGCGAATCCTCTCACCCCCCACACCTCTGGCCTGTACCCCAGTTCTTGTATGCATAAATAAATAAATCTAAAAAAAAAACCTACTCACTTGGTAGTTGCTGTAGTTCTTCTGGTTCTAGTTCCACTGTAATAATGTAGGGGAAAAAAAGAATAATGTAGTAATTGAAAATTCAAGTGTTGGTCATATATATATATATATTCATAATTTCAGTCTCATTGATGGCTTATAGTTTTTACAGTTAGAGAAAGGTTATTAATTTTTCTATTATTTAAAGACTTTGTAGTGGTTATAGAACAATTAGAATAAGGATCACAGGGGTAGAAATATACAAATTGCATCTATTATCCTTGTGTGAGTTAATTTAGTTGTTAATATTAGCAAAATAATATAAAGGACTAAGGAAATAATTTAGGAAAGCAATTTATTAGTATATGGTCATGAAAATATAAAAATTACTATATACATCATAGGTGATGTTGTGTCTTGAAAGCCTGCTTAGAATGGATATACCCTAAGGACATAAGGATTCGAACCTATAATTTAACTTTGACAAAGATGTGCAATATTTTACTAATACCTCAGTTACTGAGAAAGATACAGTGGTTATAAAATTGACTTGAAACCAGTTAGAGGGGTTTGATTTTTTTTTAAAGATTTATTTTATTTATGCACACAAGAACTGGGGTGTAGGCCAGAGGTGGAGGGAGAGGCAGGGGTGAGAGGATTCACCAGAGACAGAGTGGGGAGCAGAACAGACAGATTGACTGAAATACACTGCTGAGGGGAACAGCAGGTGAGACACAAGAGGTCTGCTGCACCATGAGGGTTAGCTCCCTGGCTGGGGATTGAATTCACGCTGCAGTGGTTGCTGATAGCTTCAGGGTACTGAGACATAACCTCTTGCTCCACCAGGGAGGCCCAGAGGGCTTTGATTCTTAAATCAATTAGAGGGGTTTAATTTTAAGTTTATATAAGTTGTTTCTTCGAATGTGTGATATGGTGGAAGATATCTATGCAGTTAGTCAAGATTAGTAGTTATTAGTTCTACTAATGATACTTCTCATTTGGATGCAGTGCTTCTCAAATTAGCAAAATGCTTAGTTCTGGTGGTCAGAAGCATGCCAGCACGCTCCTGGGGCACACTTGAGAAATGAGTCATGGAGCAGGTTTGCAGGGCAAGACTCTGCTGTTTTATGAACAGCCCTCTTGCTATTTATTTAGTAATAGTGAGCAAGCATGACTGGTTATGTGACAATGGCAGGAGAAGCAGGGTCCAGGGGAAACAAAGGGTATTCATCTTATGGAGAACAGGACTTCGAAGAGATCAAAGGGTAATCAATTTTATGGGGAACAGGGGAGACATGCTGGCCACATGTACAGGTAGTACTTCCCGTGCAGGTGCTTGGTGTAATTTTCGAGCTACTCCAAGGCTGTCTGGGACCATGACCACACAGTCACCGGTTACCGAGGCATCTCCTCCACCTCTTGATGTGGCCCATTGTCTCAAGACAGTCATGTGTGAGTGCCTTATCCAAATCTTTTACACACATAGTTGTATAGAGAGGCCATGCGCACACAGGTGCAGAGGCCTTAGGTAGAAAAGAGGCCATACTCAGCGTTACTGCTTTTAATGACATGAATGAACGTGTGGAATTTGTATATGCGTGTGAATCATGAGAGTACTGTGGTGGTGTTCCTGATGCCAACAAGTTGGAAATGTTATACTAACAGCTACAAATACAATTGTGAAATAAAGTTTTGCTTAGGTTGTACGGAGTGTATAATCTGAATATAACAGGAATTAGTGAATGGCTCTTCCCATAGTAACAAATACTGCTTCTATTGGTAGAATGGAGCAAAAATGTGCCATTGTGTGATGTGTATCATGAAGAACAATATGAAAGGATGAATTGGCTAGAATAATTCCTGTTAAGCCTCTACTATAAATAGGAAGATGAAAAAGCTTCGTGGATTGGCCAACATTTAATACTGCCTCTGTGAAGGGTTACTAGTCAAATAAATACTTTTACACTGGTAGAAAAGCGTAGTAATTAGGGTAACTGATGTAAAGTATGCTTGTGTATCCATTCCACTGTAAACATTCAGTGGGCTATGCTATAAAGTCCAGGAAACTAGTAGATACTATGGCTCAGACTATCCCTATACTACACCCCCAGAGATTTTTTTTTTCCCTGAACAGTATATAAGGATATGAAAAATTAACCCTGAATAAAGCCTGGTTGAAGAATCAGACTAAGTGCAGGTAGAAGTAGGGTGATGGCAGAAGGTGTCAGAAACTTGGGTTGTGTATTCAGGAGAATGCTGTCAGGTGCTTCTGTTATTAATGGCATTAAGAATCCCCAATTATAATGGTATAATGATGACAAGAATTATTTGATCATCTCCTAATAAAGCTCCAGGTTGATGTAGTTTGGCACAGATTAAAAATATTTAAGACTATTTTTTTCTTTTTCAGCTCAGGTATGGAATAGCAGGTATAAAGTGCCTATATCTTTAAGGTTTATTTAGAATAATCAGTGGTTTGTAGGTAAAAATGGTTGAGTAAGCATTAGATTGTAAATATAAAGACAAAGGTTGAACCCTTTTCCCAAGCTCAGTGGTGAATAACATATCAAATTGGTTGTAGTAGCTGTGTTAAAAAGTATTAGTAGATGCTTCCACAAATCAAGGTTGAATTTTCTTATTAATGCTGGGATGATGGCTAGTATATTTGGAAGCGATTCAAATTATTAATCTGTATGAATTTACTGTCAGTTATTCTAGTCTCTGACAAAATAAAGTCATAAGAAAATGAGATTTATTAGTACAGGAAGAATATAACCCAACATTTTGTGAGTATGGGCTGATAGCTTATTTAAACAACCTTATTTTAGAACATGGTGTAATATGGCAGAATGGAAATTTTTGAGTTCTCAGAAGTAGGTTTGATTCCTGCCACGGACCAGCACAGCAGTAGACGATGAGGCCACCTCAGGGTTGAGAGAAGCGTGCAGGATGGTCAGGGCGTCGGCGAAAGAAATGACAAACAGACACACTTCAAGAGTGAAAATCTGAGTGTAATTTTCTCTAAATTTGTGACCAGTATATATATGTTTTCCAAAAGCACAGGAATGAATATCAAGGAAATTAGCTTGCTCATGGGCTCAGTCTACCACTATCAGGGAGGTGATCTACATAACAAGCAATGACCATTATAGAAGAAAGAAGGAAGTTTAGAAAGACAAATAAGGGATTAAAGTTTGTAGTTCTAGGAAGAGGGATAAGATTTTTAGCATTCTTGTAGTGGTTCTTGGTGGTCGTTATCTATTGATAAGCTTCTGCCTTTTCAGGGAACTTCCGTTGCACTTCCTCTGCTTCAGGCTGTTCTCCCCCTGCGCGCTGGTTGCCCAGCCGGACCTAGGGACCGTGGCGAAAGCCATTCCTAAAGATCACTGCGGGGGGAGGTGCAGCAGGTAGGGTTTTGCTGTTCTTCCCCTGCGCGCTGGTTGCCCAGCCGGACCTAGGGGCGGTTAGCCCTAAAGGTCACTGCAGGGGAAGGTGCAGCAATTCCTGTAATTTTAGAAATAACAGCATTTAAATTTCTATAATTTACTCTATTAAAATAACTCTTTTAGGGGTCTCCCTGGTAGCACAAGTGGGTTAAGACACAGCACTGTGAAGCTATCCACAGCCACTACAGTACGAGTTCGAACCCCGGCCAGGGAGGTGACCCACATGGCTCAGCAGACCTCTCCTGACTCGCCCGCTGCTCCCTCAGCAGTGTATTTCAGTCAGTCGGTCTGAATCCTCTCACCCTCCATACCTCTGGCCTATACCCCAGTTCTTGTGTGCATAAATAAATAAATCTTAAAAAAAAACAAAATAACTCTGTTGTCAGACATTTCTTCAGTTTGTGATGGCATACTTGATATTATGATAGGTAATGATTGTGTCATATGCTGGTGTTACTGGAATTTTTTTTCATAGAAGCTCTATGAATTGATCATAAAATTATGGAAAGAATGCTTGAAATCATAGGAAATTATTATGAAGAGGGTTTTCACCATAAAGTTGATTGAATATATTTCTGATATGTAGGGGATTGTGAAATTGTATATTATGATACTGTTGACACATTCTGCTAGGAAAAAATAGGGTGAGTGTGTCTGCTGAGTATTCAGCACTAAAGCCAGAAATGCATTCTAACTCTCCTGTTAGGTTGAACGGAGTTTGACTGTTTCTGCTAGGGCTGAAATAAATCATATTATGGCGTGGCAGGGATATTCTTAGATGATAATGTTATGATTTGATAACATTATGATATGAAAACATAATTTGTGATATGAATAGTACACCTAGGATTATGTTGTTTGATGATTGTTGATTATGTTATGGATAATATGGAATAACAGGGATAACAGGACTAGGATTGGTTCAATAAATGATATTGATGATGTTATAATGGGTCTTCGGTAAGTCGTTTGACAACATCAGTAGTAGGTTAGAAGAGGCCCTGGGGACAATGTTTGGTCCTTTTTGAAGTTGTAATTTAGCCTAACACTTTTCCTTCAACTAGCATAAGGAATGCTTTGGCAAGTAAAATGGGAATAATTAATGAAAGAAGGTGAATTGTGAGCATATTGTTAGAGAGAGGAGTTGAACATCTGATCATAAGTTTGTTTTATGATCCCAAGTATGTTTATAGGGTTCTAACCCCCTAACAAACCCTGTTCTTTGACAGGTTTATTGTGAATTAATTAGATTGAGATAAATCACTATTACTTTAAAGGTGCTTTTATGAAGTATGCCTTATCTTCTCTTGTGCTTTTGTACAAGATGAAATATAAAATAGAAACTGGCCTTGATCACTCCCGTCTGAACTCGGATTACCTAGGACTTTGATCTGTCAACGAGCAAACCATTAGTTTGTCCTGCTCCAATATTTTGGTCATAAACCCTATTGTCAATATATGTAAACTTTAGAATAGAATTGTGCTGTTATCCCTAGGGTAACTTGTTCCATTGATCAAAGGTTTGGATCAGTTAAGTGATAAGATACTTTGACTACTTGATCTAGATTTTAATCACTCAGAGGTTATATTATTTTCAGTTACTCCAACCAAAATGGTTACCCCATTCAAAATTTTATTGTGCCATAGTTTGATAATTTTTTGTTTGGGGGTAGGTTCTTTTTTTTCGGGGGGGGGGGGGTTCTAATTGACTAAGTTCCATTGGATCTTCTTGTTTTATTTGTTATTCCCATCTCTTCACAGGAAGGTCGTTTCACTGATTAAAAGTAAAAGACTTATTATGTGAATGTAGCCATTCATATAATATTCTTATTCAAAGAACAAATAATTATAGTACCTTTTTACAGTCCCGATACCTTGGCTCTTAAGTAGCACTGGGCAGACAGTGCCTTGTACCTGTCCCTCCCCACCTCCTTCATCATTTCAGACATGATATTATACCACTCCTTAAATACTTCAGATTGTATTTTCTAAGATCAGGATGTCCACTTATAAAATACTCAATTCTCAAACTAAAGATATATAAGTTTAATAAATATTATTATTTAATCTACAGACCTTCAAAATTTGACAATAGCCTCAATAATAGTCTTTAGAAAAACTGTGTTTCTGGTCCAGGGTCCAGTCTACAAGAGAACCAGCGTTTTCATGACTTTAATCTCCTTTAATTAGAAAGTTTCCAGCCTTTCCTTGTCTTTTGTGACACTGACATTTACTTTAACATTGACATTTTTGAAGAGTACAGGCCAGTTACTTTTGTAGACTATTACTTAATTTGGAATTTGCCAGATGTTTTCTCATGATTTGATTGATATAGTACATTTTTGGCATATAGACTGTTTCCTTCTTGGTGAATCAGGAACTGATGTACAATTTTTATCCAAAACTGTCCCCTGTACACATTATTTTTCATTCCACCTGATGTACCTGGAAACTCTCTAGAAGTTTGTACAGAGAACAGCCTTTGTTTTGCTTTTTTAAAATATAATTTATTCTAGAGGTCACGTTATATCTATTCTGCTCCATACATGTTTCAATGGCTTTTGACCAAAAGCAATGGAAACCTGACTTTCTAAATCTTACCCTGGTGAGTTGGACCCTGTGATTTTTTATTTACTGACCGTCTGTGTAGATTATACTTTGAAATATCTTGCACTATCTTAGATTTAATAATCTAATGCTGGATAGATTATCTAACCAAGGAGGAGGATATTAAGATACAGAAGTGGTTGGGCCTCCCGGGTGGCGCAAGGGGTTAAGCACCGCACTATGATGCAATCTGCAGCCATTGCAGCATGAGTTTGATCCCCGGCCAGGGAGCTGACTCACAGGGTGCAGCAGACCTCTCCTGACTCCCCTGCTGCTCCCCTCAGCAGTGTATTTCAGTAGATCCGCCTGTTCTGTTCCCCACTCTGTCTCTGGTGAATCCTCTCATCCCCCACATCTCTGGCCTGTACCCCAGCTCTTGTACACATAAATAAATAAATCTTTTTTAAAAAAAGATACAGAAGTGAGATGTGACTTTACAATCTCACTGCAGTTTTTAAATATAAAAATAATATTGTTGAAATATAATTCACATACTATAAAATTTATCCTTTTAAGGTGTGTAACTTAGATGTTTTAAGTATAATCATATACCACCACCAGTATCTAATTTTAGGATGTCTTCATCATCACTGCAGTTTTAAGAGTAAAAAATGGGGGGTGGTGGAGGAGACAGGGGTGGGGGAATCTCACAGACTGCAAGTTTTGAAGGAGCACAGGGAGGCCAGAGACTGTGGGGGTAAGATAAGGCTCTTGTAGGAGGATGTGGAATAAAGGACAGGAGGATCCATGATTGCATGCAGGAGAGCATCCTGTCCAGGAGTGTTCTATGAGCAAAGGCTTGCAGGTAGGAATTAGTTGTGTGTGTGTGGGGGGGGGGGTCATAAATGCCTCTCCTTATTGCAATGGAGAGTTCTTAGAACATGGTTGGTGGGGGTTGGGGGGCGGATAATTTTATCCTAAAGTTGTTTGCAGAGTGACAGTGATATCCCAGCAACAGGACATGCTTGGGGCCTCCTTGCTGTGGACCGTGGGCTGAGTTATTGAGGATGCATGTTGTTCAAAGAACTGCATTTCTGAGCTCATGAAAGAGGCGTTGGAGAGGTTTTGAGGTGATAAGGAGGCGCAATGACAGAGGTGACAGGGCAGGTTTTCTAAGGATGAAGGTCTGGGGAGAGACGCTTGTTGCCGATGCCGAAGTCGGAAGCTCCCCCAGTATCCTCTGTTCCAGGTCCGGAGCTCCTTCTGAAGAGCAGATTTACTGGCATCTGGTCTCCAGGTGTTGAGCTCAGCATTGCGTATCTCAGCCCTCACCTCTGAGTAGGTCCTGCTGTGCTCCAGACTAGTGTTGAAAGACAAATGTGTTTTTAACTTTCCCAACCTGTCCTGGACCTACGTGTGGAAGAAGCAACAGTGAATGGCCAGAAAGATGAAATAACAAAGACGCAACATGCAAGCCTCGGGCTCGTTTCGCTTCTTCCACTGACAAAGCCACTGCACCCGGGTGCTGTCACCCCTCCTAAACCCCGGCTGGGGCTCGGTACCTGGGCGGGCGGGCCGCCCCCCGAGCCGCGGCCTCCCCAGGCGGAGGTGGAGCCTGCGGGGGGTGTCCCCTCTCCGGGCCCGCCCGCTGGAAGGCCGAGCCTGGGCGGGGTCAGCGCGGGCGACGGAAGGCCCGGCGCGCCGGGGGCGGGAGTGGGAGGCCTCGCGCGTCGCGGTCGGAGCCTGTAGCCTGCGCGCCCGGGAGCCGCGAGCCGAAGACCGTAAGCGCCGGGGGCGCGCGGGGCGTAGCTGCGGGGCCCCGGCGGCGGGGACCGTGCCCCCAGGACGCAGCCGCCGCTCGGGGTCCGCGCGGGCGGGGTGGCGGGCGCTGCCCGGGGGTCACTTCCCGCCGGGCTCACGCCTCTGGGGCCGCCTCCTTCCCTCGCCACCCGCCGTTTCACCCCCGACGGCGCCACCTCGCCGGCCGCTGGCCCGCGGCGCGCTCCTGCAGACCAGAGCAGGCCCGGGGCACCCCGCGCCCCCTTCGCGTGCGCTCGGGCCACCCGTGCCGGGAATTCCGCTTCTGCTCGGCGCCCCCGGAGGGGATTGTTTCCTGGGGTGCCTCTCACGCTAGCTGTGGAATGCGCTTGGCACCAGACCTAAATCCTGCCTCGGGTCTTGTAGGCGAAAATGTGCTTTCGTGCCATCTGTCTGCCGCCCCAGCGAGAAGGGGCCGCTCTGCAGCCGGCGCACAGAGGTGGAAACTTGGGCCCCGGGTTAAGAGTCCGCGGGGTAGTTGAAGCCAAGGAATGTGATCAGTGCGAGGACAGGCCCAGAGGCCCGTTCAGCCGCGCTCGGTGACTGGGGGCCGGTTTTTAGTCCGAGGCTGTGAAGTTGTGCTTCTGGCTCCCACTGGCTCTGGCTCCGTCTGAAGGCTTGGCGGGGCGGGGGCAGAGGGTAGTTCTAGCAGTGTCGATGTGGTACCAGGGCAGGGGTCTAGGGTAGCTCGGCGCGGGTTGCAGAAGAACCCACAGAGACTGAGAGGTTAGAAACAAAGCAAAATTTTATTGAAAGTACTTTCCAAGAGAGGAAAGAGCGGAAGTCAGGTAGACTCTGCGGAAGTCAGTGGCAGTCTGCAAAAGCTTGCAGCTGGGATTTCGTTTTTATATTCGAGTTTCCTTTGCCTTGTTTCCTTTCCTCTTTAAAGATTTATTTATTTATGCATGCAAGAACTGGGGTACAGGCCAGCAGTGTGGGGAGGGTGTGGGGGTGTGTGAGAGGATTCACCAGAGTGGGGAGCAGAACAGGCAGATCTACTGAAATACCCAGCTGAGGGGAGCAGCGGGTGAGACAGGAGAGGTCTCCTGTGCCATGTGGGTAGCTCCCTGGCCAGCAGGCTAGCTAGCTTCACAGTGCTGTGCTGTGCTTAACCCCTTGTGCCGCCAGGGAGGCCCTTGTGGTTTCTTTTCGCTCACTTAGCAAGCGCTGCATTAGCATCTGTTCTTGGAACTGGTTAGGGTGTTCATGGTACTGATGGGGGAAGCTGTGGCATAGCAGATATTGCCAGTGGTTGGGGAGCTGGTAGGGGTGCCAGCCAGTTTAATTTTAAACTTTAACCTCATCAGTTGTAATCCTAATTTTGACTGATGTTTTTTAAGTTTGTGCACCCTGCCCCCTTCCTCTCCACTGTATGAATTTCAGGCTCCGCAAAGCCTGGATCTTCCCCTGGAGCCTCAGTGAGCAGACACCTCTCTTCCTCCCCAGCAGCTGTGTGAGGGCTCTGCAACCAGGATAGAGGTGCAGGGTAAGGGCAACCTATGCATTTGGCATCTCAGCTCCCCATATGGCACCCTCGCCCAGATTTATGAATGGTCGTAGGAAATTGTAGAGAGTGTTGGCATTTATGTCTGTTCCTGTGCCACTCTGCATCCTCCTCTGAATTCATATAATTTAAAATAAACGTTTTCAGGAAGTCACGCCGTTTCAGAAAGTAAAATTGTCTTCTGGTGTGATGGTTTGTTTCCTCCAGGGAGTCAGGGTTTGAGGGTCATTGTGGATACCCCAGTAGGTCCTACTTAGCAAAAAGCTGTGGGAGTGTTCAGTAGTTTTTCTTTCTCCAATTTTCACACCTGGGTGGGCCAAGATGACATCCTCACCTTTCTCTGAGGAAGTGTTGGCAGAACTCAGGGACGGCCCACTATGTGCAGGCTCTGCCCTAAGCACAGGGGCTTAGCAAGAAACATGCTTTCATGGAGTTTAGTTTTGTTGGGAGGAAAGATGAATAATAAAATAAATGTGTACATTAGAAGATGTGTGCCACGGAGAAAAAGAAAGCACTGAAGAAGGAAAAGGAGTGTCAGGTGAAAGGACAAGCCCTCACTAAGAGGTGACTTTGAATAATCCTGAGGAATAAAGAAGTGTCAGCTTCTATCTGGAGTGACTGTGCACCAGGCTGAGGAGAGAGCAAGTGCAAAGGCCCTGTGGTAGGAGTATATGCCCAGCACAGATGAGCTGTATGTCTGTATGTGCTGTGTGTGGGCAAATTGTCATCATTGTTCTTCAGTGTGAGTGGCCAATTGGGTAAACTGAACTGGCCCAGGATGAGAGCAAGAAGACTCCAAACTTTCTGCTCCTCCCCGCCCACCCCCTTCCAGGAAAGGAAAGACTTTCACAGAAAATAACCGCTCAAAAAAGCAACCATACACTCCAACTGCATGCTCTCTGTGGGGTCCCACCTGACTCTCAGCTATTCCTTAAGCACAGTGACTGGTCCCAGCCTTTGGAAGCGGGATGTCTGTGGCAGACAACTAAAATGAGGACTCTTTGGGCCAAGAGACCTTTAGAGAAAGGGCACCCAGCCATTGGATGGGAGTGGAGTGCCTCTCCCATTCTTCTATGATGACCTGATATGACCTGATTCTAAATCCAGCACCAGATGGAACTTAGGGAGCCCCCATGTCACCAATGCACAATAGCCTTTCACCCACATACGAGCCCAACAAGCCTCATGCTTAGTGACTGCTCCCATGGGATCTGGGTATAGTCTTCCACGTCCTGGCTTAGGACCAGACATGTGAGGGCAGGGGCTGCCAGGGCTCCACTGTTCCCTTCTGCCAAGATACACAGAGACATGGAACACAGCTGGGCTTACAAAATATAGGAGGGTGAGTGTGAGCTGGTCACAACTGCTGCACACCCAGTGGAGGTTGGAGTGGGTGTAGATAGCACAGGTACGGGATGACCTAAGGAGCCTCCAGAATCTCATGGCTCAGAACCCACCTCTGAGAGGGCCCTCGATGCTGCCATTAGTGATCCATTCCTTTGAGAGCTAATACAGTCATATGGAAAGAGAAATGGTCTAGAAGCCAATTCTAGATGTGGCTAAAAGAAGACATGGCTCATGTCCCAGCTCTGCCATTAATGTGCCCCCTCCCTGGACCTCATTCATAAAATGAGGAGTTGGACTATTCAAACTGTAAAAACTCCTTGCTGCTCTAATATGTGATGATTCCATAGGTAAGAAGCCTAAAAGGAGCTTAAGCAAAGGAAATATGTAGGTGAGGAGCTGTCTGTTTGGATGAGGCCTGGGTGGTCCTTGCAGGGACCACTGAGGGCAGTTTCTAACAGGCTGCAGGCCCTAACTCCAGGCTGTGGGGGGCAAAGCTTCACACAGAGGTCAAGGATGCAGGGTTGAGGCAGAGGTGTTACTACCCAGCCCAGCAGGCCTCCCAGGATTACCTGTGGGCTGCCTAGGGGGGGGGGGGGGGAGCTGGTGGGGAGGTTGCAGCAGGGAGAAGGCACTCCAACAGCTCCCCAAATCTTAGCCAAGGATCCAACCACTCTACTTCCCCAAGGAGATAGGAATGCTGGGCAGTCTAGGAAGAGCCCCTGAACCAAGGCGGGATCTGTGCCATCCGACATTGGTTATATAACTAAACACATGATTGTGCAAACCAAGTTCAAACTGAAGCAGCCTCCTCTGCCGTGAATGTTTACTTTCCTGTGGGTGGTCATAGTTCACCCTTTTTCACCAGAGAGCAGCTGTTTTCAGTCTCCACAGTCAGGCCTACAGCATTCCTCCCGATGGGCCCAAAGACCTGGAGTGCCCCCTGGGCCCTTTATCTGTCTCTTTCCTTTTGTTGCATAGAGGTGGGGAGGGGGGCACTGCTCTTAAGAGGTGTCAATTTAGTGTTGTTAGCTGCTGCAAAGCCTGGGTTCTTTGAAGTCTAGTTGAAAACACTTGCATTGGGTGGGGATGTGGTGGGGGTGTGGGGGGGAGCGGGGGTTCTTCTCTATGAGAAGCTCAAAGATTTTCCAGAAGATTCTGTAATTCATCCACAAATGGGGACCATAAACCTTGTAGGTCAGGAACAGGAGTTTTTGCTGCCATTAACATCTGGGACAATTGCTACACAGTGGTTGCATTTGCATTCAGATGTCTTCTCAGCACTTATACTTAGATTAACTCAAACTCAGTTAACTAAACAACTGAGCCTCTCAGCTTTGTTTATAAATCTCTTTAAAGCAGAAGAAAGTACCCCTTACTTTCCCGGGGTTATTGTAGTACATGAGAGGATATGTTTTGGTTTGGCTTGACCACCCACAGGAAAGTAAACATTCACAGCAGGAGAGGCTGCTTCAGTTTGAACTTGGTTTGCACAATCTGTTGTGTTTAGTTATATAACCAAGTCAGGATGGCACAGACCCTGCCTTGGTTCGGGAGCCCTTCCTTGGGGAAGTAGAGTGGCTGGATCTTTGGCCAAGTTTTGGTTCCCTCTTGGGGGAGCTGTTTGGGGTATCTTCTCCCTGAGACTGTCTCCCCAGTTTACCCACACAGCCCCTCTGTGTGTCACGATCCTGGGCTGCCTCCTGGGAGGCTGTGGTGCCCACACACATACCGATGCCGTGGAAAGTTCCCAGCCTTCTGCCTTGGGCCCATCTATCTGGCTTTTCCCCAGCTGTGACTGGCACTGTGAGCCCTTGAGGGCTTTAGGAAGCCAATGACCAAAAGCAAGATGCCCACATGCATCTGTGAAGCTTGGAAAGAGCCACACTGGGCTTCTCCGAGAGGCCAGGGAGCACCCTTCCCCAAAGTCCCCAAGGACCACCAGCTCTGGTGGTCACCCCCACAGCTTAGCCTGGGACTTGGCTTTCCCTGAGGAATGAGCAACCTTCGTTGCCTTGAGCAGTCGTTTTCCAGTTGTACTCTTCTTGTTAGACCTTGAAGTGTTTGGAAAGTAAGAGGAATAGTTTGGTTCCAATGCCAAGCCTCATTATTGGCCCATATAGTGGCAAGGGCAACTTAAGAAAGTCAGACTCTCGCTGACTCTGTGGAAGGAAGTGGGTGTATTTTCCTACTCTCTAGTTTTCAGTTTTGGTTTTTTGTTTTTTGGTGTTTTTGTTTTTCCTGTGGCAGGACCCACTTGCTAAGCCAAGCTGTACCTGTGAGGAGACAGGAGCCGGTAGGCCCAGCCACCAGGTGGGGGAAGGTGGCCGGCCAGCCTCTGTGTCTCTTCCCACAGACGCAGGGCTGCTCTCAGGAACCCAGCAATACTCCTCAAGATGGAACATCATCTTAATTTCGGAATTACCCCCAGCACCTTTAGAAATGTTTTTAGTCTTTAGTCTAAAGACTAAAGTCTTTAGTCTTTAGTGTTTTTGGAATAAAAAGGATAAAGACATTGTCACAAGCACACTAACCCTTGCCCGCATACCAACAACACAAAATACTCCTTTGAATTCTGACACTGATCCTTAGGGCTGCTCTACAAGAAACACACAGCCCCTTTCACTACCTTCCAGACAAAAAAACCAGCTCAGGTTACTCAGCTAACAATGCTGTCCTATTACATACCTCTGAGGAAGCTTCTGGCCCAGGGAGCACACTGTGAGGAAAAGCAGATTTAGGGAGAGGAGGGAGGGACAGAGTGGGGTTAACAGTGGGAAGGAAATCAAAGAGGTGTTTTCCATGGCCCACCCCTTTTATCCCCTGAAACTGAAGTCTTCCTATTCAGAAAATGCTGTGTACTAAAATTCCACAGAGAATAATGCTTTTTCCTCATAGGCAGTGAACTGTGCTCCACTTGGGTGTGTGTTTTCCCTGGTCATTTAGAACCAATGGAAAGTTTGACAGTTCTTATTTTAATTGGCAGAACATGAGATGAGGCAGTGCCTCAAACAAAACTCCTTAGCATGAACGTGTGAACGCTTCCACGGGCAGAGAATCTGGTCCCTCCCTGTATTATGTAACTTAAAGCTTGTGTGGAAGAGTGTGGGGGTTGGGGGGCCGGGTAGAGGGGAGCATCCCAACTTAAAATCTATGAAAGTAGCCACCCACTCTGTAACTTGCTCAGGGCTGGCGGGCTCTCCCTATGGTCCTCCCCTTCACCCTGCCAGACCCTCCATGGCAGGTGCCCAGAGCTGAGCGCCCTCTGCTTCTCCCAGACCATGGGAGCTGGCACTTCCCTTGGGTGCTGGCACTTCCTGTCGTCTAGCCACACACTGGCCTGGTGTGAGAGTCTTCCCTGGAATCTCTGCTCTTCCCTCTTACAAGGATCACTTCTTAACTCCCCATCTGGTTCGGGTGGCACATCCTCAGGGAAGTGCCCTTCAGCATCAGGCTAGTCCCCTCTCCCCCACCTTCAGTGTCCTCAGGTATTAAAAACAAAGTTCCTATGAAAGCACTTCCATGTGCCACTTTACCAGAGTTAGCTCTCAAATTCTCCCAACTGGTAAGGGAGGTACGTTCTTTTCCCATGTTACAGATGGGAACACTGAGGCCTGGAGAAGTGCAGTCCTTGGCTGAGCTCATGGGACTGGCAAGTGGCAAGTGATTCAGAGCAGCCATCGGTCCGGCTGGCTCCTGACTCTCTAAATGCCCATCAGACCAGCAGCCGCAAATTGTATTCTATTTGCACAGGCATGTATACGAAGTAGTTCAGGTGGGAGACAATGCTCCAAGGCAGATAGATGGTGATGTCCCCTCGCTTGGGCCCCAGAACAGGGCTCCTCCAAAAAGGCAGTTCCCCTCCCCCAGGCACACTGTTTTTACTTGTCTTGTTCTTTGTTTTTGCCTTCAAACTGCATTTTTCCTTTCCCTTGGGTGCTGGCTCTAGGCTGTTCTCCCAGGGTTTGGCTTGAGGTCTTGCAGGGACATAAACAAGGCCTTTGACTCAGGGCATAGTGTTCCGCTCAGCCCAGCTTGCCTGCATTTGGCCTCGCCCATCCTGAGTCCCTGGTGGCCACTGGGGTCCAGGGACAATGGCTGTGGGTGGAGAGGCCGGCCAAATGCTGGGCTGTGCAGTTGGACCGTGCTCCCCCCAGATTTTTCCCCACCCACCTTGGGCCAGCCTCCACTCCGGGTGGTCTCAGCTACAGTCAATGGGCCTGGGAGTTTCAGGATCACTGCTGGGAAGCCCTTAGGAGCCCCATGGCTTGGGCTGCTATCAACAGTGTTGGTGGCTGGAATGTTCCCATTCGGCGTTGCCTTGGCAGGCTGACCCCGGAATGAAAAGGAATCCATCTGTATCTCCCTTTCCTCTGGATGTGCTGTTCCTTTCGCCTTCCCCCAGGGAGGAGGCAAGGAGGCGAGAGAAGTGCACAGACCCTTGCGATCCACCCTCCTCTTTGGCTTGGCATGTGATGGGTACACAATGCACTCCTTCTGCCCCCAAGGAACACTTCCTCCAGAAGGAGCACCAGGTGTGCGAGTCTGAGTGACTGTCAGCAGAGCAAGGGAGGTCTTCTCACGTGGACATCAGAGCTGGGCCCTCCCAGCAGGCGCAGGGCTTTGTCTACCTCTCAGCCTCTGTTCTTGAAGAACAATTGGGCATTTGCCCTGCAAATAATGCACTTCGCCCAAGGGGCCTAAGTCCTGAGTCGGAGTTAGGTGGCTCCTTTCTGTGATTTAAGGAGCATTTTCTGATTGTGAGGTTCTTCCCACCTGCCTGGGTATGTGGGAGTCTTGGAGAGCAGGCTGGCAGGATCTCCCCTACCCCTCTCATGTAGTTCAACAAGATCCTGAATCTTATCCTCAGGGTCCTCAATATTTGCAATGCGCCAGGATACTGATGCTTCAGCCTTCTTTGGGGGAGAAACTTGCAGTTGTGCCACCTGCCAGCTACGCAGCCTGCATCTTTTCCCGCATCTTCTGGTCTCTCTCTACAAACCTAGCTGAGAAGTAGGTCATATATCATTCCTCAGAGAATTTAGCCATCCTTTTGTTCAAAAGTACTGACAATTTTCTACTCTGTTATTCAAAGAATTTTAAAGTTCATTTATTCAGAAAATATTTATGTGATTTATGTATTTTTATATTTCCTATTGAGGAAATATTTCCAGTGTCCCATAAATGCCAGGTGGTGGAGACACAGAGAGAGGCAGCGAAAGCAGACATTGTCTCCACCCTCAAGGAGCTTCCTGCCAGGGAGGGAGGCTGACATGTCACACAACCTCACAGACAAATGTGATGCTGACAAGGACTAGGCAGGAGAGGTGCACTGTGCTTAAATACAGAGGCCAGAGGCTACCCAGAGGAGGGACCCTTGATGTGAATCCCAAAAGCAGGAGATAAGGAGCTGAGAAGGGAGGAGCATTGCAGAGAGAGGGACAAGCATTAGCAAAACCTTGTAGGAGGGAATGCAGTAAGCACAGAGGACTGATGGAGATTGGGGGTGAGGCAGAAGCCCAGGGAGAGGGCGAGAGGGCAGCAGAGACCACCCATGCTTTTATGTCCACATTAACCAAATGTTGTTTTGTCCAGCAGAAAGCTGTAAGGGCTTTTGCATGGGGTGTGATATGTCAGATTTACATTCCCAAAACATTACCCTGACTGTAGAGTTGGAGGCCAGGGGGAGCCATAGCAGACATGAGCAGGCTAGACCAGGGGCTTTGCTGTGGTCCAGGGACAACACAGGAATTTGGGGGTAAACTCTAATTATAGATGCCAGCAGGCACCTCAGCAGGCACAGAGTGGGCACCCTCATTTTGTACTGTATTACTTCTGAATGTTTCATAGGGTCTCCCAAACTGATGTCGATGTTTTGAAGTAGTTAGAATGTTTTCTACACCAGCAGGAGCTGACCACACTGAAGAGATAAATACAGCTCTCCTTGGAAATATCAATGTTTAGAAAACAGAATTCTGACTCGAATGCTGAGAACATTTTTTTTCTGTCTCAGGACAGATAGAAAAGTGGAGCACAGATGACACCAGGGACATGTCTTGCAAAAGCTGACAGCCAAAGATGCACATTGCCTTATGCCTTCCTTCATGTCCCCAAGTCATGTTCTTGGTGAGCACATGGGGGAGGACAGCAGACACTCCCGGATCTCACTTGCCTATGCCATATACCTCCTTGCTTCCAGCTTGTTTATGTGCATACAGGCTTTCGGGGGCCCCTGGGACATGGACTAAATAATCTGATAAGCGCAGAGACTTCTCTGGATTTTTATTCTCTTCCAGAATGAAGTTTCTGAGTGAATTAAGAGAAAAGAACACACTTTGGCTAAATAACTTCCAAGAGCAGGAAAAGCAAAGGGAACACACATTCCAAGGTGGGAAAAAGCCACAGTTGCCCAGGTCTAGCTCTCCGATCAACAGGCAGTTGCACTCTCTCCTGGCTCTGTGGCCTTCCCTGACAAATGATAGAAAGTGCACAGAGCATGCCCCTAAAACACTGCAGGTGACTCAGACAAGGAGCTCATAGCAGTGGGGAGACTTTAGGGTGGGCAGGAACACATGCCACTTGGGAGTGGGGGGAGCAGGGATGATTCATGGAAGAGATTTTCCTGGCCCCTAAAAATGGGAGAGCAGGGTTTTGACATGGAAAATGGATGATGTCCTGGGCTTTGGTGGTCTGGGGAAAGAGATGCAGCCTAGAGTGGCTGAGGCTGCAGAGTAAGCATGCCTTGTGTGTCTAGCTTTGAGTTTAGACTGCAGCTTGCAGGGTGTGGGAAGGTGAGGTTATGAAGCGTGTCCAAGTTCCCCCTCCTAGGAAGAGAGTTGGTAAAATCTGAGAGTTGTGCTGCCAAGCCTTTGGAGCATTCACTTCAAATTTCTTGAGAGATCTTGGACACCATGAAGCCAGAGTAGTGGATCCACCCTTCCCCATAGAATTATAACCTGAAGGGCAACTTGGGGATCCAGTTCTTCATGGGAGCAGTTTATCTGTGTGGGCAGAGTCTCTGGGATTCTCTGCTTGCCTGTTATCTGGGAGGTGGCATGTGCTCTTTGCCTTTCTCGAACTTGCCAGAAAGGCTACAGTCCCTCCACTTTGGGCACAGGTGTTTGTAGGGGATAGGAAGGACACTGAGCAGGTTTTCTATGATCCAGCAGACCGGGTAAAGGAGGAGAGAGTCCTGGAGCCGTCGGTGGCTTTCTATTGGTATTTACCGGGTACACAGCAGGCAAGGGTGCTGGGGGGCTGGGAGGCCTACAAGTCTTCACTCTGTCTGGGCTCTCTGGCATTCTCTGGTGGTCTTTGCTTCTGCTCATGGTTCTTCTTTCGTTCTGCTTCTCTGCTTCTCCTGCTTCTCCGTGACACCGTCCTTGAAAGCCCAGTCTCAGCCCAGGTGAATCCCATCTACCTATGCCCACACCCAGGTGCCCGCCATCAGGCATGCATTCAGGACCGCAAGGATCCATCATCTATTCTGATAGCGGGAGGGCAGAAAAGCCTGATACTTTTACCTTACCCAACAGTGTTCATTCAATAATTGTTTGTGGGATCCTTGTCTGCCAAAACTGGTGTGGTGCTCACTGGGATACCCTGGGGAGCAAGACAGATAGCCCAGCCCTCCTAGAGCTCGTCTAAAACTGAGATCCTCCAAGTATGTAGCAGCAGCACTTGTGAACTTGTTAGAAATGCAAATTCACGGCCCTACACCAGAGTCCTAGATCAGAAACTCAGTTTAACAAGCCCTCCAGGTGATTCTAACATATCCTAAAGTTGAACCACTGAGCATGGGTTTGCACCTCAGGGCAATGCCCGCCCATCCCCCACCCTCCCACGGAACATTTGGCAAAGTCTGGAGACATTTTTGGAGGTCATAACTGGGTGAGAGAGAGAGGTTACTATTGGCTTCGAGTTGGTAGAGGTCAGGGACACTGCTAAACACTCCACAGTGCACACGGGAGCCCCCATAGCAAAGAATTATGTGGTTCAAGATGTCAGCTGCCGCATCCTGAGCAATCCTGTCCCAGTGCAGTTGTGATGGGGGCAGGAAATGCAATGATTCTTTTCTCCCTTTATTCCTGGGGTGAGTCATTACCCCTTTGGGCCTCAGTTTCTTCAGCTGTAAAGTGTTGGGCTGAGGGCTTTCTAGCTTGGCTGTTCAGTAACTCCAATCTAGGGACTTTTTGGCAGGTGGTTGGGCTGATGTAAGCTTTTTCTTCCTTTTAGTTGTCGAAGGAGAAAAACCCTGATGAGGCTAAGCTAAAATAAGGGTATGTATTGGGGTCTCAGATTTGCAAACCAGGAAGCACAAACTCTGGTGATCAGCCCACATTGTGTCCCACAGTGATCTTTAAGAGGGTGATGGGGGTGGGGGGATGAGAATGAAAGGGAAAAGGAGAGAACTGTAAAAATTAGGGTTGGTTATAGATTACATTTCTTACAGTTCACGGGCTTTTAGTTAAAATGCCCTTGGTTACTATGGGGAGAAGAACCAAAAAAAAGTATCTTTGTACAATTTTCAAAGACCATGTCTAACTGGAAACCAGCTCTTGCTAGTCACTAAGTATTTTTTAGTAAAAATTAAAAGTTGAGTAAAATGGAGAATGGGCACAAGATGGAGTCAAAGTTGAGTCAGCCTGACCCTTTTCCCACGGCCAAGTGGCCCGGAGCCCCTGTTAGGGACGGGAGGGCTCTGTCATCTGCCTAGTTATCTGCCTCCCAGCCCAGGCCGGCTGCTGCCAGAGTTTAGCTGGCCTTGGGTTTCCTGTGGAGAGTCCTCCCCTGGCCACAAGGATGCTGCCCCGGGAGCAGGCCCAGGGGAGGGAAGAGCCACTAGTGGGCTCCACGCCCTCACCTCCTTAGTCCAGGGAGCTGGGCCAGTCTCCTGAATCTCACACTTACACTTTCCTCATACTCTAAATCAAGCAGCCTCCCTGGCAAAGGAGCTCGGAGGCCTGAGAACCCCTGCCTGCTGGGGGCTGTGTCTGGGGTGTGTGGCAGTAATCTGGGGCTTAGGGGCGGGGTCAAGCCGAAGTTGGGTGTGGGCACCTGGGCTCTCATTGGTCGGGCTCCGAGGCCTCCTCTTTCCAGGGCTCGCTGACCCGTCCACTCCTTCAGCCCAGAACCGCTGCCCCTCCTGTGCCAGGAAGCGGGGAGGTCATGTTTATTTCAGGGAGAGTTGTGCAGGCGTGGGAGCCAGCGTGGGTCAGCGGTTTCAGTTTCTGTGCGGTTGTGGCTTGCCTGGGCTCTGGGGTCCAGAGAATCCGTGTAAAGGCTTGAAGCTGAAAACAGATGCGGAGGGGAGACTGTGGAGGGGCGTGCAACATGTCCAGTGATTGGGAATGAATGCTTTGGCTGCACAGCCTAGTGCTCACAGTTGCGGTGTTATTTGGGGCAAGGCTCTTGCCTACTCCTAATTCTTTCCTTAAATCAGTGGAAAGGAAAGTCAGGCTGGATGAAGTTAGGCTCCTGGCATTTACCGTGGTTTATCACATGCCTTGAAAGCCCACTTGCAATCATCAACACCCAGTTACACCAGCCAACCGTACTGCCTGTGCATTTAATACCCACTATTAAATAAAGGACAGTTACTAGGCAGCGTATTAATGCATTCAGTAAAGCCTGCTTTGTTATCTGAGATTACACCTGTCCTTGACCCATGTTCTAATGTTCCCATTATCTTAATTTCCCCTTCAATCTATTGCTTTGCCCCTGGCCTTCACTTATAATGCCTTGAGCAGTGCTGGTGTAGGCCATCATTTTGGCCTAGGCCTGGATTCCCTGTGTTTAGATAGGACTCCTAACCCTGATCACTCAGCACTCTGTCTCTGGGTCAGCCTAGTTTTGCTGCTTGAAGTCCAGGCGAGATAACCACACTGAGCGAACAATAGTATCAGCTGAGTTGTCAAGATCACACATTGTGAAAAAGCTGTAGGAAGCAGGGGCAGGCTGGCAGCCCGCCCTGCCCCTCCTTGTGGGCCCCTAGAATGTAGCTATGGGAAGGTAGTCAAAGGGCAAGAAGAAGAGCCCGTACGACAGGTGAAAGCACTGGGACAGATCTACCCAGAAGAGGGAACGTTGTGCATTTGTGTCCCAGAGCAAGGTGACAGCAGTGCTCTTGGCCTCTGTGAGGTAAGAAGGGGGGTTTTATAAAGCTCTCTTGGGAGGTTGAGAAGGTTTATGCCTCTTGATTGTTTATTAAACTCCCTTGACAACACTCCTTTGACAACATTGTGCAAAATTTGTCTTATTTGCTTCCACTGAGTACACTGCTTGCATAAATATTAGCAGAATACCTTGCTGTACCAAGTTTCATGTGGGCACTGGGGGCAGGGCAGGGACCAGGACACAGTACTTGCCTTCCCAAGCTCCAGATGATCGTGGTGCTGCCACCTGCTGCTGCTGCCAAGGGCAGCCCTACTCTCTGCCTCCACACCTTCCACAGCCCCACCATGGGCGCCACAGTCCCTAAAGATTGTCTTCAGATATGGCAGAATCCAGTAGCTGGCTCTTCTCCATCTTCTCAAATGGGTAGGATTTCCTGGCAAGGACAGAGAGTCTCTCTGGAATTGGAAGAAGAGTGTGCACATGTTTTCTTCTGAGCTTAAACTAGGAGGGATCATCTCCAGCCATCCCCTGCCTGTTTTTAACTGTAGGCGTGCCTATGGCCACACCCCATCCACTTGCTAACTCATGAAGGACCATGTGCTGTGTGCTTGGGATTAATATATGGATGCCATGACCTGTCCTTGGGCTGGGGCAGAGCAAAGGAGGACATACCAACTGCTACATCTCCAACTGAGAGGGCAGAGATCTTCTGTATGGCACAGCGAAGATTATTGTCCGTTGAGTGAATGAGAACATGAGTCACTTCAGGGCTGCCATAATCTAAATAATCTAAATTTGGGTGATGAGGGCTCTGGTTCTGGGAAGGAGGCTGGGAATGGAGGTACCTTGGTCTGAGTGGCATTAGGACTGACAGTGGACAGGTATGAAGGAAGCATCAGAGGCAACTCCGGGGACTGAGTGTGGGAGCTGGGAGGGCAGCAAGGGGCAGGGAGTTGATGCCAGTGGACCTGTGTCAGGAAACCCCATTTCTGGGCCACCATGGGGGAGATTTCAAGAACTGGCACCTTGTGGCCCAGTTCTCAGCTTAGAGGGGCAGCTCTCGGCAGGAACAAATCTCAGGAACTCGACAAGCTGCTAGCAGGATCTTGCAGTGAATAGAGGGCATGTGGGGATGGGTTTCCAAGCTGGGACTTCCCCTGCCTCAGTTTCTGGAACAGAGTCGGGGTGGCATTGGGGAGTCTTGCCTGGTCTTGGACGTGATATTCTCACCTCCAGGTGAGTCCTAACGATACCGCAGCTCTGGCGTGAGGCCTGTGTCCTTATTCATGCACATATCTCCCCACATGAGCTTTCTTCAGGTTACTTCCCTGGGAATTTGGAAGGTGAACAGCTAGATAACAATGCCCAGCCAGTGGCTTCCTGATATTGGTTTGCAGGAACTAAGCCCTTCTTTCTTCCCGTTCTGTGAAAAAATAGGGGAGTCGACAAATGGGGGATTAAAACAGCTGAATTTATGTGAAATGTGAAACTGAAAGTAGATTAGTGGTTGCTTAGGGCAGGGTGGGGTGGGGCGAGAAAGGGTGTAGCTAAAGGGACGGGGTTTCCCTTTGTGATAATGGGAATGTTCTAAAATAGTAGTGAGAGTTTGTGTGTCTGAATATACCCAAAGCCACCGGCTTGTACATTTGAAATGGGTGAATTCTGTTCAGAATTACTTCTCAAGAAGGTCATTAAAAGACAGCTGAGATGTGTGGTCACGTTAGGGCTGACCTCCAGTGTTTCAGATTTCCCCCGACCCCCAACCCTTGCTCCTGAGGACAGGCCCCTCTCAGAGGGACACATCTAGGGGCAACAGTCCTATACCTGAGAAGAAGAAGTTGGTCCTCACCTCTTGGGGAAAGGGCATGAAGGAGATAGAGAGAAGCTTCTGGAGCATAAGCCCCTCAGAGAAACAAGTCCTCAAAATTCTAGCCACTAATACCCAAAGTTGTGCTGAAGCCAGCCTGGGTTCACATTTCACCAATTTGATGAATGAATTTCATTGCTAAGTAGGGGAGTGAGTTTTGCCTCTTTTTATTTTGTTTTCCAATTTTTCTATATTGTGTATTTTTCAGATCAAAAGTACATAAAATCAGCGGTTGGGTGGGAGAGAAGTTGGGGATTTGGCATCTCTGGCCAGTGGGTGGTCTCTGTGGCTGATGCCTACCCCCCACCCCTTACAGGAACCATGTGGCTAGAAATTCTTCTCGCCTCCGTGCTGAGCTTTGTCATCTACTGGTTCGTCTCTCGGGACAAGGAGGAAACTTTGCCACTTGAAGATGGGTGGTGGGGGCCTGGGGTGAGGCCCACAGCCAAAGAGGATGAGAGTATTCGCCCTTTCAAGGTGGAAACATCGGACGAGGAGCTCAATGTAAGGCACCTTCCTGGGTAGGGCTGAGCCTACCTGGGGAGGGCAGGGAAGCCTCTGGTTGTTTCTAGGGGTCTGGAGTCGGGACTGGAAGGGGACTGGGCTCGGAAATTAGTCCCTCTTGGGAGTATTTTTCTGTGTGCCTGTGTGCCAGTGGGAACTGGGCAGGTGTGGGTTGCTGCAAAGAGGCCCAGGTTGCCCTCCCTGTCCCTTCTGCTCCTTTCTCTCCAGTATGCCCCTGCCTTCCCCTAACCAAGGCCCTGAAGTTTCCAGGGCAGGAAAACAGGTGCCAGTTAGACCCAGTTACATGTGTTAAAGGTCACAGTAGGCAGCTGATTTCACCTCCTTTGTGCCCCACCTAAAACCTTTGGAGTAAGTTTATAGGAGAAAGTGAGCAGGCCCTAGTGAGGGCCTGGGCAGAGATCCTGTGTGAGAAAGCAAGTTGAGGGGGACATAAAATGCTGAAGCACAGAGAAGGCAGGGGCCATCAGGTCTTAGCACCTACTGTGTGCAGCCATTTGTGGTCACATTCAGCCCTTCCATAATTCTGTCACAAGGACTGTTCTCATCTTAGAGATGTAGAACTGAAGCTCAGAGAGGTGAAGCAATTGGTCCAAAGTGACTGAGACAATAAGCAGACTCGGGTCTAACTCCAAAGCTGCTGTCCTCACCTCCCTAGGGAAGGACATGAGTGGTGGACTGGGCTGAGCTGAGAGGTCAGCCTCACCCCAGAAGAAGGAGGAGGAGCTAGACCCACCCAGGGCCAGGCGGGTAGGTGGGGCTGGTTGTCTCTCTCCATTCAAATTTTCACTGCGTAGATATTGGAACACCTACTGTGTGCAGACACTGTGCTGGGTGCTTCAAAGAAAAATGGTCATCTCTTCCTTTAAATAGCTCATAGGTGAGAAAAGGAATGTGCACAGGGAAAAATTAAAGAGATTCCTGGGGATCAATGCCATAGCAAGATAAAAAGGAGGAAGGCATTAAAAAGTAGAAACTGGGACACAACTAAAAGAAACCAGGCTGAGGCTCCCTTGGTAGGATTTGATGAGGCCTTGCTGTTTCGAACAGAGGCTGGGCACTGGGGATAACTCCTGCAGGAGTCTAAGCTTTCTGAAATCTGTTTGGAGGTGATGGAAGTGCTTGGGAGGAAGCCCTGGAAAGAGTAACACTTAAGAGACCCTGGGGGCCATCTTGAACTTGCCCTAGGCAGGGCCTGATGCGCACCCACTACACCTGTGTCCTCTCTCCTGGCCATTAATTCTCATCCCAGCTGAGTTGCATTGTGTCATTCAGTGTTGTGTATCAGTCACAGCCTGTGAGACAGATCTGGCCCACGGCCTGATTTTGTACAACCACCCCGCTAAGAATAACTTTTACGTCTTTAAATGGTTAGAAAAAAAAAAGTAAAAATACTTTTGTGACATGAAAATTAGATGATGTTCAAACTTGTGTCCATAAATCAGGCTTTACTGGAACACAGCCACACCCTTCGACCACACTTGTCTATGGCTGCTTCCACCCTCCAAAGACAGAGCAGAGTAGCTGCAGCTCAAAAAGCCTCAAATATTTACTCTCTGACCTTTTCCCAAAAGAAGGTTGCCACTTTTAAGGTAAATTAAAGCTGCTTGTTGTTAAGACGTGTTATTAAACGAAAGATGAGAAGTAAACCGAAGTCGAAAGTGAAGAACACCTGTGCTCTGGGACCAGCCACCTGGTGGGAAGCCTGGGGAACAAGGAGATTTTTTCTGGGATAAACCTGACCCCTACAGCGCCAGTCTGCCCCCTCACTCCCTCAGGGGAAGCTTTGCTATAGCGCAGTGTCTTCTGGTCTCAGGTTGCTCTGGCTTCTGGGAACCAACTCTCTTGTGCTCCTCTCCTTGGGTCCTGCGTGTTGCTCTAGGACTTACACCAGAGGCTGGAGAAGGCCCGCTTCGCCTCACCTTTGGAGGACTGCCGTTTCCACTATGGTTTCAACATTAACTACCTGAAGAAAGTCGTCTCCTACTGGCGGAATGAATTTGACTGGAGGAAGCAGGTGCAGATTCTCAACAGATACCCTCACTTCAAGACTAAGATTGAAGGTATGTTTAAAACAGCAACTGGAGGGGATGTATGTCACAGGAATGGCTTTCTTAGTTGCCAGGCCTGACTTAAACAAAAGTGGGGAGACACAGAATGCAGTTCTAGTGGTCATTAAAATGTATTTATAAGGTGTGACTTCAGGATGCAAAAATAACGCAAAATCCCAATAGATCCAACAGTCTGTAGAACTAGTGTACAGGCAGGAACGGGCACAGTGCAGGTTTTCTGATCCCATGCAGACCGGGTAAAGGAGGAGTCAGAGTCCTCAGTGGTTTTGCAGGTTTTTTATTGGGGTTCACCAGGCATATGGCAGGCAGGGGTGCTGGCTGGGGGGCTGGGAGGCTGGCAGGCCTCCCAGCCCCCAGCAAGTCTTCACTCTATCTGGACTCTCTGGTGTTCTTTCTGCTGCTTCTCGGCTTCTCTTTCGGCTTCTGCTGCTGCTCGCGTCCCCGTGACGCCGCCCTTAAAAGCACAGTCTTAGCTCAGCTGAATCCCATCTACCTATGCCCACACCCTACTCCAGGTGCCCGCCATCAGGCATGCATTCAGGACAAGGATCCATCATCTATCCTGATGGCGGAAGGGCAGAAAAGCCTGATATTTTCTTTACCCTACAGTCCACCCCCTCAGGGTTTTCTGCCATACAGTCTATACATATATATACAATTTTCTAAGCAAACAAACAGTGCAGCCATGGCCCACAAAAGCAAATACATCAAATAGAACAAAATACAACAGAACACAAGTCCAGGCAGGGCACCAACCTAGTGCAAAAGACAATTATTGGTACCAGCAGATGAGCCACCAAATCTGCTGCCGAAGGCACTGCTCATACGAGGGAGGGGAATCACTCACGGCATCTACTGTAACACACCAGGAGCCGTCAGGCTTCCTGGCCTTCTCCGGCTGTAGTCTAGGCTACAAGGCACACACAGCATCCACCCCCAGGATGCACTAGCTCTGGGATTGGCAATTTTATTCTGTTGGGGGTAATCGCCAACCCTCAGGGTTTCTGTCTGCAGTCGCTCCAACACTCGGCCTTCACAGCCACCCATGCGACTCGCAGACCCCTGCACTCAAGCCAACCCACTGCACAATCACATGGATTGGGGATCAAAACTCTACATTTGGCTTGGGCTCCACCCCAAGCCACGTACCCCACCCGTCCCCCAAGGACAGGTTCCTCAGCTCCTCACCCTCACTCAAGAATGAGCAGGGCATCACCCACAGGTGATTTTACGAGACTCACAGTTCTTCAGCATACTCAGGCTGCTTAACAGCCGCTTAGGGCTTCTCAACTTAGCATCAGTACCAGCTTTTGCCTTCTTAGTTGGCTTTTCTCCTCCACCTGGCTGCTGGGCATGCACAGGCTGCTTTTGGCCATCTAGGCCCACTGGCCACCCCCAGATTCCCATCTCCTGGGGTTTACAAACAAAACTGTTCCACCCCTAGGCTCCCAAAACATATCAACCTGCAAGGTCTTCTGCCTTCTGGCGGGATTGTCAGTCCTAGTCCATCAGTCCATCAGTTCAAGTCCATTGGCCTCTCCCTACGTCAGCAACGGCCTGCTGCCTCAGGGGTCATTGGCTGGTCCTTTCCGGTGTCGTTGGCTGGTCCTTTTGGGCGTCTCCTTCACGCCAGGTCTCGTCCTGTAGCTCGTGGACGTTGTCCACCTTCTGTGCCGGCATGGCACCTCCAGCGTCATCACAGGCAGTCTGTTCTCCTTAGTCCCTCCAGGTCTTCGGAGGGCTCCAATACCCGTCTGCATGGATCTTGCCGACTTACGCCAATTGTAAAGGGCCGGACTGGACGCGGAGCAGGTTTTCTGATCCCATGCAGACTGGGTAAAGGAGTCAGAGTCCTTAGTGGGTTTTTGGAGGTTTTTTATTTGGGGTTCACCAGGCATATGGCAGGCAGGGGTGCTGGCTGGGGGGCTGGGAGGCTGGCAGGCCTCCCAGCCCCCAGCAAGTCTTCACTCTATCTGGACTCTCTGGCGTTCTTTCTGCTGCTTCTCGGCTTCTCTTTCGGCTTCTACTGCTGCTCGCGTCCCCGTGACGCCGCCCTTAAAAGCACAGTCTTAGCTCAGCTGAATCCCATCTACCTATGCCCACACCCTACTCCAGGTGCCCGCCATCAGGCATGCATTCAGGACAAGGATCCATCATCTATCCTGATGGTGGAAGGGCAGAAAAGCCTGATATTTTCTTTACCCTACAACTAGACAGGAAAACATCCAAGTAATTTAAAAACCAAAGAAAGGTAGAATTCACTCGAGTGATGGAACAACCTTTGAGAGGATGGAGACAAGACTTAGACTTGGACATGGCCTTGGTCAGTTAAATCCCTGCCTGAAGTTTTGCAAAGAGTTCATGATATTGTGACTGTTCAAAGGTGTTTAGCCTGTCAAAGTGCTAAGAAAATTTTCCTGTCTGTAGCTCTACACCTCATGTCCCAACTGTGCCAGAGATTGTCACACACCTTCAACTGGGAGAGAAGCTACCCCTCAAAATTTTCTTGGGAAGGCAGCCTCAAGATCATTTGGGATAGACAAAGTTTTCTTTCTTTTTTTTATTTTTTATGCATACCAGAGCTAGGGTATAGGCCAGCTAGGGTATAGGTATAGGTGAGAGGATTTATCAGACACAAAGTAGAGAACAGAACAGGCAGATGGAATGAAGTACACTGCTGAGGGGAGCAGCAGGCGAGCCAGGAGAGGTCTGCCTCACCATGTGGGTTTCTCCCTGGCCGGCCAGGGATTGAACTCATGCTGCAGAAGGTGCATTTTTTTAACTCCATAAAGATTTAGAATCAAATGTGGACATAGGTAAGAAAACGAAACTCATGCTATTAATTTTTAAATTTTCATTTTTATTTATTTATTATTTATGTTATTGCATAACATAAAACCGGCCATTTTAACATTGCTACACAGCAGCTGTCTGTCCGTAGAACTTTTTTTATCTTGCAGAACTGAAACTCTGTACCCGGTAAACAATAATTGCCCATACCCTTACCTCCCTAGCCATGGAAACCACCTTCTATTTCCTGTGTCTATAAATTTATGTATGAATTCTGTACCTAAGTACCTCCTATGAGTGGAATCTACAGTATTTGCCCTTTTGTGACTGGCTTATCTCACTTAGTATCATGTTCCCCAGTTTTTTCTGTGGTGTAGCATGTGTCAGAATTTCCTTTCTTTTTGAAGTTGAGTAATAGTCTATTGTGTGGATTTAGTGCATTCTGTTTATCCATTCATCTGTCAGTGGACACTGGTGTTACCTCCCCCATGGAGCAATTGCAAATACTGTTGCCATGAACACAATTGTACAAATATCTGTTCAGGGGCTGCTTTCTGTCCTTTGAGATACGTACCCAGAAGTGGAATTGCTGGGTCAAATAATAATTCTATGTTGAAGTAAATTATTAAGGAACTATCTTACTGCTTCAAGAGCGGAAAGATACAGCCTGCCGGCAGCGTCTAGAGTCCCCATGTCTGTGTCCTTGCCAGTGTATATTATAGTCTCTTTGTTGTTATAATCGCCAACGTAATGAGTGTGAAGTATTATCCCATTGTGGTTTTGAGTTGCATTTTTCTAACGATTAATGACATTGAGCAAAGTCTTTTCATGTGCTCATTGCCTATTTGTTTATCTCCTTTGGAGAAATGTCTATTCATGTCCATTTTTGAATTGAGTTATTTGGTTTTGTTGCTGTTTGTTTTAGGAGTTCTCTTTATATCCTGAATATTAATCCCTTATGTGATAATATAATTTGCAAGCATTTCCTTCCAATCTGGGGTTGCCATACTATTAAATTTTCATGTTGAGGAAATTGTGCATGTTTAGAATTTTAAATGGTTGTGATGTTTGAGCAAATTTGGCCTTTTCAAGTAACAGACAAAATTTTTGTGATCTGCTTTAAAAAGTGTGGGGATTTAGACCTGTGACTTTATATGGGAGTCTTACTGAGCTTTTATTAGTATTTGTAAGATTTAAGTCTCACCATATATATAAATTTAATTTATTAAAATTCTAAGAATTACTTAAAGAATGTGGAAGACATATTAGTCAGATCCATTAAGTTCTTAAAAAGAAAATTGAAGTTATACAATGTCTAGAGGAATATCAAGCAAGTTTAGAAAGGCAACCACCCATTAATCAAAGGTCCCTGGAGAATGACTGTCAGCATTTGCTAGATTAATATATAGAATAAGATTTATATACTGAATGTCACTGCTTAATGAAAAACTAGATTTTTCAATTTGTAACTTTAGATTGGAGAATAATTTTAAAAACCAAAGTCATCTCTGAGTATTCTCTTTTGCACATGAAAACTACACTCAAGGTCACTAGAAAACTCTCAGGGACAGTGTAGATGGCAGACCTTGGCACGGTGGTTGGGATGTTCCCTCGTGCTTGTTCTGTGATAAGGGGATCACAACTCCACTGCAGGGGTGGGCATGAGGATGACGTGATAGGGTGGGGAGAAGCTCTGCCCTGGAGAAGCCTGGTCAGCAAGCGTCCTTCCTCCAAGCATGAGGAGGTTGGGTCTGGGCAGAACAGTGAGAGAAAAGACAGGTAGGATTCAGTGTCCTGGGGCAGGAGCCCTTGTTGGAGCTAAGCCAGGAGTACACAACAACAGTTCTGGAATGATTTTTTGAGTCAGACTTGCATCCTCACCAGTGTTGCTATACCCGTTAGAGGACTTTAATGTCTTCTGCCATTATTCTAAAAGAGAATCTAAACTACTTTGTCTAAGCCAGAGCACATACAGATCCTTGTAGTACAGTTGACCCTTGTACAACTACAAGGGTTCATCTACATGTGGATATTTTTCAATAAATCCAGTCACCTCTCCGTATCCACCCCAGATGTCAGTTGGTTGAATCCATGGACGTAGAACCTGCAGATGCGAAGGGCCAGTTATAAGGGACTTGAGCATCCGCCGATTTTGGTATACTAGGGGGGGACCCTGAATCTAAGGGATGACTGTAGATAAGCTTTTGGGGAGCAAAAGTTACATGTGGATTTTCTACTGCACGTGGGGAAGGGGTGTCACTGTCCCTAACCCCTCATTGTTCACAGTTAACGATAATTCCAAAGGTTGTCATTTGGATCTCTGGTGCCAAATTTCGGCTTCCCTGGGTTGACTCAGACCCCTCTGTTGCCCCAACTTTTCAATGTCCATCCAGCATGTATTGACAAGGCATCTCCTGTACCTAGGCATTCTGTTAGGGCTGAGGAAACATAGTCGAAGGGCAGGGACCCTGCTTCCTGGTACATGGGCCACCAGAGTGTGAGGGAAGGCTTCCTAGAGGCGGTGACAGTCTAAGCTGAGATTCAAAGGATGAATAGGAGCTTACCAGATGAGTGGGGAAGATGACCCAGGAAGAAGAAACAGCATGTTCAAAAACCCACAGACAGGAAGTACTTTAATGACTGTTCCCTCCTAGAGGCTGCAAGCTTGGAAAGCTTTACCCCTCTGGACCACTTCAGGGTTCCTCGGGACATCACAGGATGTTTATAGCAGAAAGCCTCTCCAGGGTACGAGTGCCCCAAAGGGAGCAATTTCAGGGACAGCAGCACGCTGTGACCAAACCCACGTGTGGTTCAGTTATTTCCCCAGGCTGGCACCTAGCCTTGGCCAGATATTACAGTGTGCTCAGCTCCAAAAAGGCGGCGCTGTCTACCTCAGTCTGAGGCCTAGAAAGCCTTCAACGTGTCTCTGCAGGTTGTTCAAGAAAACCTCCCTCCTCTCTCTCTATTTGCTGCCATCCTCCTCCACATTTGACCCTTTTCAAAGTCCTCTCTGCCTCTGTTCTGACTGACCACTGTGCTCTGGGCTGCTCAAGCCTCCAATGTTTTGTCCCAGACCCTACCAGCCTCATGGTTTAGCCTCCCTGCCCCTTTCACTTCTTGTTCTGTGAGAACCTTCTGGTTTTAGCCTATGTCCTGGCCTCCCACCATAGAAGAACAGTCTGTAATTTCAGAGAGTGAGAATGTGCAGGGGCTTCAGAGGCCTCCAGGGGAGTCCACCCCATCACTCCAGAGAGGAGGGCATTGCCTAAGTCACAGGGACGTGGACAGCCAACTCCTGACTTGCAGCCTGTCCCTTTTCCCCCCACCTTTGGCTCAGGCCCCAGCCTGTGACACCTCCTACTGGCCAGGCCCGGTGTGCTGCCTTCTGAGGCTTGAATTCTGGCTCCTGGATTCTTTTTTTTTTTTTTTATAGAGGCATGTTTTTCATTTATTTATTTATTTGTTTGTTTGTTTGTTTTGTTTATACAAGCACTGGGTACAGTCAGAAGCGCGGGAGGGTGAGAGAATTCACCAGAGCCAGAGCGGGGAGCAGAGCAGGCAGAAGGACCGAAGTACACTGCTGAGGGGAGCAGCGGGCGGCAAGAGAGGTCTGCGCGCCATGTTGGGCGGCAGGAGAGGTCTGCGCGCCATGTGGGACCCTCCTCCGGTGGCCGGGGAGCAGCCGGGGATCGAACCGGCGCTGCAGAGGCTGCAGGCAGCTTCGCAACCCAGCGCTCAACCACTGCACCACCGGGGAGGCCCCTGGCTCCTGGATTCTGACCCCGCAGCCCAATGCCCAGTGCAGCGGCACCACAGACCTTCAGGAAAACAGGGAGAACATGTCCTTCTCAAAGAAAAGGGGCCTAGTGTAAACTATGAGGCCTGGGTTTTAATTTTTTTCTTAATTTTTAAAATTCAGAGACTACAGGATACACTGTGAAAAGGAAGTCTCCCTCTCTGCCCTGCCCGCAGCCCCCAGTTTCCACCTCAGGGCAGTTTCTGCTTCTTTTCTCTATAATTCCAGGGATAGCCCGTGCACACACAAGCACACATGTATATGTGTGGCTTTTGAGTGACTTTTTTTTAATTTTAAACTCAAATAATGTGATATAATTTGAATTAAAAATAATTTTACATCATGCAGTATGTTCCAAAGGAAACAAGATTACCTACTAAAATAAACTTCAGAATAGAAGTAAATTTAGCAACCTAGAAGGACACCCAGGATATATTGTTAAATGGAAAAAATAAGGTTCCAAAATAGACTGTATGCAGGGTTCTATTTTTGTTAAAAGAAAGTTATGTTCCCTAAGTATTTTTTTAAAAAGTATGAACTGTCACAGCCACCAGGGCTCTGAGGAGTCATGACAACTAAATGTCATGTGGTGTCCTGGATGGAATCCTGGAACAGAAAAGAGACATTAGCTAAAAACTGAATAACAGTCCACTGTCTGTAGATTCCGGTATCACTCAACATAACGCAACGTGGATGAATCTCAAAAACATGATGCTCAGTAAAATAAACCAGTCACAGAAGACAAATACCACACGATTCCACTTATATGAGTAAACACACATTATTTATGTAATGAATTGACAGCAGACCTGGACATCGGCTAAGCCACCTGTGCACTCCAGCCCCAGTAGAGGACTCTGCATGTGGCCCCAGCTCTGGCTATGTTTGCTGCAAACACCCAGGCTGCCTCCCTGCCACTCGCCTGGCAAGGGGCCGCTTTCCAAGGGACCCTGATGGGGCCTGGAATCCATTCACTGCCTCTGGCAAGTATGGCATTTCATACCTTAAAGTATTTTTCTATTTGGGCCTCCCTGGTGGCACAGGGGTTAAAGTCTCAGCACTATCAAGCTATCGCCAGCCACTGTGGTGCCAGCCACTGCAGCGCCAGCCACTGTGACATGAGATTGGTTCCCAGCCAGGGAGCTGACCCACATGGCACAGCAGACCTCTCCTGTCTCACCCCCTGCTCCCCTCAGCAGTGTGTTTCAGTGGATCTGCCTGTTCTGCTCCCCACTCTGTCTTTAGTGGGTCCTCTCTCTCCCCACACACCTCTGGCCTACACCCAGTTCTTATATGCATAAATAAATAAAAAAAACTATAAAAATATATTTTTCTACTTTAAAAAGTTATATATTAATATGTGTCCATCGTAGTAAAATTAGAAATTTCATAGAACTCAAAAAAGAAAATAATTCACTTGAGATTCTACTGCTCAGAGAGAATGCCTTTTTACATTTTTGTAGTTTATCCTTCCAGAATTCATTCATGTACACACATTATAAATACAGTTGCGCATCACTTAAGGAAGGGGATCCATTTCCAGAAATGTTTTGTTAGGCAGGTCGCTGTTGTGTGAATATCAGAGTGTAATTCACAAACCTAACTGGTCTAACCTGCGACTTACCAAGGCCACCGTCACGCATGTTGTGTGTCATTAACCACTAAGTCATGGTAGGCTGTGCATGCACATGTGTGACAGGTTATGGATCATTCAATGGATATGGCTTGTGATCACCTTTACCCCTTAACAGCATTTTCTGTGTTAAACAAATCTACACTGTCATTTTAATGACCGTATCCGTATTCCAGTATACCGCTAAACTGTAGTCTACTTCATTCTCTATTGCTGGATATATGTGGTTTCTCTGTGCCTCCTCCACCCCAATTTTTGAATTATTAAGCAAGTATTTGTTGATCCACACCATGATCCAGGGGCTGTTCTGGGATCTGGGAATGCATCAGTGCTTGAACAGCCCTGGCCTCTTAACGCACCTTCTAACGTAAGAAGGGGGTAATAACAGCCTCCTTTACAGGTGGCCACGAAGGGCACCACGTAGCTGGGCACGGTGTAAGTGCTCTGCTGGTGCTGGCTGTCATCATCACTGTGACTGCTACCCTGGGGAGGGAGAGCCCAGATATGGATGAGGGTGGCAGTACCACTGTTTGTGCTGCAGAGGGCGCCAAGCCTGCCCCATACCCTGCCTGCTGAAGTTGGGAATTGCAGCTTACCAATGGGAACGGGGAGGGGGGACTCCTCTCACCCTGACTATGCTCTGTCCCCCCAGGCCTGGACATCCACTTCATCCACGTGAAGCCCCCCCAGCCACCCTCTGGCTGTACCCCAAAACCCTTGCTGATGGTACATGGCTGGCCAGGCTCCTTCTTCGAGTTCTATAAGATAATCCCGTTCCTGACGGACCCCAAGAACCACGGCCTAAGTGAGGATCATGTGTTTGAGGTCATCTGCCCTTCCATTCCCGGCTATGGCTTCTCAGAGGCATCCTCCAAGAAAGGTATGAGGGGTTACTGGGGGCTGTGTTTCCCACCAGGTTCTTCCCAGGATGAGGCAGGAAGTTGCTGGGACCACCTCCTCCAGAACCCGAGGAGCCTGGGAAAGCAGAGACCTGAAACAGAGGGAAGAGAAGTGAGGGGGTTATTTTTATTATGCAAGAGGATCTATATAGGACCCTAGATCTCTAGATCTTGTCAGGATCTAGAGAGTGTGGAGAGCAAAGTCCCAGGTGGAGCAACAGTCATGACTTGCCATTGTTGGCTCAGGAACCTGGACCCTTGTGTCTTCAGGAGCTCCCCACTTGGGCAGGTCCACATCTGGTCAGCCGGGCTGACCAAGGTCTACAGACCCACAGGACCTTAGCAGGGCTGGCCTGAGCCAGCCTCGCAGCCTGGCCATCCACTCGCTATCCCCTTCCAGCAAGGTAGGCACCAAGCATAGCTCCTCTGGGCCGCAGGATTCCTTTCACCTTTATGCGCTGCTCTTACCTCTTTGGGGCGGGGCGGCATGAGAACTTTCATAGGACATGGAGGAATGCCCCAAATGCTCTTCTCTGTTCCCTTCACAACTAGGTTTTGACTCGGTGGCCACTGCCAGAATCTTTTATAAGCTGATGCTGCGTCTGGGCTTCCAGGAATTCTATGTTCAAGGCGGGGACTGGGGGTCCTTGGTCTGCACCAACATGGCCCAGCTGGTGCCCAGGTGAGGGTGCCTTTCCCTGTGTGCACATGTGTGTGTGTGGGGGGGGGATGGGGATCCTATATGGGCAAAGTGTCTGAGGCTTGGCGCACCCTCTTGTCAGGGGTCACCTGGGCAGGATGCTTACAGTACCAGGAGAGGGGCGGGAGGACCCCCTGTAACTTGCATCAGGGACACTTTGACACAATCCTCCTTCCACTCCCTGTCATAGGATTGGTGACTCTGACCTGGGTGCCCAGGCAGAGAGGGCCGGTTGGAAGAGGTAGAGATTAGGGAGCAGATCTTTCTGATGAGCCAAAGCCTGAGAGAGACCTGACTGGAACTTTCCAGAAACTTTGTATTTTCCCCCCAACCACTTCTTCCATCTTAATGTGGCCACACCACAGGGGGAAGGAGACTGGTAGTGCTGCTCAGCCCTGTGGCCTGCTCGTCATCCCTCCGCCATGTCTTCCCTCCCCTTGTTCATCTCTTCCCGCCCCCTGCTTCCTTGACACCAGCCCAGCCTCACCTGGCCTCTCTCTCTGCCCTCAGGCACGTGAAAGGCGTGCACTTGAACATGGCTTTCGTTTCAAGAAATGTCCACCTCCTGTTCCTTCCTTTGACACGGCATTTCCCAGGATTTTTTGGCTATACCCCGAGAGATATGGAGCTGATATCCCCCCTCAAGGAGAAGATTTTCTACAGCATAATGAGGGAAAGTGGGTACATGCATATCCAGTCCACCAAGCCGGACACTGTGGGTAAGCACTGAGGGCAACCCAGCTCGGTTGGCCTTCTCCATGGGGGGTTTCAGGAGGGGGAGGGACACCCATTCCATCCCAGCCAGGGGTAAGCCTCACTGAGACCCAGGAACTATGCTCACAGCGTGGGGACCTCTTATAAGGAACTTGGAGCTCGTCCACCCCTTAAATTACATTTCTCCCTAGAAGTGAGTCCATGCAGTGTCATCAAATAGCCTCCACTTAGCCAGTCCAGTCTCCAGAGTGACTTTGAGTCCTCCATCCCTGAGCCCGAGTCCTACAGGAGGAAGCAGAGGGACAGAGAGGAAGCCTTGGGTTTGGCAGCTCTGTAACTGTGGGGTAGGGTAGAGGTGCTCCAGGGAGACCCCCCACACACAGTGAGGGAGATCCTAACAACCACTTCTGCCACCAGGGGCCTGTTAAAGGAGACTTAAAAAAAATCCAAAAAAAGATAAAATCATACATCTATAAAGTGAATTCTTAGACACACGTCAGAGATTTTATTTAGCTCAATTAATAAAGGAACCAGTAAAATATAAAATCAAAGGCAAGTAGGAACACTAAAATTAATTTTTTAATAGATGGAAAACTTGTCAAGATTCACTGAGTGATAATTAAATCTTCAATGAAGAGTGAATTTTTTTCTTTGTTTCATTGATATAATTGACCTAAGCACTAAGTTAAAGGTGTCCAACTTGATATATTGACTTACATATATTGTGAAATGATGATCACAATAAGTTTAGTTAATAGCCATCATCTCAGGGGCCTCCCCGGTGGCGCAGCGGTTGAGCGCTGGGTTGCGAAGCTACCCGCGGCCTCTGCGGCGCCAGTTCGATCCCCGGCTGCTCCCCGGCCACCGGAGGAGGGTCCCACATGGTGTGCAGACCTCTCCTGCCGCCCGCTGCTCCCCTCAGCAGTGTACTTCGGTCCTTCTGCCTGCTCTGCTCCCCGCTCTGGCTCTGGTGAATTCTCTCTCCCTCCCGCGCTTCTGACTGTACCCAGTGCATGTATAAACAAAACAAACAAACAAACAAACAAATAAATAAGACATGCCTCTAGAAAATTAAAAAAAAAAAAAAGAATTGTTGATTTAAAAAAAAAAAATAGCCATCATCTCACATAGATGGGGGGCAGTTTCCTTGTGACAGGAACTCTTAGGACTTACTCTTTGTTCAAAGTTGATTTACTTCTCTAAAAACAAGAATCTTTTGCACCACTACCAGTTTTCTACAGTTCACAGAGCTACAGACAGCTCTCAGACAAGAGGGCTGAATCTCCCCTTGCTTCTTGCCTGCAGGCTGTGGTCTGAATGACTCTCCTGTGGGACTGGCTGCCTATATTCTAGAGAAGTTTTCCACCTGGACCAACCAGGAGTTCCGCGATCTGGAAGACGGGGGCCTGGAGAGGTGAGCCTGTTCCTCTCCCTGCTGTCAGCCGCCTTTTCTCCACCCTTTTCTCTGCTTGTTTCATCTGTTGGGATGGTCAGTAAGTTCTCTCTATTGTTGGAAGACTCCCAAGTCCTCACCCTGTGACCGGTGCCGCCCCAATTTCAGGATGAGGAAGCTGAGGCACAGAGAAGCATAATGACTTGCTCTGAGCTTCACAGAGGAGCAGTCATAAGTAGGACGCAGTCTCGCTTTGCTAAACAGCCCCCTCCTGGGGCCGAGGAGTCCAGAGGGCAGTCAGTCAGTACCCTTTATTGCAAAGAGGGAGCAACAACCAAGTCCTCTCTCTCCTAAACCTTTGAAGAACCTAGCATCATGGCCTATGACTTTATGCTCTATGGAAGCTGATCCTGAAGGGTGAGTGCAGAAAGTTTGGGGGGCTTGGAGGCTGTAGCCTCTGCTATGCATGACGCCCGGGTCTTTGGCCTGACTCAGGCTTCATCAAGCTCAGCCTCGACCCACCTTCTCCAGGGCCTATCCTTTTCTTTATTCCTTCAGAAACACACGTAACAGCAGATACAGCACTAGGGCGAGGAGTGGAGTGAGATGGGACTGGTGCCCGCCTTGGGGACAGGCACTTTGGCTAGGCTGCTGTAGCCCCAGCATCTAGGACAGCGCCAGACAGATAGTCAGCACCCAGTGAACACTTGTCAGATGAATGAGCACTAAAGACACAGTGCAAAGGATTGTGGGAGTCCAGAGAAAGAAGGATTCACTTTATCTGAGTAGGAAGGGGAAATGACTGGGAAGATCTATTTGATTGGGGCCTTGAAAAATGAGTAGGAGTTGGCAGTGTGGACAAGAGTGGAATTTAGAGTGTATGCACGTGTCTGTGCTTGCATTTGGATATGGGCACATGTGCACACAAGTGTGTATGTGCATGTGTGCAAGTGCTCGTGTGTGCTGAGCTCCTTTTTATCACTGATGTGTTGAGTGGGAGACAGTGGCAGGATGTGCAGGTGGAGACCCCCACTTAGTACCTGAACTCACAGATCTGGAGCTTAGGTGAGAAGGTTGGGGGGGTCTGGTGGAAATGATGTCTTCGTGCTCTCAGTGAAATCAGTAGTTGGAGCCACAGGGGTGAGTCTCCTTAGACATGGCATAGGCAGCAGCCTGCAGGGGTGCTGGGAGAGGCCCCTGTGGGGCAGCAGCATGCAGGGGTGAAGAGGCATGGGAGAGAAGTAGGGGCAGGAGAGGAGGCAGGAGCATGGAGGGGAGAGAGGGCTCACATTTGACACTGAGGCTATGGGCAGTAGAGGGAGGAGGTGACAGGCAGATGGGAGGAGTCAGAGTCCAGGACAAAGATGCACCAACTTTTCTCAGTCAGAAAAACCTAGAATCAAGCAGGGAAGGGCTGTGGGGGGCTGCTGCTCCATGGCCTTGGGCTTCTCAGAGGACAGCTGGGAAGGCAGGAGGTTGTGGGTAGGTGAGGTGGAGAGATGGGTTATAACACATCATTGGCAGTGCTGGAGTCCCCTTGGGTCCGTGGATATTCGCTTGGGTCTGGGGTGGCAGAAGGCCACAGGGTGAGTGCCAAGGAAGTGAGAGGGACAGGATGTGCTGCTAGAAAGTCTAGGGTACAGAGGGGAGCAGCACTAGAGGCTGGTGGGTGGAAGACAGGGTTGGGGAGAGCAGCAGGGCAAAAGCAGAGGCCAGAAGGCATATCCAGTGGACCCCAGCAATGAAGTGGACAGAGGGAGAGGCCATGGTGGACTCCAAGAGGCTGTGGACACTGGGTAGGGTGAGGGAGTCCAGCACTGGACAGGAGCCCATGGGGCAGGCAGGACCAGGAGAATGTGGGACTTCTGCACAGACCATGCGCTCCAAAAAAGAGCGCCTCCTGGCTCATGGGGCCCTTCAACTGAAGTCCACCTGCTCACATTTCCCAGACTGCAGGGGAAGTGCAGAACCCCATGCTGAAAGGGGGTCTCTCCTGGGATGACACAGGTTTGACAGGCTCAACCTGGGCAAGCTGCTGGCTGGTCAATAAAAATTCCCCCGGAGCTCTTGGCCCTGCTCTGCTTCCTCTGGGGCCTGACTGGGCCCGGTCTGGGGGTCTGAAGCCTGCCTGGGGACTGGGTCCTACTTAGGCTGGGCAGGGCTGAGCCCATCTGAGCTGATCCAGGGATGGCCTATATTAAGGACCCAGGATCGGGCACCCACCTGTGAGCAGGGTAGACACCTGGTAGTGACCCTTGGGTTCAGCTGACCTGGCCTGCTCCTTTCCACCTGAGCTGAACATCTAGGGGCACATGGGGAGGGGTGGCTGACACTACCCAGGATGGCAGTGAGAGCCAGCAGAGCCTGCTTCTCCTCAGCAGGATTCTGTTCCTCATTATGAAGCTGGCACCTCAGGCAGAGCCAGCTTGGCCTGAGGAACATACCTCTGAGTATCCCTGAGGTCTGAGGAGGGAACAAGCTGGACCCAGAGACTGGCATACGCTCACAGCTCTTGTCGAGCTGCACCTGGCACTGAGTTGAGGGTGGGCCTTCTGTTTCTGCTTTTCCAGGAAGTTCTCTCTGGATGATCTGCTGACTAACATCATGCTCTACTGGACAACAGGCAGCATTACCTCCTCCCAGCGCTACTACAAGGAGAATATGGGGCAGAACATAATGACACAGAAGCATCAAGTGTAAGCCTGGCTGAGTGGGGTCTCTTGGCAGGGCCTCCATGGCAGGGAGCAAAGGGATTCCTGAGCTTGAGGAAGGGCATCTGATGACCAGAGCAGCACAGCCTGGCCTTGAGGGTGCAGAGGGTGTCTGGGATGAGGATGCCATTTAAAGATTGGGATGTTCAGAGAAATCCTGGTGCCTCTGGAATTAAGTCAGAGGAAACACCAGCCTGGCCCCACGTGCCCCTCAGATCTTCCCCCTCACAAGGGTGCTGGCTGGATGGTTCTGGGGCCTGCCCAGTGCCATTTCCTAATTTCATATGGTGACCAGGTAGCAGTAAAGGGGAAGGGAAGCCAGGTGGGCAGGTAGAGCCTGTCCTGTCCCACTCTCACCCCTGTTCTTCACCTGACAGGACATGCGTACTCTGGTCTTCCTGAGCAGAGGGCCCTTAGTGGGTTGGAATTGAGGGGTGGTTAAAGCCCTAGGTCTGCCCTTTATGTCTCCATGTGGATGGGCAGGCTGACCCTCCCCTGAGTCCCCGCACTCCCTGCTGTAAGGGAGTGAGTGGTCAGGTTATAGCCTCACCCCGCCCCCCATTGGGGTCTCTGTTCTTCCAGGATGAAGGTCTATGTGCCCACCGGCTATTCTGCCTTCCCTTGTGAGCTATTACATAGCCCAGAAAAGTGGGTGAAGGTCAAGTTCCCAAAACTCATCTCCTATTCCTACATGGCCCGTGGGGGCCACTTTGCTGCCTTTGAGGAGCCGGAGCTGCTCGCCAGGGACATCCGCAAGTTCGTGGAGCTGCGGGAGCGGCAGTGATTTGGCGGGGACTGTTGTCTCAGAGTCAGCCAGGCCCCTGCGTGGCAGACCCCCTCGCTGGCCCCTGCCCTTTTACCTGCAGGCCCCACTTCCCAGTGCCCTCAGTGTGAGAGGAGGGCTGGCAGGGGGCAGCCTTCCAGTCTTCTCTCGGTGAAGATGCCCCTTTTCTAAGAAACAAGTTTGCATTCATCCCTGACCCATGTGGGAACCTCATGCTTGCCCTCTCCATGCACCCCTGCTCCCCACCACATACACACAGGTGTTAAACAACATGGCTTTGATGATAAATGACTTTACTTGTAAGAGCGGCTGGAGCTGGTGACTTGCGCGTGACCAACCCCACACGGGGTTCCCCTTTCAGCAGCGCTGGCAGGTCTGCATCTGGGGAGAGGGTCCCAGTTGACCCTCACTGAGAAAGGCAGAACAAGCCCATCAGGGGTACCAGGATGCCCCTCTACCCATCCCAGTGCCTAGTGGGGGATGAGGGTTGAGGGTGGGTAGCTCATAACCAAGTCCTTGATACTAAGTAACTGCTGGGGGCACCGGCTGCAGAGCAGGCCCAAGACTATGCTGCCCTGTGGGACTAAGGTGGCTCTGCTCACTCTCCCTCATCTCCCCTCTCCTCCCCCTAGTGCCCTTGGGGCCCCTGGAGGCGGTGATGAGAGCCCAAAGTTGCATCCTAGCCCCAGGATCTCACAGGGAGAGAAAAGGGGAGAGAGTGGCCAGTCCTCCCAGCAGGGCCACAGCTCCGTGGCCACGCATAGCCCTGCAGCAGGCCCAGACACACCTCTCCTGTGCCCCGCCACACTTCTCCCCAAGCACCGCCACCTCTCCTCCTGGAGGAAGCAGACAGGGGACTACAGCTGGAGACTGAGCCCCCTAAACTGCCCTGAAGAGGTGGGGGAGGCAGGACTGAATGGGCACTTCCTAGTGGTCCTCGCTGTCCCTGCCTGCTGCAGGGTCACCGTGACCCAGACACTGGCTGGCCACACAGAACCATAATGGGACAGTTGGGGTGTGTGCACTCGCCAGGCCTACCTACTCCCGTAGCTCCCTCCTGTGCCGGGGTTGGGGTGAGTGGCATCTTGCACAGAGGGGAAGCTGGAATAAGCCTGGGCTGTCGTGGTCTGCTGCGGGCTCTGGTTGTGTGTGGCAGGTGGTGGCCAGAGGGACAAGGTCTTCCACGCATTACACTCTCCTGTTAACCTGAGCCAGTCACCACAGCTCGTAAGTCTGGAGGTTGACAATTCCAACACCTGACCCAGCTACAGGGCGGGAAGCTTGTGCAGAAGGGAACTGGAAAGGAGCAGGACCTCAGCCCAAGCAAGTAAGAGTACAGAGCCTCGAGCTGCCCTCCCCTACTCTCTCCCTGACCGGAACAGACACCACCCGGAGGCACTCCCTCCCGCCCCCTCAGCCAGCAGCAGCGACCCTCCTCCCGGTTCCACCTTTCCAGAGCACTTAAAGCTGGCAGACAGTCCTGTACTCGGTCGGGGTGAAAGTCAAGTCGCTTCTTCACCCATGACTCTGCACCTCTGGTGCAGCCCACAGCTCGCCACCTTCAGGCCTCCTGGTAGGCAGCTGCCACACTGTCTGCAGGGCTCTGGGCCAGGTGCTGCCCTGAGAGGGTCCCGCTGATGTTGTGGATGGCACCGTAGGTCTGCTGCTGCTGGGGGGACAGGGCTGTTTTCTCTGAGGCCAAGCCGTTCAGAATCCGGGGCACGTAGGGCTGCAGGCAAATAGGGGCATGAGTGCTTAGGTGGGGTGGGCGTGAGATTCCAGACCCCATTTCTCCCCACTGCCCCTCGCGCCGCCCTGCAGGAGGACATAAACAACGCTTTTAAAGGACACATAAAGAAAAACAGCATCGACTTAGGACAGCAGGACTCTAAATCTGCCAGCTGCAGACCGTCCTAGCAGCCAGAGCTACCAGGAAGATACAGAAGACACAACCAGTCATGTAATTCTCAGGATCGTAGAGGAAGCATGCCTATTTCTCAGAGGAAACAAAGCTTCCTGGTGCAGGGAAGTTCTCACTCTCTTTAAGAAACCAATCTGTCTGCACAGAACAGGCTTAGGATGCTATTGTGGAGTTCTGGAAAGCTGAAGGAATCTGTCCATCCCAGGCTTCAGCTGCCAACTCCAGGAGGAGCCCTGTTCTCTTCATCAGACCCAGGCAGAGAAAGAGGGTTTCTATCACCCACGGGCCCTGCCTCTTCCCTGGTCTGCAGGCACACCCATAGGTGTCTGGATAATGAATCTGAGAACCTTCTCCTGGCAGCTGGTTAACGACAGATACTGACAGTGCTTGACACCTGGGAGGCAGCCACTGACAGACACTGCTACTGAGGACCCCTCCCTCCCTCCCTCCCTCCCAAGGAAGGCTAGTGGTCACAGCTGTGAGACTCAGTGGCTCCATGATCCTTTCACAGCCCCAGCCTAGGAGCAGGACCCTGGAGGCCAGAGGTAGGGAGATGCAGGGAGGACGTGAGACCCGGAACTCTGCTTCAAAGCAGGGGCAAGTTCATTTGATGAATTCAAAGGGGAGGGAGTTTGACACCCTGTTGGTGCCTAGCAGGGGACCGCACACAGGCAGGTACTGAGGAAACACGACAAAGCTTCCTCAAACCACAGGGCCTGGTGAAATCCTTCAGTAGAGGCACAAACTCACCAAACATTAAATATGCAAAGAAGGAAAGTGAGCAGGGAACTGAAACCATGGGGGGTGGGGACATCCCCCACATTGTGATAACATGCCCAGAGGGACTGGGGCTTCCTTCTCCAATGACATTAGTTCAGAAACTTGCCTGCCACCTGCTCAAGGGAACTCTCTCTCAACAAGAGATGCTCAAAGTCTAAGTTTTGCTAGGCCCATCTGCGGGGGGCTGTCGAGAGCGCTCGGTGCTGAGGTAACCATAACTTACTGTGAACGGTGCAGGCGGGGGGGCCTCTGCCTCGCTTCCTTTGTCACTTGACAATTCTTCTGTCTGCAGATAACAGCAAAAATAAATGATAAACAAAACCGATCTTCCTGAACTAACACCCTCCAAACAAACAGACTATCAACATGCAGAAAAACAGTACCAGCTGGCACTGGGCTCCCAGCCACAGCCCCAGAGAGGATGGGGGCAGTGCAGGGAGCAGGGCAGGGTGGGGGAGGGGAGTACATGCTGCACTCCACTGCCCACGTCTTCCCCATGGGTAAATATAATCTGGAGAAGGCGGTGGGTGTGCTGAGAATGTGAAGACGGGGAGGAGGGGTGAAGAGTGAGCCCTCCTCTTCCGGGGTCCTGGCTGGGCAGCATGAGGGAAGGTAAAGGGTCCTTTACCTTATAGTTCAGAGGGCTGAGATGTTTGAAGCACCCAAAGCACGTATAGCCAAGGCAGACCAGGATGGTGAACAGCACCACCAGGAAGGTGAACAAGGTAAGAGGGGCCTTCAGACCTGGGGACAGGGAACGTCAGCCTGGGAAGGGTGCCACACCTGGCGCAGGAAGCGTGTGTGACATCTCTCTCAGGCAGAGAAAGAAGACAAGGCATGAGGCGGCATCCCCACCCCAGCATCGGGTAAGGTGTCTTCTGTGCTTCATAGGAGCACAGAAGAATGCCAGGGAACAGCTGGCACTCCCTAGTCAGACTGCTGTTAAAGGCTCAGCAAGTCAATGTCAATTTGCCAGCTTCCTTGCTTGGTCAGTCCCTCCAGTATTCACTGTCCTGGGTCTGGTGAAATGGAGCACCCCTATACCATGCCCCCCCGACCACCGCCACCCAGCTAAGACAGTGTCACACATTTCTTCTGCCTTTTTCTTCTTCTAAAGAGTGTCAATTTTCTCTCCTGCATGTTCCCACTTCCTCCACACTGTGAGGTGTGAGGGCCTGGACCCATCACCACCCCAAAGAACAACCTAGACCAGCTCCCCATCTCCAGTGGTTCAGCCCCTCCAGAGCCGACAAAGGGACCGTCATCTCTCTAAGGCTGTCTGGGGCAACTGACCTGGTCTTTCCCAGATTACACTTATGCTCTGGCTAGCTTAGGGGCTGGGTTGTCAACACTGCACCCAACCGACCCTCAGCCTGGGTACCACCTTCTGTTTGGATATCAAGTTGATGCTATTAAAACAGTGAGGGATTTGACCGGCTGCCTCCACACACACCCAGCTCCCTCTGCCAGGTTTAAGGGGCCCTCACCCAGGCGCACGAAGGAGAAGAAGTAGAGCCAAAAGAGGCACAGGATGGGAGCAGCCAATGCCTGGTTCACAGCTGCAAAGTGGATCCGCTTCTCCAGCTTGGCTGGGAGGTAGACAAAGTAGAGGTTGTGCCGGTCCACCATGTGTTTGAGCAGGATGTAGATGAGGCCTGTTGAGGCAAGGCTGTGAGCTAGGGACCTCTGCCCCTTTCCCTCTGAGGGTAACTGTTTGCTCATGGTATTCCTGGGGTGCTTGGCAGAATCAAGCTTCCACTTACCCTGGGGCCAGCATGAGGGCTACTCACCAAATGGTGCAATGATGGGGCAGGTGATGCTGAAGGCCATGATGACGGTGAAGACACACAGCATCCATGCGTACATGGCTCCAAACTCATATTCAAAGGCCTGGTTCTGAGAGGAGGTAATGGGGAGCTCACAGGCTTATTTCACCCCAAGCCCTCCTCCAAACACTCTGGGTGGGGAGGGGAGAGCAGGGTAGAGAAGCACTTTGGAAATGGGAGACTCACGGCCACTCTCACTCTTTGAGGCCCTCTGCCCTCCTCAGCCTGCTCCATTTCCCTCAGCTCATGCTCAGACCTCCCAAGGAACAGTGACTCATGTTTTGCTAGTTTTCTCCAGTTTGAATCCTGTCTACCCAACAGGATTGTGAGCCCCTGGGGGGCAGAGAAGGTGCATCTGAAGGTAGACTGCGGAGTGATTCCCCACAGATGTTGGCATCAAGTGCAGCATCAGCCCTGAATCTTCCAGCCACATCTCCTGAGCTAAGTGCTTAACCTCCCTATGGCCCAGTCTGTGATTTATAAAGTAGGGGGACCTGTAATGCCAATCTCATAGGAGGTTCTGTGCCCCTCCAACTTTCCCCAGTGGCAAAAGAGAATAAAAAAACCAACTGCACACCACCTGCTCACAAAATCTTGGAGTGAATGCCACAAGTCCAAAATGTTATGACATCTGTGCTAATTAAGAATTTATGTAAATGGGGTCTCCCTGGTGGCACAAGAGTTAAAGTCTCAGCGCTATCAAGCTATCACCAGCCACTGCGGCATGAGTTCAATCCCCAGCCAGGGAGCTACCCATATGGTGCAGCAGACCTCTCCGGTCTCACCACCGCTCCCCTCAGCAGTGTATTTCAGTAGATCTGCTTGTTCTGCTCCCCACTCTGTCTCCAGTGAATCATCTCACCCCCACATCTCTGGCCTACACGCCAGTTCTGTATGCATAAATAAATAAATCTTTTAAAAAAAAATCTATGCAAATAGATGCCCATGGAAAAGGAATGTGTTTAGTTGTGTGTGTGTGTGTGTGTGTGTGTGTGGATAAAATGTAAAAGTCTGAACTCTCCCTGCAATCTGTGAGCTAGAGTGGGGGATTATGAAGGCACACCCCATTCTCACACAGTTCCCCAAAGCAGCAGCCTGTGCCTGTGTGGAGAATGCTTGGCACAATGCCTGGTGCTCACACGCAGGAGGGCAAATGGCTGTGATAGGGAAGCTCCAGGGGGAGTCGGAGGCCACCTGCCCCTCCAGCCTGTACCTGCTTGACATTCCTGCGGTCAGCTGCTGTCTTGGCCATGATCATGCGGAAGGTGTAGAGGATGAGGCCTGGCAGCCGAAGCATCTCCATGCCATTGCCTATGAAGGCCGAGGCGATGATGTAGTTCACAAAGAAAGCACCCTGGTCAGGCAGGAAGACACACCTGGGGAACCAGGCCAGGTATGTGAGCTGAGAGCCTGGAGAGCCTCCATTCTTCCCCCCAGAGGGAGAGAGGGCGCTTGGATCCCTCCATTCAGTACACACATGTGCAGCACGCATCTGTACCATGCACTGTTCTAGGCACCGAGAATGAAGCTAACCCCCTGTCGCTGCTCTTATGAAGGTGACATCCTTATTGGGGGGACACAAAGAAATATACTGTATACTGGGATGCTAAGAGGAAAACAAAGCATCTGGGGTGAGGTTTACTATGTTGCGTAGGGTGGTCAGAGAAGCCTTTCAAATTCGATGATATTTGTGCAGATGTGGAAGAGTAAAGAGTCTCTGAGAAGCCTGCAAGGAGAGCATTCTAAGCAGAGATGACACATAATAGCCCCCAAATGTTCATGCATGGCATGGCAGCAGATTGAGGGGTGGGGAACAGAAGAGAAGACCAGGGAGTAGGGCAGCATATAGCCAGAAGGGGTGGGGGGCTGGGTTTGACTGTGGTGAGGGTGCCAGGGACAGGGGGTCACACAGGTGGGTACTGTGTGCTCCATGTGCAACGAGGGCAAACATGGTAGAGTGGTGAGCATGGTCAGATCCTGGATCTGTCTATGGTAGAGAGAGAGCTGCCTGGGTTTACTGAAGGACTGGGTGTGGGATATGAGGGTAAGAGTGGAAACAAGAAGAACCCCAAGATTTTTTGCCAGAGCAACCAGAGAAAGAGAGTCATGGTAGGGGACATTTCAGGGAGTAGTAGATTTGTAGATGAAAGTCTGGGAGTCTGGTTTCAGGCAGGTAAAGTCTGAGATGCCCACAGAACTCCAGGAGGGCCTTCGGCAGGCAGTAGGATATTGGGAGGCAGGGGCTGGAGTTAAAAGTATAGACATCGTCAGTGTTTCCACTCATACTTAAGCACTATAGACACTGGGTCCAGCTGAGGTCACCGAGACAGGAGTATGGGTAGAGGATGGGGCCTGAGTCCTCGGGCAGCTGATGTCTGGAGCTTGGTGATGCAGAACACCCCAACAAAGCTGAGGGGGAGTGGGGGAGGGGGAGAATTACAGGGAGATGGGGTCCTCAGGACTCAGTGAAGAGTGTTTCAAGGAGGAAGGTGAGATGAGTGTGTGAGATGTTGCTGACAGATGGCCTAGGATGAGGACTGACGGCTCACACTGGATCTGGCAATCTGGAAGTCACTGTCAACCTAGACAAGGGCAGCGTGGTCATGTGTGTCTGTGACTGCCAGCTCCTGAGTCTGCAGCTTACCCAGCAAGAACTCATTTAAAATAATTCACTCTCTGCTTCCAGGTAAGCACTGCCAGACCTTGCTGTGCGTTTGGAAAAGCCCTGAACCTCAGGATCTATGTTAGGACCTAATGTGTCGCACAGCAGGGGCTAAGGTTAAACCCCAGCAATGTCAGGACTAGCTGAATACGGGGCAAGTTTTTCACTGTACCATGGTAGTATGTTGTAAAGGTGAAATGAGAAAAAAAAAAAAAACATTAAGCATTTAGCATTTAGCATGTGCCTTCCTAAATAATAGGTATTATTGAAATCTTGCTATTTGGGACAACATGAATAGAAACTTGAGGGGATTATGCTAAGTGGAAATAAGTCAGAAGGAGAAAGACAAATACAGGATGATTTTACTCACATGTGGAATACAGAGAAACAAAGGGACAGATAAAACCAAACCAAAACAGAAATCTGACTGCAGAATTGAGGCTACTATAGGGGATGGGACGGGTGGGGAGTATGGTGGGGGCAGGGGGAATGCTAACAGAGTTTGTGGGAAATTCTGGGTGCTTTGGTGGTGGGTATGTTGTGGTAACAAACATCTGAAGAGGTGTGACCCTAACTATAGCCCTAAATCATACACAGTGTTGTAAACCAACACTATCTCAATAAAAAACAATACAATTTAAAAATATATATGTGTATTACTATTAAGTGGGTGTGGTACTAACTTGACATACAACAAGGTCACACATCAGCAATAAATGTAACTCCAAGTCAAAGGATGGAAAACAATCCTACAAGCAAATGGGCCAAAAAAGAAAGCAGGAACAGCTATACTTATATCAGATAAAACAGACTTCAAACTCAAAAAAATAAAAAGAGACCCCAATGGTCACTACATTATGATTAAGGGGACAATACTTCAAGAAGAAATAACACTCATTAACATATACTCACCAAACGAAAGAGCACCAAAATATATCAGACAACTGTTGTCCTCTCTGAAAACAGACATCAGAGAAAACACATACGTAGTGGGAGACTTCATCACACCACTATCAACAATGGATAGATCAACAAGACAAAAAATAAGTAAAGAAACTAAAGCTCTAAATAAGGACCTAGAGCATTTGGGCTTAACAGACATCTATAGAACACTAAACCCAAAAAAAACGGAGTACACATTTTTCTCAAGCGCACACGGATCATTCTCCAGGATCGATCACATACTGGGGCACAAGACAAACATCAACAGATACACCAAGACTGAAATCATACCAACCATCTTTTCTGACCACGAAGGCATCAAACTAGAAATAAATCATAAAAAGAAGGCAAGGAACTATCCTACCTCATGGAGATTAAAAGCCACACTACTGGAAGACCACTGGACTAACGAGGAGATCAAAGAAGAAATTAAAAAATTCTTTGAATTGAATGACAAGGAGGACACCAATATCCTAAATGTATGGGATGCAGCAAAAGCAGTAATAAGAGGAAAATATATAGCAATAGAAGCTCACATCAAAAAACAAGAAAGAACTCAAAGAAACAACCTAATCTCGAAGCTCAAAGATCTAGAAAAAGAACAACAAAAAAACCCCAAATCCAGTAGAAGAAAAGAAATAATAAAACCAAAGCAGAAATAAATGAAATTGAAACTAAAAAAACAATCCAAAAGATCAATGAAACCAAGAGCTGGTTCTTTGAAAAAATAAATAAAATAGACAGCCCCTAGCCAGGCTCACAAAGGAAAAAAGGGAGAAAGCACAAATACACAGGATCATAAATGAAAGAGGAGAAATCACAACGGACACAGCAGAAATCAAAAGAATAATCAGTAACTACTATGAACAGTTATATGGAAACAAGTTCAACAATCTAGAGGAGATGGACAAATTCCTACAACTCTACAATCACCCAAAGCTAGATAAAGAAGAAATAGAGCACCTAAACAGACCAATTACAAGCAGCGAAATTGAAATGGTAATCAAAAACCTCCCCAAAAACAAAAGCCCAGGACCTGATGGATTTACAAATGAATTCTACCAAACATTCAGAGACGAATTAGTGCCTATCCTTCACAAACTCTTCCAAAAAATTGAGAAGGAAGGGACAATACCAAACACGTTCTATGAAGCCAATATTACACTAATACCAAAACCGAATAAGGACAACACAAAAAAGGAAAACTATAGGCCAATCTCCCTAATGAACACTGATGCAAAAATCCTCAATAAAATTTTAGCTATCAGAATCCAACAATGTATCCATAAGATAATTCACCACGACCAAGTTGGATTCATTCCAGGGGCACAAGGATGGTTTAACATCCGAAAATCAATCAACGTTATCCAACACATCAACAAAAAGAAATATAAAAACCATATGATAATATCAATAGATGCTGAGAAAGCTTTCGACAAAGTGCAACACCCATTCATGATAAAAGCCCTTGAAATTCTTGGGATACAAGGAACATACCTCAACATCATAAAGGCCATCTATGACAAGCCAACAGCCAGTATCATTCTCAATGGTGAAAAGCTGAAAGCAATTCCATTAAGATCTGGAACAAGACAAGGATGTCCACTCTCACCACTGCTTTTCAATATAATACTGGAAGTCCTAGCCAGAGCAATAAGACAAGAGAAAGACATCCAAGGAATCCAAATAGGAAAAGACGAAGTCAAACTATCACTATTTGCAGATGATATGATAATATACATAGAGAACCCCAAAATCTCCACAGAAAAACTAATTCAACTCATCGGTCAGATCAGTAAAGTGGCAGGATACAAAATCAACATGCAAAAGTCAGTAGCCTTCCTATACACAAACAATAAATCTGAAGAAGAAGAAATCAAAAAAACCACCCCTTTTATTATTGAAACAAAAAAAATCAAATATTTGGGAATAAATCTAACAAAAGAGGTAAAGGACCTATACAAAGAAAACTATAAAACACTGTTAAAAGAAATAGAAGAAGACACAAAGAAATGGAAAGACATCCCCTGCTCATGGATTGGAAGAATAAACATTATTAAAATGGCCATCCTTCCAAAAGCAATATACAGATTCAATGCTATTCCAATCAAAATTTCAATGTCATTCTTCAAAGAAATAGAACAATTATTGATGAAATTCATATGGAATCACAAAAAACCCCGAATAGCCAAAGCTCTCCTGAAAAAAAAAGAAGGGAATGGAGGCATCACACTCCCAGACTTCAAACTCTACTACAAAGCCATAATCATCAAAACTGCATGGTATTGGAACAAGAACAGACATACAGACCAACGGAATCGAATAGAAAATCCAGAAATAAACCCACAGATTTATGGTCAACTAATCTTTGACAAAGGAGCAAAGACTATGCATTGGAGCAAAGAAAGTTTGTTCAATAAATGGTGCTGGGAAAACTGGGTCGCTACATGCAAAAGAATGAAGCTTGACCACTACCTCACACCATACACAAAAATCAACTCAAAATGGATTAAAGAACTAGACATAAGACCTGAAACCATAAAATACATAGAAGGAAATATAGGCGAAACACTACGGGATTTGCACATCAAAGACATCTTTACAGACACATCACCCAAAGCAGTGATAGTGAAGGCAAAGATAAACAGCTGGGACTACATCAAATTAAAGAGCTTCTGCACAGCAAAAGAGACAATAACAAAAACAAAGAGAAACCCCACCAACTGGGAGAACATTTTTGCACCCAACACTAATGATAAAGGACTGATCACAAAAATCTGCAAAGAGCTGATGAGACTCAGCAACAACAAAGAAAATAATCCAGTCAAAAAATGGGCAGAAGAGCTAAAAAGAAACTTCTCTGAAGAGGAAATGCAAATGGCCAACAGACATATGAAAAAATGTTCAACATCACTTGCAATCAGGGAAATGCAAATCAAAACTACCATGAGATACCATCTCACACCAGTGAGAATGGCACATATTAAAAAAACTAGCAACAACAAATGTTGGCGAGGGTGTGGAGAAAAAGGAACTCTTCTGCACTGTTGGTGGGAGTGCAAACTGGTCCAACCACTATGGAGAGCTGTGTGGAGATTTCTGGACCTACTAAACATAGAGCTTCCATATGATCCAGCAATTCCACTCCTAGGTATTTACCCAAAGGACACAGAAACATCAATTCCAAAGAGCACCTGCACCCCTATGTTTATAGCAGCACTGTTTACAATAGCTAAGCTTTGGAAACAACCCAAATGCCCAAAAGTAGATGACTGGATCAAGAAGATGTGGTACATATATACCATGGAATATTACTCAGCATTCAAAAAAGATAAACACATGCAATTTGCAGCAACATGGATGGCGCTGGAAGGGATCATGCTCAGCGAAATAAGCCAAAAAGAAAAAGAAAAATACCGGATGGTCTCACTCATAGCAGGAATCTAGAAAACTTAAATAAGGGACCAGGAAAATGAATATAAGAAAGTGAAAATCAAAATCAACAAAAAACTATGAACCAGAGACACTTTTTGGGGGGGGGGGGGGAGGGGAAGGATTGGGGTCAGAATGGGGCGTTTGCAATTGTATGGGGGAATATAAAAATAAAATTTAAGATTAAAAAAAAAAAAATGTAACTCCATTCTCCTGGCAAAAATGATCCCCAGACCAGACAGTTGTTTCTGGTTGCAATGTTTAAACAGTATTTTCCTGCCCTCCCCTGCCCCAGGCACCATTGAGACCAGCAGCTCCTTCTTCCCAGGAGGCTCTTTCTCAGTAAGTAGGTTTCAAAGAATGAGTGAGGCTGTCATTAATTGAGTTTGGCCTAAAAGATTAACCACATTTCTGCACTCAGAGCACAAAGTGGGTCACCTCCCACGGTACACCGGGCCCAGCCCAGCCCAGCCCAGTCCAGCCAGGAACTTGGCAGGGGTGATGGCGATACCCCAGGCCCCAAGGTCTCCAGCAGGAAGGCATCTTCTCTGAAGCACCAGCTACCTCCCCCCAATGCAGCCCCAGCCGGACCACTGTGGGACATTCACCAAGGCATGGTCCCAAACGCAATATGGACTCCAAAAATTAAAATAAAAATTAAAAAAAAAACTTTTATATGGCTGATACTTACTCCAACCTAATAGAGGCCTCCTCCGAGAAAGTTTTGTCAAAGAGCCACCGGAAAAAAAAATCCAAACTGAAAAACAAATGAATCCCATAAGAATTTATTTCCAACATATCACATGATCACTACATGTTTTCAATTTTTCTTTGCTCTATAAACAGGCCAAATTTCAAGATTTACTCTCTAAGATGTCACTTACTACAATGTAATTTATCAAGACCTGCAATTACAGAAATGTCCCTTCCTTGAGATGAACAAAGCCAGAATTAGACTCTCCTTCTAAGTGGAAGGTTGTGATAAATTTTGATTAAAAACTTTAAAAAAATAATCTTTTTTAATTTTTAAGAAAAAAGTCCTCCAAGAGCATCAATGCACCAGCACAGTCGCCTCTAAGTGGGCTCACAGGCTGAAAGGCTGTTAAGGATGTGCATCTACTCCCAAACCATTTCCATTCTTCTGTGGACAGTGTTCTCCAGATATGACCTTGATTCTGAATTTAGAGCAGGAGGTGGTGATTACCTGGTGAGGCCAAGGGAGGGCAGAATGAGCACCATGAAGATCAAGAATATGTAGACCTTGGTCATCATGATCCGGTTTTCCCCTGACCTGCGGGAAGTCAGAGGTGAGCACCACAGTCCCCCAACTGCTCCAGGTGCCTCTAGTCAGTCCCCATTGACCAGGGGTGGGGGGTGGGGGTGTCAGACACACTTTCAGGAGAGGGAACTACAACTCCCGGCACTCACTTGGTCCAGTGGGACTCCAGCAACGTAGAGTAATAGACGATGGTGGGGAGCAGGGCCGAGAAGGACCAGAGGAGAAGAGTGGGGAAGAACTGGCTGATGATTGGGTTCTAGGAAACAAAAGACACAGTAGGCAAGAGGCTGGGGGCCACAGGCTCTGAGATCATGACTGTTGGGGGCTCAGGTATCCTTGACTCTCAGAACTAACGTTGCACCTGGTACAAGGTAGGTATTCCATAATGTTGGCTTAATAGACAATTATAGCACCTTATACAGTTGACTAGAACAACAGTTTGAACTGTATGAGTCCACTTATATGCAAATTTTTTTTTCATTAAATACAGTTGGTCTCCATATACATGGGTTCTGCATCATGGACTCAACTCAACTTTGGATGTTGGTTGGCCGATGCCATGCACGCAGAGCCAGGAATAAGGGGGCTGGCTGTAGGGCTTAGTCATCCAAGAATTCAGTGGGGAGTGGGGGAGGTTCTAAAGTCAATCTCCCAAGGATATCAAGGTATGACTGTGACTATAGTTAAGCTGTGGGGGGATCAAAAGGTATACACAGATTTTCAACCATGTAGGAGGTGAGACAGGGGGAGTATCTCTAACCTTTGAGTTGTTTAAGAGTAAACTGTACCTGTACAGCTCTTTAGAGCAAAGAAAGCAATTTCACATATAGCAGTACTCCACTTGTCTTACTGACCAGATAATAACTTCTCAGTTCCCTACAGAAAACCAATCACTGATACCAAGGGAAGATTGAATGCTGAGGCCAGGGCCCCTCCCCAGGTGGCCTGCCCACCCAGCCTTAGCGGTACTAGGACTGTGTGGTGCTTCTGCTCAAACCCAGCTATACCAGTTGTACTTACTGTGATTACATGATTTGATTAAATTATTCCTTTCTCTGATTAAATGGGCATATAAAAAGAAACATTCTTTGAAAACTATTTGGATACTTCAAAAGATTTGACAAAAGCTAATTACTAAAACATTCTTGAATTAGAAAGAGTAAACTGACTGAAAAAGCAGAGGGAAATGATATCTAGAATGACTTTGGAAGTATCTTTAAATTCTAGAACAGGGGCCTCCCTGATAGCACAGGAGGTTAAGTTGCAGAACTATGAAGCTATTCGCAGCCACTTAAGCACAAATTTGATCCCTGGCCAGGGAGCTACCCACATGGCGCAGCAGACTTCTTCTGACTCACCCACTGCTCCTCTCAGCAGTGTATTTCAGTAGATCTGCCTGTTCTGCTCCCCACTCTGCCTCTGGTGAATCCTCTCACCCCCCACACCTCTGGCCTGTACCCCAGTTCTTGTATGCATAAATAAATAAATTCCAGAACTGGAATCACAGACAATGAAGGGTGTGATTTATATAAAATAGAAAAAGGGAAGCTCTATAATCAGCAGACCCATCCTTAAAAGAACAGACCTGGATCATGTATCAAAAGATTGGCAAAGCAATGAATATTTACATGCTTAAAATTCAAACAGAACTGCTCAATGCAGTTTTGTGTATTTTTATTATTTATCAAGTCAGAAGAGACCTTCACTGCACATCAGATCATCTGACCATTATTCCAGCAGTCCCACAGGCATGTAATGTGGCACGTAGTTGCCCAGCTAGAGGATGAAAAATCAAGGCTCAGAATTCACCTGCTTGGGAATGGCAAAGGGAGAACCTCTGGTCCAGCATGCTTCCCCAGGACTGACCGATAGCCAAGGTGGAATAGGAAAAAAAGAGCTATAGGGTGATAATTCCACAAAGCCAATTATGGGAAACCAACTTCTTTGTAGGTAGATGCCAATTTAGGGAGCACTTAGCTATTATAAATCCCTTGAAGTTGTTTTATTTTCCTTGAAAAATTTCAAGTCATTCATTACCTATCTAAAGCAAATGACCTTATTACAAGATTATCAGAAAGGGCTTCCCTGGTGGCGCAAGGGGTTAAGGAATCCGCAGCCTCTGCAGCAAGAGTTCAATCCCCGGCCAGCCAGGGAGCAACCCACATGGTGCAGCAGCCCTCTCCTGTTGCTGCTCCCCTCAGCAGTGTATTTCATTCAGTCTACCTGTTCTGTTCCCCACTATGTCTCTGGTGGGTCCTCTCGCCCCCCACATCTCTGGCCTGTACCCCAGCTCTTGTATGCATAAATAAATAAATCTTTTTAAAAAAAAGATTATCAGAAACATAAAAGAAGTAACTCATTCCTGATCCTGCCACCCCATTCCACAAAGCTCTTTTCATTTCTTCCTGTCTACTCCCTGTATCTTTCATCCAACACATGCATCGCTGGCACAGACCTATAGCCACTGCTTAGAAACAGGAAATAAACAGCTTTATTTCCTGCTTTTATTATAAACCCCTCCATCTGCCACAAAGATAATGTAATTTTTTTTTTTTTTTTTTTTTTTTTTTTTTTTATAGAGGCATGCTTTATTTATTTGTTTGCTGGTTTGTTTGTTTGTTTTGTTTATACATGCACTGGGTACAGTCAGAAGCGCGGGAGGGCGAGAGAATTCACCAGAGCCAGAGCGGGGAGCAGAGCAGGCAGAAGGACCGAAGCACACTGCTGAGGGGAGCAGCGGGCGGCAGGAGAGGTCTGCGCGCCATGTGGGACCCTCCTCTGGTGGCCGGGGAGCAGCCGGGGATCGAACCGGCGCCGCAGAGGCCGCGCGCAGCTTCGCAACCCAGCGCTCAACCGCTGCGCCACCGGGGAGGCCCGATAATGTAATTTTTTAAAGGATGCTTAACATTTGGTCAGACTGAATATACCTCATTCAACTCAAATGACTGCTCCTGAACATTTAGACTGATTCCAAAAGCAATATATGTCTACAAAACATATGTACTTATGTATGTGTATGTATCACCCACTTTTCAAAGTTTTCAAAGTTTGCATGATACCACTTCACTTTTATGAAAGATCTATACTATTTTGTAATTTTACTAAAAGAAATCTGAAGAAGTTTCATTTTTAATAACCAAGGTTTCATTTTTATGTCACAAAGCAAAAATAACATTCAATTTTGCAGTAGCCGGTCTAGAGGTAGCACATGCTGCAAACAGCAAGAGTAGCACCACCCAGCTGCCTCCCCCAGAACTACCTCACTCACATTTATCACATCATGTCTGCTTTTGCTGTGTGTCATTTTAGCTTTCATATGTTATTTGGTATGTTTTAGGAACTGGAAATTCCAAAAAAAAATTCCATATAAATTAATGGTAATTGCTTCTTTGGCTTATGAAAATTTTTGTGTTCTCTTCTACTCTCAGATAGCGAGGGAAACCTGCATGATATCACTACAAAGATATTGTAATAAATACAAATATGCCCGCACACTAGGAAAGACATGAATAGAACAACATGGACTCCTGGCTCAATGCTCCCCATATTCCTTATCCCCATTCCTTCCCCACCCACCATACCCTCTCATTGGCAGCCCTCCTGAAACAGGCCGTGCAGAATGGTGACTCACATTCAGCGCATGGATGGGTTTGGTGACATTGAATTTGTCCATGGTGGACAGGATGATGGAGGGTGTAGTCAGGAAAAAGAGCACCACGAAGAGAGTAAAATTGATGCCCAACCACTGGAACCACCAGCGTAAGCCCTGGACAGAGAGGTTCTTCCTGCAGAGGGAAGGACACAGAGGGGAGAGGCTCATCTCCCAGGTTCAGCTGCCTAAACACCAATGGTGCCTCAGTTCAGGCATATCTGAAGGCCAAGAGATAAGCCTGCCATCTCTAGCTGAGGTCTCATTTCTACCTCAGGAGTACAGGCAAGTTCTGTGCACTGACCTTCAGTGATAGGAAGATCAAATTTTGGGTCCCTGTGAGTTCTGAGGGAAAACAGATTATTCACTGATAACACGCCACCCCACCTTGAGTGAGGTGCCATGAGCACCTAAGCTAATCAAACAAGTGCTGACATGGCATTTCCCAGGCATGTCTACAAAGCTTGATGACTATTCTTTCAAGTGGGGTGCTGGCTGGAGTGCAAGGTAGAGGGAACAGGGGCCATAGACACACAGGGCCAAATGGAACTGCCTTGGCCTCCCATTCTCACCAAGAACAGACATACAAACCATTGCCAAGTACAGAAAGGTCTATGAACCCAAGAGCAGAACTGTCAGCGGCTGCCCAGTGGAAACAAGCTCTCTAAGTTTGCTCTGGGCAAGAGCTAGCCAGGCTGCCAGCGGTGCCCACATCTCTGCAGGGCTGCCTTCCCCGCCTCCGCCTCCCCAACCCCAGCACCATGCTTTAGGCTTGATGAGGGCTCTGGAGCATGGCTTAGCTCACCAGCATGTGTCCAGGCTGAAGAGGTGGCTGACACTTGACCTAAGGCTACAGTGTCCAGTACCGCAGCCGTAAGTCACATGTGGCTCCTGAGCACTAAAACGTGGTTGGTGCAAATCAAGATAGCGAGAAGTCTCAAATACACACCGGCTTTCAAAGCCCCCCAAGTATGAAAAGGAGAGTTAAATATCTCAATTAAAAAAAATTATCATTTTGAAATAATATTTTGGATATGTAGGAAGAGATAGAGTTTAAATTGATTTCAACCATTTACCTCTTTAATGTGACTACATAGAAGTATAAAACTACATATGTATGTAGCTCACTAATATTCCTACTAGATACCACAGATGCCAGAAGGTAGCAGTGGAGAAAGGACACAGAGAACCACCCACCCCAGGCCCATAGGGGTGCAGAGTAGTGCTGGCTCACACCTGTGCTCAGGTGATGGGGCAGCCCCCACCTGGCACCAGCACCGGGGCTCTTTCCCGCCCCTTTACCCTGGGGGCTCACCAGCAGATATCCTCAGGGTAAGTGGCAAAGTCGACATTCCACTTGGAGGTGCAGAGCTCTCTGCTGTGGGAGGATGGCTGGGGCTCACCTTTGCACCAAAGCCCCTGACACTTGCAGGCATTGAAGTCTTTCAGGATGCTACCAGGGAATGCATAAGGATCAGCGCCCAGACCACTTGGCTACCATGGACATATATGTCAATGGAAACCGAGCAGGACTGGGAGGCATGTAGCACAAGCCCTTGGTTTTCTTACTAATTTATTTTAATTGATGCTATGAAAGAGAGGCATCTCCCAGTCAGGCTTTGTGCCGCCATCTGACTCTTGCTCCCCAGCCACTTGCGCTGTCCCAACACTCAGCTCCTCCTTAGGGGCACCCCCTCCATCCTTCCCAGGAAGCCGGAGCACCTGTCACATCCTGCTGCAAGTGCATGGCCTGCCCATTCTGTGCCCTCACTTCTTCCTCAATAGACCAGTCTGCTTGGGGCCTAGTCCCATTCTGACTCTGGAATTTCCCTCCTCAGGATTCCCACCTCAACATTCTCCATCTCCATGGTTCCCACTCTTCCCCCCTCTAGAAAGAACCCACCAAGTGTCCCACTCTTGTCTCAGGACACCCCTCCTCTGGCCTCCTCTACGCCCAGTCAAGGTCTGTGGGGCACATCCAGAAGACTGTTCCCACAGCCCACAGCACCCAAGGCTGAGGAAGGGCCACTTGCTTGGCCACCTCCTTTCTGCATCTCTCTCCTGCCATGCTCAAGGCAAGGTGACCCCGGATACCAAGCATACAAGCACTTTATGAACTAGAGCCCCATGCCGAGGTGCACTAGGAAGACCCCATTCCCAGGGCTAGTCTCCCCACCCAGTGAGTTCCCTGTGCATTTGTGGGGAGATGGAAGTCCATAAGCAGAAAATGTAGGACAGAGTCAATGGGGCCTCTAGGGCAGTGGGTCAGGCCACATGGACCCAGAAGGGGCTCAGCGTGTGACCTATATTCGAATATCACAAAACAGCAGCTAGGCCACCAAGAAAATGAGTGTGGATGGCTGCACATGCCCCTCACCCCACCACCCACATAACCAGAGGGGCAAGAAAGTGCCACAGACAAATTCCAGAGAGGATGACTCTGCAGTGTGCATCTCCAGCCACGAGGCACAAGTTATCTAGCGGGGGATAAGGGAGCCATCCAAGAAAGGACCTGGCAGGGTCAACACTCACAAGGTGGCCATGGACTTCTCCTGGAAGGTGACAAAGGCCATCCCCAGGGGTTGGTACTGGACCCTGCATTCCTCCTCTGTCATCCTCTCCATCAGCCTGTCCTTCATTCGCGTGTAGTAAGAGATGGCGTCCTCCTACAAGAGGACACATCCCTCATCATGATGTGACCCTGTGCAGGCATCAGGGGGACCCCAGTGCCTGTTCTCTCATGGAGGATGTGGGCTCTCACCCACTCACACCCCTGCACTTCACAGCAGCAGAAGTGGCCGCAGGGCTTGGGGTTGATGAAGGTCCGCTGGCCTGTCTTCGTCTGCAGATTGGTGTAATAGGTCAGGCTCTTCTCAGTCTTGTTTCTGCAGTGGGGGGGAGTCAGGGGGACAAACTTCAGACTCACAGTCCTGTGGTATGGACCCTACACCCCTATCTGACTGTCTGTCACCCCCAGACCCAGAAGTCCAGTTCTCTGAACAGGAAGAGGGCAGAGCCCCCTCCCCCCACCCTTGCCAGGTGGGGCAGCCAAGGCCAACAGGAACAGAAGGTGGCACCTTAGAGGGGTAGGTGTCAAACCCCATGGAAGGCGCACCTGCAGCTTCCCTTACCTCTCCGTGCACAGGTAAATCAGCTTGGCCACATTGTAACATAACTGAACCTCCACCACCTCACACGTGGGATAGGCGTCCCTGTGCCCAGAATGGGCCGGAGGCAAAAGACAGGCATTGGAAAAAGAGAACCCCCTAGGAGAGAGACCCCAAAGGTGGCAGAGCACTCACCCGTGTCCGCAGAGACCTCTTTTCTTTTACCAAAGGGGAGAATTTTGAAATTTAATACAAAGAGGTCTTTTTTAAAATACATATTTCTTTTTTTTAGATTTATTTATTTATGCATACAAGAACTGGGGTACAGGCCAGAGATGCAGAGGGTAGTGGGGAGGGGGGCGGTAAGAGGATTTACCAGAGACAGAGTGGGGAAAGAGAACAGCCAGACAGACTGAAACATACTGCTGAGGAGAGCAGCAGGTGAATCAGGAGAGGTCTGCTGCACCATGTGGGTCACTCCCTGGCTGGCCAGGGAATTGAACTCATGCTGCAGTGGCTTCACAGGTTGTGTCTTAACCCCCTGCGCCACCAGGGAGGTCCCCAAAGAGGTCTTTTTTAATAGCATGAAAGAAACTGCCAGAAACTGACAAGTCTATACCAATTTGGCTTTAAATCAGCTGGCACTTCTCATGGGGAAAGTAACACTATCTGCTGTCCCCTCAACATCGCCCCCCATGTTCTGGGTCAGATCTACCTCAGATCATCACTGAAATCCTATTCAGTTTGTGACTTATTTTGAAGGGTATGGGCTTTTTAAATCTAATGAAAGCAAAAGGACCCTCAGTCCAGAAAATGTCTACACACAGGTAACAATAACAGCAACATACTTATAAGTGCGTTCTATCTGTATTTACTGCTGGCCAGGTACTATCAGAGTATTAACTCATTTAATTCTCTAAGGATAACCTGTAAGGTTTTATCCTCATTTTACAGGTGAGAATAAGGATCCGAGACATTAAAGACTGCCCAAGGTCACACAGCCAGTGAATGTGTGAGCCAGGATGTGAATCCAGGCAGCCCAACTCCAGGGCCCACGCCACAGCCACTATGTGATGCTCGCTCGCTGTATACACACAATGAACCTACAGCTCCCAGAATCCCTGGGCCATGGAAATCCCCACCCACAATGCACCAGGCACTGTTCTAGGTACTGGGGATAGAGCCTGGCTGAGTTTGTATTTTAGTGAGACAACCCAGACACGTGTCAGTCATTCAATTAATTGAGAAGCCAATTTCAGGTCCAAGAAGGCTCTGAAGAAGAGAAACCCAGCGCAAGCACCACGGCTACAGGGCAGTCACACATCACTGGGTGCAGGTGTCACTGCAACAGCGTCTGCTCCATGTTTCCTCTCCAAAGAGGAGAAAGTATGATTCATCATTTGTATGGACATGAAGGTACTTTTCCCTCCCTGAAATCATACATTAAGTGGAATTATTATTTCCAAATGGTGTCGAGGAAGCACTTTGGGGCCCTCATTCAAGAAATAGAGAAAAGAATTATTCCACCATACAATGTTTCTATGCAAAAAAAAAAAAAAAAAAAAAAACTTGAGTTGCTGAAGAGGTTAGTCAATAAATTTTAAGCATTCATTTCACGGTTCTGTTTATACTAATAATTTACTTAACAAGTGTTCCTCATAAATACTGCAGCTAGACATTAGCCAGTCCCTAGTCCACACTACAAATCCGTGGCTGCTGAACGGGTGAGGCCTGCATACAGAAGAAACCTCTGCTCCCAGCCCAGGTTCAAGCCCTCCAATCCCGGGGCCTAGGAGGCTTCCTGGGCAGCTGACCCCCTTTGCTGGTGCCCCCTTTCCTGCACCCATGCCAGTGTGCACAGGCGCACCCTTCATCCAGCCTCCACCTCATGAACCCTTGTTGCAGGTGGTCAGTGGGGGCTGCTGGAGGGAGGGGCTAGAAGACAGCTCGGGGAGAGCTGTGTGAGGACAGCCTCTGGACACAGTGCTTTCTCAAGAGACACTTGCTGGGTGGATGACAAACCAGTGAATGCTCAGAGGGCCCCAGGCCCCTCCAATTCTAGGGCTAGCTCTGTCTCATGTACTCATATTCTGCTAAGCTGATGCCTGGGAACCCCGGGTGAATCACTTTCTTTTCACATGTGTTCTCAGTATTTTAATTTGCACCCACACCCTGGCCAGGACTCTGACAGTTGCCAGGAGCACCCATGGCTGCTTGTCAAGGTCACCCCAGTTCTCAGCCCTTCCATAGCACTAGCACATGGCAGCGATTTGATACTTATCGGGCAGGGCCAGGTCCTTCTCAGATGTCACCTGGGTGCCCAGTGGAAGAAGGGGGTTCACTAAGGCACATGACTCACAGAACTGTGCTAGTCCTATCTGGGTGGGGGTTTTATTCCCCTTCCCCTCTCACAGCCCTACTTACCGGAAGTGGTTCTCCACAGTCTCCTTCTTGGCATCTCTGGGGAGTCCTGTGATAAACAGGGTCCTCTTTACCTGCCGGAGAAAGACATGGGAGATGTCACCAGGGCAAGCCAGTCTGCCAGGGACCTAGATTTTCCATGCTTTTCAGCTTCTAGAAAGAAAGCAAAGGGACCTCAGAAGGATCTGTGTTCCTTGTGCCTGGGAGAGCCCCAGAGCAGGCTATTTACACAGCATCTCTTCCAGACTGTTCAAAAACACATTCCAAAGCAATTCTACAAGTCTCATCTACATGACAGGAGACTGAGAAAGAACCCAGAGGGTACATGACTCAAATGGTGTCACACAGCTGATCAGAGGAGGACCCAGGCATGGGGCCAAGAACAGCAGGTCCCCAAATGACGTCCTTCTAGTCAACCTTTTTTCATAATAATGATGACAAAAATAATCCTGGTCTATGAGAACCTGGCTTCATTATACATTATTTTTGCTTTAAGTTAGTTTCTAAGAATGTTAAGTAAGAACTTAGGGTAATAGAAAACTCCCCCTGCTTTTACCAAGCTGTGGGTTTCAAAGAGAGCGGTCTTCTCTCAATCTGACTTCATGGAAGCTACTTAGAATAAGTAACTACAAATATAAACCCCACAAACCTCAGGGTTAGTTGGCAGAATAGGCAGGAAATATCTAAGTGCTGCAACAATTTATCAGAAAAAGAAAACAGTGCATGCTAACTTCGAGCAGAAAGAGATAAGCCAGATTCCGCAGAGACCCCTCCTTAAAGCTCCCTGCCTTTGTGGCCTGTGGACAAAACCCGGGGTGCCTCTCTGGCTCCCACCTGAAACCCTCCCCAACACACATCCCACCCCAGCCTCACTCACCAGGTTCTCCTCTTTGTACCTGATGGACTTGGTGTGGTGCCGCATGAAGCCCACGGTGAGGAACAGGTAAATGATGGCGAAGACGGTGTGCAGCCAGAGGAGGTTGTTGCTGGGGCAGGGTGGGGGACACACCACCTGCCATCAGAGCAGTGGTCCCCAGCAGGGGCGGGTGCCATGGCTGGGGCTTGGTGACCCTTATGGCACTGAGCTGAGGGCCAGTGGCTTCATCACAACAGATGCCTCCAACAGAAGCGGTCCAGCCAGTGCCCTCAGCCCACAGTGAATCTTTAGAGAGGTCCCCTGTCCTGACAAGTAAGCCCCACAGCCACAGGGCCATCTGTATTTCCTAAAACCCCTGCAAAACAGTTGCTACCTGGGGCGTGTCTGTGCCCACAGCCTAGGAACACTAGGTGCAATGGGGCGCTCAGACACTGGCCTGTCCACTGCAGCCTCCCTCTGACTACCCAGGGCTCCAGAATCCACCTCTCCTTGGTCTCACCCACCAAGGCCCTCATGGCCTCCTGCCCCATACTCACTCAGTCTGTAGGTTTGCTATTGTTGTCCTCCCAAAACTGTAAGGGTCTTTATCTAAAGAGAAACACAGATTACTTAATTTTAGGGTCACGCTGGGGAAGAAGGAGGGAAAATAACCAGCCTGGGTTTTTGGCGCTCTAAGGAAGAGCAGGAGATGGCCAGACAGGCGAGAGGTCAGTGCCGCCACCCAGGCATTTCACAGCTATACCCATCAAAGTCACTGCTTTCTCTAAGCTTCTCAACCTCTCATGTGGGTACAGTTAAAATTTGAATTCATCTTGTTTTGATGTGCTTGTGGCACTCTGTGAGAAATCTAGAAACGCCTTAACTGTTCTCAAAAACAAGGTTGGGATTCACTGGCATAGAAGTGGATTCAGGGCCTCCCCGGTGTCGCAGCGGTTGAGTGCTGGGTTGCGAAGCTGCCCACAGCCTCTGCAGCATCGGTTCAATCCCCAGCTGCTCCCCGGCCACCAGAGGAGGGTCCCACATGGCGCACAGACCTCTCCTGCCGCCCGCTGCTCCCCTCAGCAGTGTCCTTCGGTCCTTCTGCCTGCTCTGCTCCCCGCTCTGGCTCTGGTGAATTCTCTCACCCTCCCGCGCTTCTGACTGTACCCAGTGCTTGTATAAATAAATAAATAAATCTTTAAAAAAAAAAATTAAAAAAAAAAAAAAAGAAGTGGATTCATGCTGGACTTTCAGAGGCTGGACTCCTATGATTGGAAATACAATTTCACAGTCTGATTTTTACCTTGACCATCACAAATATCTTCTGGATCCATTATTATGGATCTCCCTAATCTGGGTGATGGCAGGAAAGTATAAAACGCTCTCTGAAAGCCCTATAATCTATAAACCTTGAAGGTTTTTTTCCCTCTTATTTATTTTTTTAATGATTTCTTTTTTATAAATATTTTATTTTATATAATTCTTACATCATTTTTCATCTTTGTACAATGTATGCATTTTCATTTTGGTTATACCCCCATACAATTGCATTCCCCCCTTTATTTTGACTCTAGTCCTTCCTCTCCCCACCCCTCCCTAATCTCCACCCCCCTCCCCCCGTAGTGTGTCTCTGGTTTATAGTTGCTTGTTGATTTTGATTATTACTTTGCATTGATTAGTCTTTTTCCTGGTCTCTTATTTAGGTTTTCTAGATTCCTGCTATGAGTGAGACCATCCGGTATTTTTCTTTTTCTTTTGGCTTATTTCGCTGAGCATGATCCCTTCTAGCTCCATCCATGTGCTGCAAACTGCATGTATTTATCTTTTTTGAATGCTGAGTAATATTCCATGGTGTATATGTACCACATCTTCTTGATCCAGTCATCTGTTTTTGGGCATTTGGGTTGTTTCCATAGCTTAGCTATTGTACATAGTGCTGCTATCAACATAGGCATGCAGGTGCCCTTTGGAATTACTGTTTCTGTGTCATTTGTTTCCCTCCTATTTAGACAGAAACATAAACCTGGGCCCCACTCTTGGCCCAGGTTGGGGGGTGGATTCTTCTCCAGATACTTAAGCAAGTGGAAAAGTTCAGAAAGTCACCCTGAGCCCTCACAGCTGAACATGAACATGCACCCTGGGGCCCTCCACAATGAGTCCCTTCGCCAGCACTACTGTTCTGATGAGGACAAGGAGTCATTACCCAGCAGGTCTCCTGAGAGGTTGACAGGCAGGATGACACACAGGGACAAGCAGCTGACCACCACCAGCAAGAAGATGATGTGTCTCTGGAAGGACAGGTAGTGCATGGCGTCCTCCCCGCACCACTCCAGGATCTGGTCGTCGCTGGCCAAGACACACACATGGGATCTCAGTGAGCTGCGCGAGAGGCTGTGCTCTGGGGCCTCGCACCTAATCTCAGCTAGTCACGACAATCCCATAAGGTGGGTTCTAATTTATCCCCCTCTTAAATGTGAAGAAACAGAGGTACAAACAAATTGCATGTTTGCACTCACAAAGCCTGGAATAGCAGATCCTTGAGGGGACCTTCCAAGTCTGCCCTCTTAGTCCCTACACCACACTGCCAGGAAGGAACCTACTATGCATTTGTACTTTTTCTAGAAACATGTGCACCCACATCTGTGTTGGGATGATGCACATAAACACAGTGATCCCACAGCTCTACCCAGCTTCTGTGAACAAGCAAAGCCACGGACAAGAAGGCTACTGGGACTTTCCTTCTGATGAAGATGGGAGCATCCATGCTCACGACTCCTGAACTATCTCTCACCTCCCCTCAGCCTCCCTGGGAGGCCCTGTGCACCCTGCCTCCCCGCCTCCTAGCCCTGGTCCAGAGTGACTTTCCCCATCCTCAGTGCCATATCTGGAAGCTCCAAGTCATTGAGGGAACCCAGAAAATCCAGGGTTCTCCCAGCCAGGCTTCCATGCTATGGGGAAAAAGGGGGTCTCCCTCTTTCCTGCTCTCCTGACAGTGAGGTGCCTTGAGAAGCCGGCCTCCAGAAGGCCAGGAAAGCACTGTATGGGGAAGTAAATAAAAAGGCAGGTCTGGAAGGAGCAGAACATGGGCTTTGCAGACAACAGTCATACCACAGCGGGATCCTGCATAGCCCGCTCCAGAAGCACCTGAGGCTGGAGCCCAGAGCAGCAAGGCCACTTCATGCCAGCCACCTCAGCAATTTTGCAGGATTCACACAGGCAACGGGGATCCGTCACCAGGCATGGTAGATGCTCAGAAATACGCTTGCTAACCTTACTCCTTTTTATTGTTTAACTGGAGGACAAAGTCTTGTGATTAACTACACAGTTTCTCATTTATAATGGAGCTACCAAAATGCACATAATTTGCCACAAAACATGTTTACTAAAAATTATTCATGAAGATTAAGACCAACAAATGAGCAATTTTCAGCAAAAGGTTTTTTTAAGACACATTTCTGACTTCCTTATCTTGCTGGGAAAGTCAATTTAAATGGAAACTAAGAGGTCTCTTTAAGTGTCAGCTGCAGCGTTGGCCGTGAGCAGCTGTTAAAATTTAATTGCAGCTTTAAAAAGCCAAAGGGTAATCCTTTAGGGGGCTAGAAGAGCAAAAACACTGGGAGTTCAAATGGAAAAATATATCTGATATAGCACTAAAATGGCAAAGCAGGAGACACAGGAAACACAGCTGGACACACACGACAGCCCCACCGACAGAAGGCGCGCCCACACCAAGAGGAGCTCAGGGGTCACTGGACCTTGAACATGGCCAGTGCGGTGAGCGAGTGAGCACAGTGCAAATCTGTTACCAGCCTTTGCTGGCTACCATGAAAATGATGAGTCGATGTTTCTGGTTTTGCTCCACCTTACACAGGCTGAAAGTGGGATCCAGAGCCCAGGGGATTGGCCTGAGCCCCAAGCAGCCAGGGCCATGGAGAATGGCTGGTCAAAGGAAAACAGGCTGTGAGCCCCATCAGAAGGAGAGCCATGGGAACAAGACTTCTTCTCATTGAGTCTTTTCTGTATGTGCACTATGCAAAGTGCTTTTTGCACTATGCAAAAAGCTCAATTTTATTAATTTCACCATTAGGAGGAAATGGATCCTAGTGACATGATTTTGTGGGAGACAGGGAAGGGTGAGTTGACCGATCTGCCTCTTATACCCTCGAAATACCTCTTCCTGCTTCCTCCTGCTCCAGTCCAGAGATGACTGGGTTCTTCTAAAGCACCCCTGGGAGCCAGTCCACTAAAGTCCATCCCATGTTCTACATCACACTCTGACATGTATTATTCATGTGACTAGGCAGAGCAGATGAGATCTCTGTCCCCTTTCATAGTCAGGGAAACTGAGACCTAGAAAGACGTATTAACCAACGTCCAATAACTACCATATTTCATCAACTCTAAGCTGTTCTTTTCATATTTCAACATGTCTGAAATGGGGCACACTCCCTATGATCATAACTAATCACATAATTTGTTAGGCAATATTTCCCCAAACTGCCCCACAGCTTCCGTTCAAACAGATCAGTGTTAAACGGTAAGTAGATGAAATTCTTGTCTAAAACAAAAAAATAACTTGTACAGGGGCTGTGTGAGCCATCTTTATTCTCACCCCACATACTACTTTGGACCTAAACTGAACAGTATCTAGGAGACCCTACCTCAGGATCAGGCAACTTGTCTCTTTTCTCCTGATGGGCCAAACACCAAATAAACCCACCCAAAGTGCCCCCAGCGGCCAGTGCTATACTCACTGCAGGCGGAAGATGGCCGTCAGCCAGGGGCAGCATCCCTGAAACAGAGAGATCAGGGATTAGCTTCCAATTAGCTTCCAACATCTGTCTTAGGGGGCAAGTATAATCATTCTTTTCGGCATTAAATAACCATCTAACGTCCTGTAGTATAAAAACAGCACTTTGTCCCAAACTCAGTAATTTACTCCCTTGACCCAAATGTGTCAGAGCCTGCATACTCCTTGTCCTTCACAACTGTGCCTGGAATTATTGCGAAAACCTCTCCAGTTTTGACCATTTGTGGAATTACGCATGTTCCAGGATCAAAACATGAAACTTGAATCAAGAGCTCAGGGCAGCTCTGGAGAAATGGATCTGGGCTTCTATTTGGTTGCTTCCAAATGACTGAATGAGACTGGGGACAAAAGACAGGAAACAAACCTAATCAGTTAGATAGTTCCCTGGAGTGGAACTTAGAGAGAAAAAAAAATGACGTTTATAAGTCTGATTGTCCATCAACTCTCTAAAATTTAATACTCCCTAAAGCTGGACCATCACTTGCTGGGAAAGACAGATATCTGTTCATCAATTACTAAACATCTACTGGGTGTGAGGTGGCAGGAAACAGGGCTGGGTAGGACAATGTTCCTGCCGACATGTGGCTCATAAGCCAGCAGGCAAGTCAATCCTTAATGATCACACAAAGCCTTAAGCGCAGTAACAGAGACCAGGGCTGGGACCACAGGGGACTGAACAGCTCTCTGTCTGAGAGTTAATCAAATCTCAGGATCCCCAGGCACTCAACTGACATTTTTACTGTGTAATTCCAAGTTCAGTTGTCTTTACTGGTACAGAGAAGAGCTCTCACCAGCTCTTAAGATTCAGGGTACTAAGTTAATGGCTGAACAAGGGCACAACAGCACCCCTTACTGCTGGTCCCCCCTTCACACCCCTCCTCTCACACTAGCCAAGACCCACGCTGTTCCTTTGATACCTACCAGTTCATTTTCAAAGTCGGGTTGCCCTAAGGAGGAAGATGACAATCTCTGGAATCTGGACTCACTGGACAAAAGGAAAAAAAAGATGACTCTTTCAAAACATCTAAAAACTGATCTCAAGTGTTGCTTCCTCTTAGAGCTCAGGACCAAAGCTATCAGCCCTCAACGGCAGGGACAAAATACAACTCACCTATGAAAAATATAGACAAAGTCAGCGACCATTCTGAGGTTTGGTAAGATATAAAACGCTATGTTACATGGATGAGTAACATGAGGTAAAATGACCTCAACCCCCCACACTCTTGCTCAGTCAGCACAGAGATTGGTCTACCTAAAGCAACTCCAAAATGTTACCTGTTTACAGCATATTTCCCAATATAGCAAAAAGAACTTGGAATAGGTACTATATTTTATTAACTCAAAGACATCACTGGTTATAAGGAAAATACTTATTCTAGGAACCACTAAGAAGGAAAAATAGCTGCCAATTGAGCTAGGACCACCATTGATAATAAGTAATATATCAGTTTCAGAGACAAGAAAATGTCAAAATGTGTGTTTTAGTGTTGACGAACTATGATATTTTATAATGTAGTATTTTAATCAGATTCCTTCTTCTGATGTAAGCAGCCCATAAAAAAAAATGCTCCGTGCACATGAATCAGAGGTCAATTTTCACTCCTGATTTCCCTACTCCTGCTCCACCCTCCCACTTCCAATGACCTGACACTTAGTAAAACTCAACTTTCAAAGCCTTCACAGAACCGTGTCTCATTTCACCTGCAAAGTAACGCTGTGGGAAAGCAAGGACATAGGAAACAAGCCACAAGTCTGGGGACCTGAGCGAGATCATATAGCCAAGGAAGCGGAGGGTCTTCAAGTGTTCTTTTCTTTTTTTTTAAGATTTATTTTATTTGGGACTCCCTGGTGGTGCAAGGGGTTAAGTCTCAGCACTATGGAGCAATCTGCAGCCACTGCAGCACGAGTTTAATCCCCGGCCAGGGAGCTGGCCCACAAGCCACACCGACATCTCCTGACTCACCCGCTGCTCCTCTCAATAGTGTATTTCAGTAGATCCGCAAAAAGAAAAAAAAGATTTATTTATTTATGCATACAAGAACTGAGGTGTAGGCCAGAGGTACGGGGAGGGTGAGAGGATTCACCAGAGACAGAGTGGGGAGCAGAACAGGTAGATCCACTGAAATACACTGCTGAGGGGAGCAGCGGGTGAGGCAGGAGAGGTCTGCTGCGCCATGTGGGTCAGCTCTGTGGCAAGGGATTGAACTCATGCTGCAGTGGCTGGTGATAGCTTGATAGTGTTGAGACTTTAACCCCTGTGCCACCAGGGAGGCCCCCCCCCACAATGTTCTTTTCTACTGCAGCATGTGACCCCTCCTAGGGATGACTGTGCTGAAAATGCATTAGATGTCTCAAAAGCTTCCCCACACACAATTTCAAGCTTCGGTGCAGCTAAAGCAACAGGCTCCATCACCCACCCAGGGGCTCACAGAGTAGAGCCCAAGGGGAAGGCAGGTGCAGTCACAGATACACCTTCTCCTCCCAGTTGCTATGATTCTCCCCCCTCCCACACTGGCCACATTTCACCAAGTGCTGCCTTGGAGCAAGAATGGAGGGTGAGGGCCTCCAAGGTGGTGCAAGGGGTTAAGATGCAACCTATGAAGCTAACCACAGGGAGCAACCCACATGGCGCAGCAGACCTCTCCTGACTCGCCCGCCGCTGCTCCCCTCAGCGGTGTATTTCAGTCAATCTGCCTATTCTGCTCCCCACTCAGTCTCTGGTGAATCCTCTCACACACATACCCCCGCCCCCCACACCTCTGGCCTGTACCCCAGCTCTTGTATGCATAAAAATAAAAAAAATAAATCTTTAAAAAAAAAAAGAATGGAGGGTGAACAACCAGGAGGCTGGGGTGGGGCAGCCTGGGTCAGGGCATGTGTTTTCCCAACTCACTTCCTCTTGCTCCACCTGATGCAAGATCCTGGGGTGTGCACTGGAGCTGGAAATTCCAGTTGTGCAGATCTAGAACACATTCTTCCACTTCAGGTAAGTAAACAGAGCACCCTAAGAGCCCAGGGTGGAACTGGGAGGACATGAGGTCTGGCCAAGTGACTCTGTGCTTTGTAGCAGACTTGTTGGAAGCAGACTGAGTCAGAGCCATCAGCCACACTGACCCAGAAGAAAGATGACTCATTTATGGGCCCACTGTCCTCTTAATCCACCTTGCTTTGTGCACAGCCCTAAACTGATCAATTTCAAAAAAAATCAAACATTCAAGGTGTGAAAGAAGTTGGCATCTTCCTCCACAGATAATGGAAGCTCTAAGTGTCTAAAACAACTAGATTTCCTCCACAGCCTGAAGCCAACAGGCTCATGGTCACAGCCCAGCCAGAAGCCCCAAGAGATTTGGCCCCAGGTGTTTGGGCCTGGATTTTCTCACTGGCATAGGGAAGGTAAGGAGGCTGACCACATGGGTCTGTGGTGCAGGGCACAGAGAACATGGTTTCCGGTACAGGCCCAGCATGTACACTCAGTGAACACAATCTGATATCAGTGTCACGTGTGCATGCTGCTTGCTGGGCTTCACAAGTCCCCAGCCCCTCCCACCCCCCACCCCCACCCCCAACACACATACACACTCATTCAAGGTGAAATATCTTTTTTTTTACCTGCCTGCTTCTGACACCAGGGCAATGCAGCCATAATCCCAGAATCTTCTTCTTATGATGGAAAACACCAATATTAAAAACTAAAAGTAGGAAAGAAATCAGGTAAAAGCACATTGGATGGCTTCTAACGAGAAGATACAGCTGTCTTAGGGGCAAAACCCACCTGTCTAGATTCCAGGGGCCAGAAGACCTTGAATATCATCCAGGCCCAGACAGGGTACTGTGCTCCTAAGGCCACACACTCATTGACTGGATGCTCTGAGGACCCCTCCACCAACTCCAATCACTGGTCACCTGTGCCCATATCACAAAGGTCACCAACACAGACACAGAGCTGGCCATGCACATGCGCTATCATTGCTCTTAAGGCAGAATCAACAGCAGTTTCCTCAGCCCTGAGCTGCCTTCAGCAGCCCCTTGAGCAGGAAGTTTCCACAGCTGTCAGGGGACCAGCTCCCTTCTCCACCTTACATAATTATAGAACCTCGGTGGCAAAGCCCTCTCCCCCTCCCCTAAGCTGAGCCAGAGTGGTCAGATTAGCCAGAGTGGTCTGAGGACTTTGGGCATAGAACTTGGGAGTGGCTGAGCCCATCGAGGACCTGGTGCCTGGCTGGTCAGGCCTCCCAAAGCTGAGGACCTCAGCAAGTCTGAGTGCCCAACTGCAACACAGGGGTGGGGGACTGGACAAAAAGTCTCTCTAAACCCCTAAGAGCTCTAAAGCTATAAATGTGATACTGCCTCCTCCCTCCCTACCCGGCCACCTTATAAGTTTCTCTGACAAGTTCCCACACATCTTCCTTCCATGGACATGCTCCCTCCCTCCAAGAGTGGGGAAGAAAAGAGCTATCTCTGCCTGCCCTCATCAGAAACTGACAATTTAAATGCAGGTCTTGTTTTCCAAAAGGAAATCCAAAGAACCTTGATGCCAGTGCGGCTGGGTTCCTGAAGAATTCTCTTGAGGTGGAGGGGGAAGTTAGTGATAGGTTTTGTGAGTCATACAGGATAACCACAAAGGTTGCTCAGCAAGCGCCTGCCCTCTCTGCCCCCACCCCCTTGAGCCCTTCTTTGCTCCTGTGGTGTGACTATTTCCCAAGAGTCCATGTTTTCCAGGTTATTCTGGCTTTTATGTGCCCCCTCCTCCACTAACAACTTCCCACTAAAAAAAATCCACCCTTCCCTCCAAGGCCCCCCCCCCGCCCCCATCATAAGCTCCTGGAAAGCCACTTTCCTCAATCAACATGTTCTAGACATACCCACAACAGCCCATTGGGGTTGCCCACAACACCCTTCCTCCCCAGGCCTCTCACTCTGGCCCAAACTCTCCCCTCCCTCAAAACACTGGATTACAGAGCCAAGGCCACCCTCCCCCATTAATGCAACCGACCTGCAAGTCCATCACCACATTCCCACCTACCCCCTCTCCACTGAGGTTGGTCTATGCAACAGTGTTCTCAGGCTACAAATGGATTTTAGCTGCAAGACATGGAGAATTTGGCAACGAAAGAGCCCTTTTTTATAAATCAACATGAACAGCATGCGCATAGTTCCCATATCAGCCCATAAAGGTCCAACGATATAGCAAAGATACAATGCAACAATTTAGATCTCAAGATTAACCAATGTTAGTTCAGGGAGAGTAACCTTGACATCCGGAAAGAGAAGGAGGAAGAACGCTTGCCCCTCTTCCTATGAACATTTTTTTGTCCAGCAAACACATTTGATGACTGCCTCTCTCCCTTGGGGACAAGAGGCCCTCATGCTACCTAATTCCCTCGCCCCCAGACCCTCACCAAACCCTAGCTCTGGCACAAAGCAGTCCAAGGGGTTCTCTTCCCTCCAGCCCCTCTGACCCCATGGACTCCAAAGGTCTCTGCTACTTGCTAGAGCACCAGAGGGACCCCCATCCCGCGGGCATTTGTGAAGAGAAGCTGCCCCTTTGCCCCAGTAAATTTTCAATAGCGAACACTGAGTCGTCGTGGGGAAGAAAAAGGGCAGATTTGAAACTAGGGGAGGGAAGGCTCTGGGAACAAGGAGGCAGACATTAAGGAAAAGCCACCTGTGAGGGTCAGCTCTGATAAGGTGTACCTTCTCCGGCTTCTCCTTTTCTCCGCATAGGATTCTTAAACGCCAGGCCCCGGTGAGGGAAGTGATATTTTATAAGCTGGGAAGTGCAACTGCCCTCACTCTAATCCACATGCTCTGGTCACATCTTGCATCCCTGTGGACTGACCCTTCCCAAGGGCCTCAAAGACAGGCTGATAACTCTATCGGTGACTCTATCGATGGTAGTAATCAAAGGAACGGTGGTGTGTGTGTGGCCTCCACATGCTCCCAAACTCAGGTACAATCCTCCATCTGACAGAGAGAAACTGAAGCCCAAACAAACACGCCCAAGGTCACAGAGTCAGTAGGCAGCATTGCTGGGCCTGAAACCCAGGTGTGGCTGGCTCCTCACTTGAGTTTCCCAGCAGGTCCTGGGTAGGGGAGCTAAACAATACCTGAGGGGCAGGGGGACATGTTTCAAGAGGGGTCTCACCAGGAAGCAGCTGACGTCTATGAGTAGGACGGTGGGGATGCCACCGAAGGTGACCCCCTGGAGCACGGTGCTGTTTTTGGCCGAGTTGTAGCAGTAGGTGTCGGTGGGCTGGTCCCCGATGCCCAGCCCTTCACGGATGGACACAGTCTTGGGCTGCCACAGCTCCAGGAAGGGGGAGTTGCTCATTGTGCCTGCCCTGGAGAACAGGACCAGGCAAATGGTCAGGGCTCAAACTTTGCTGCTGACACCCCAACCAGCACTAGCAGAGCTAATGGTAGGGATCTCCTCCAGGAGCTGATGAGTGCAGGGAGCCAGCAGGAAGGAATGAGAGAGCAGGACACCAGAGCCCCGTGAGCCTGGCAGAGTCTATAGAGAATAGCTCCATTGTGGAAGAGTCCCAAGGGTCAGATGGATGGGGTGGGTGGCTCACCCAGGACACAGCTGGCAGCTTCCCCACAGAGGGGGTGAACGGGAGAAGGGGAAGGACAGAAGCTCAGCAGCTGCCTGCTTGAGAGGTGCGGAGGCCCTTCCAGCCTCAGGGCTATGGCTGGAAAGCCATCCTGTGGGGGCCACTGGGAGGCCTGAGCAGAGGCAGGGGTGAGGGAGGAAGGAAGACAAAGGCAGAGAGAAGAAAGTGTGTGAATAATCGAGGATGAAAGGACATTCAACAGCACGACACGGCTGACCCACTAGAGCCAAGTGGACGGAGACCTGGCTCCCGCCGCTCATGGGACCTCAGAAACAGCCCAGTCCACACATGGGAAACTGAGACTCGGAGGCTTAATAACCTGCTCCAAGATTAACTAGCTGTTCAGCTAACAACAGGTGTCAGATCAGCCTCCTGACTCCCAGATGCCACTTATCTCTGCCATGCCTCGCTCCCTCTCCAGCCAGCTGTCACCCAAAGGGAGGGGAGGGAGCAGCCTGAGAGGAAGGGAGCAAGAACTGTGAAGACAGAGTGAACAGGGAGAGGGGTAGTCTCAGTGGGAAGGGAGCCTCAGGGCCTCCTCAGGGACCCCCAGGTCACCCACTCTGTTCCTGGAGAGCTCCCCTATCTCCTTCCTTCTTGGCCCTCACTCCTGCACACCTTTGGTCTGGCCAGACGGCCCAGCACTTCCAAAGCAAACGTCCCTCAGGCTAGTGGTTGACCTTTCCTTTCTGAGGCTCCTGGACCCTCTGGTGGGGCTAATGGAAATATCCAGGGTTTGTCTCCTAACACTGGGAGGGCCAGAGTTAGTGTCCAAGTTCAAGCCTGATTTTCACTTTGTCTGTGGCTGAAGGGCCTCAGGAAACACTTGGTACTCCCTTTCTTGAGCTCCCACTTCCCCAAGTCTCTTTCAGCTAGATTCCCAAAGGGATCTCTGCTAGGACTGAACTTCCAACTTGTCATAAGTACAAAAATTTTGGGGCTAAGAAGAAAAGGTATAGAGAACCCAAACAGGTTTTTTGACTAGCTGGTAATACTGGTGGGTAGGTGGGGAGAGATTCCCAATTCTGACCCCTGGAACTGCTGGGCAGGGGGCACATACATACACAGGTCAGAAAGTGCAGGAAGGGTAGTCGGGTGGCAGGCCCGAGGACATGGGAGGGTTCCCAAGAGGGCTGAGTTACTTTTTCTCCCCTCTGCGAGACCTGGCAGGGGCTGGAGCATGTGACTTCAGAGTCATGAGTCGGCGGCGCTGGGCAGAGTCAGGAAGGCTACCTCTGGGAGACAGATGGTCTTGGCTTCCCTCCTTTAAACTCCACCCAGTGGCACCACCCCAACGGAAAGCTGATGCAAGGCTAAGGCCTGTCCCAGCTTCCGGTCCCCACACTTACCAGATGCCAGGGGAAGGAAGGCCCGTGGATAAGCCTCGTGGAGACGTCCTCAATGGGAGCTGGCTCCGGCAAAGTCAAAGGCGGCCCTGGCCACCTCCCAAGCTCCCTTGGGTCTGCCGCTCATTTCCTGCAGGGCTTTCCTGACCAGCTTTCAAGACTTGCCTGAAGAAACACAGACAGCTAGTCAAGTGGGGACTGCTCTTCTCCAGTTGAGGGGTTCTGGCCTGGAACCCTTCGACACCACCTCCTCCTGCACCCAAATCTGCTGAAATGTCTAGAACTCAAAAGCTCAGCTGGAGTCTTTGGTGGTTCCCAGTGGGTTCCCCCTGCCCTGGCTCTCTCCCCCACCTCCCAGAGCTGCCTCCCCACCCCCACTCCTTGAAGTCTGGGTCTCCTCTCTCCTCACCTAGCATCACCTGAGGCTACAGCCTTTCCCCTCTTCTCCAGTGGCCCAGGGACCTGCTGGGGCAGTGATCCTCCCCAAACAGGTGGCAGCTATTAGGGAGGCTTCCTAAGGTCCCGCAAGGGTTAGAATCAGGAAAAAGAAATGCCCGCAGAACAAACAGAAAGACTTGAAAAGTAGAGAGAAAAAGCATCTGCCTGAAATGTTCACAAAAGGAGCATTGTCCCCGGAGAAGGGAGTGTGCTTTGGTGCTAGGGCAGGGTAGGGAGGGAGAGACAGCCCTCACCAGCCCTGCTCGATGCCAGCTGAGAAGAGCAGAGGCCCCACAGGAAAAAACCCATGGCTTCTCTTCCCCCTTCAGCCCAGTCACTAAGTCACTTTCTGTGGAACAAACAGGCTGTCCTGATTTTACAAAGTTTGATAAGAACTCAGTGAACCCACCAGCCTGGGATGGAGTCTCAGAACTTCTCAGTGAAGAGGCCTGTATACTGTCTGTCCCCTCCAGGTGAGCTACCCAGGGAAGGGAAAAGCTTTGGGGCCCCTTAGTCTGACCCTTTGATGCAACTGTAGTGTGTCCCTGCCTGTTACCCATAGCAAGTTCGGGTTCTGCAGACCCCATGGTCCCTCTGAGGCCAGCCCCTCTGCACCTCCCAGAATAGGTGTGCTCCAGAGAGCAGCAAGGACATAGCCATCACAAGGCAGCCCAGCCACGCTTAAGGGAGGAAGGTGAGAAGGGACCAACAGTGCTGGGCAGGGGCCAGACCAGCAAGTAGGCACTGTTGCCCTTCCTCAATGAGCCCTGCCCATTGGCAATATCCCACCATCCCACATTTGTAGATATGCATATGGAATGCACGGCACTGACCTATACCTTCCAGACAGCTGTCTAAGCATCGTCTCATTCCCATTCAATACCCTGAGGATAGAAAAGCCAAGATTGTGGCTGAAGCCAGGAGCCAGAGCAGCAGCAGGTGATCTCAGGCCCCCAACTCAAAGTTCATCCCTTATGCACCCCCAAGTCTGGCTGTGGCCACTGAGACAGAGGGCCAAATCCACCAGCTGGTCTCAAACTTGCCAAAGAAGTAAATCACCAACTCTAACCCATGTCTGACCTGGTCGCTGGATGGGTGAGGACAATTCATAGGCTTAACTTCAGAGCCTCAACCCTGCAGGGGCTGGTACTAGCCACACAACTTCAGATCAGTAGGAAGCTGGGAGCTCATTTGGTATATTGCAGCCCCTGAGGACACCACCTGAGGCTGAAAGACAGGCTGCCCCAGGGTCTCAGGTAGCCAGTCCTAACAGGTACTGACACCATTCGCTTTTGTTTGTTCGTTTGCTTGCCTGTTCGTTGCTTATTTTTGTTTCTGTTTAGTTTCTTTTTTTTGTTTTTCTGGTGTCTTAGCAGAGCTCTTCTCGCCCTCCCCCAAGCTTCCCTCCTCAGGAGGCCACCAGGGCTGGAGGGAGTGGAGGCACAACCCCGAGGCGGTTTCCAACTTCCCAGCCACAGGAGACTCTTGCGTGGCCCTTTTCCTGGCCTACCTGGCAGACAGTCCAAGAAGGAAGAGCCCGGCAGCTAAGCTCCAGGTTAGGCAGGGAATTCGGACTCCAGCTGACAGGCGCCTGTCAGAAGCCGGGAGAAGCGTTAGGCTGGATGCATCCACTCCTCCCACCCACCCCGTCCACCCCTGCTTCGGAGTGGGGGCTGCGGAGGCCGGAGGCCCGCCCCGGAACAGCTCGCTTGACGCGGCACCGGGCGCAGAACCCTGGTCCTGCACGTCCCGGGAAAGGCGACGAGCGACCCTCCCACCCACCGCCGGCCCGACGCCCCTTCCCGGTACCTGCGGCGGCGCCCGGCGTGACTGGCGCGGCTCCACCTGGCGGGCGGCTTCTCGGGCTCCACCTGGGCGGGCGGGGCGGCGTCCCGACCACTTAAAAGTTACTAAGAGCAACTCCGGCGCCTCCTGCACATGCGCAGAGCTGCGCCCAGGGCTCGCCGGGTTTGGCGCCTCCGCCCGCCCCGGTGTCCGCGGGCGCTGCGGGCGGGGCGCCCTGCGCGGTCCTGCGCCGCCGCCCGGCCCGAGGGTCACTGCGCGGCCCGCTCGGCAGCTCCAGCCCGCCTGCGGGGCCCGCCGCGGCGCACCCAGGGGCCGAGGAGGGCGCCGCCAGGGGCAAAATCTCTCTGCAGCCCCCTGGCACTAACCCGACCCCTCGAGGGGACACCTTGGGGGGACCTGAGCCAAGCTCAGGGAAGGCGCGCGGAAAGGGCTCCTCTTCTCGCCGGCCTCGGGTTCCGCCTTTGCAAACGTTCGTGATCGACCCTGTACTGCTCTGCATTTCCTCGACTGGCTCTTAAGCCCGCCCCGCGGATTGGGCTCAGCCTGCACCGCAGTCAGTGTCCACCGCGAATGGCCGAGCGTCCACTGCGAGTCCCCGGGGCTGTGCAGAGCCTGGACTGGGAGAGCTCTGGGGGGCCTCGGTTCGGGCCCAAACCGAGGAAGCAGTGTTTCCAGCGGTTCCCAGCGATCTGGTACTTCCCGGGCCCAGGTGGTACTGCCCGGGCCGCGGTGCCAAGGGCTCGTTCTGGCCCGGCTCTCTCACCTTCTTTTCCCCGGTGCAGTACTAGGGTGTTTCTCATGAACTGCTGGCCTCGGTAACTCTACTGTATGCTGGCCGAGGGCAGCCGCATGTGCACTCTGCCCAGGCTCTGCGAGGACCGCGCCCCCCACCCCTCACCCCTCTTAGCAGGAGCACCACCTGCCTGGTGCCACAAACTGCCTCCTCTGCCACATAAGCAAAACCGAGGGGGTGGGCAGAAACTCCCTCTCAGGTCCTTCTGCCACTAACCACCTGTAAATCCTGAACAGCTCTTCACTCAGCACATGGGCACTCTAGCAGTTCCGCTGGCCTCCCTTCCATCTCTGGGCTTTCCTCTCACTGTACTGATGAGAAAGGAGTGGGTTGTGATTGTCTCCTCCTGTTTCTCTGACAGTTCTTTCTGTCCCATCTGTTCCTCCTTCTGCCCCTAAGCCTCAGCCACCAGTTGTTTCCTAGAATTTGCCTTTGGTCCCTCACTGGTCCTTCTGTCTATGCCTGGCCATCTCGCCTCCCCTGTTCCCTACTGTTGCCAACAGCCCTGCCCCTGACCTCTGGAGAGTTCATGGATAGAGCCAGTTGAACTTCCCCTGGCTCATTAGGCTGTCTACTCTCTTCCCACCAGTCACCTGTCACTGCCCTCCTCCTTCTCCTGACTCAAGTCACGGTGCCACCACCTGCCTGGTTTGTACCATAGGGTCCCAAGAAGCCCAAGTATCTAACCCCAGCAATCAGATATGGTGAAGCCACTAACCAAAACAGAGTAAGAGACAGAAGAAGTCAGAATATTTGATTATAGAGAGATAAGGGATTTTTAAATTTGATTTTTTGGTAAGCGAAGTTTATTTCAAAATCAAGAGGTTGAAAATGGATCAAAGGGCCTCCTCTGGTGGAGCAGGCGGTTGAGCGCCACGCTGTGAAGCTGTCTGCAGCCTCTGCAGCACCGGTTCCATCCTGGCCGGCTGGCGAGAATCCCACATGGTATAGCAGACCTCTCCTGTCTCACCCGCTGCTCCCCTCAGCAGTGTATTTCATCAGTCTGCCTGTTCTGTTCCCTGCTCTGTCTCTGGTGAATCCTCTCACCCTCCCGCGCATCTGGCCTGTACCCCGGTTCTTGTATAAATAAATAAATAAATAAATAAATAAATAAATAAATAAATAAATAAATAAATAAATCTTTTAAAAAAATGGATCAGAATGTCAGTTGAATAACCTCAACCCCTATTATGTATCTAGCAGTTTGTGGAACGTTTATAAAAACAATATTCCCTTAAATGTCCAATGAATGTACAGAAATCAGGGATTGTTACCATTTAATAGAGAAGGTAGAGCAGATATTGCATTTACAAGGATTCCAAAACATCTATGCCCTAAGCTGAAATGCTTTATCAATGTCACAATTTAAAAGTACCCATAATCTTGGCATTCTAAAATGTTATATTCAACATTGTAACACTCCATTCATCTGTCCCCAAGTCTAAAGTGACCCACATTCTTGTAGTGCTGATGTTTTCAATCACAGATTGTTTTATTTTGTAGCAAGTAATACCAAAATAAAGCCCACTCACTGTGCACAGAAAGTAAAAATGTCAAGAATGACTAAAAACTTACTGCCTCAATCCTAAGAAAACAAACTAGGATCTGAATGCACTCCAGTCCCAGCTTTCTGTATTACTTATGTGAGGCTTGACCAAATCTCTTTTTAGTTCTTAGTTTTTCCTAATGAGGCTGACTGAATCCCTGTAGAACTTTCTGTTCCTCTTAATTTGCAGCATTCTGGGTAAAATATGGAAATACACAATAAAATATGGTTTCTTGGAAAATATACTTACTGTCTGGATTGGGAATGAACAACCCTTACTTAACCCTTGCTCCCAGGCTTAGCCCAGATCCAGTGAAAAGACACGGAAACAGACAAATTGGGTTTCTGCACTTAGGTTACAAAATATACACAGGTAAGTGCTTAAAACGTAGTGCCATGAATAATAGGAATAGCCAAGACTGGGAGGGAGCTATCAGTGGTGGCCAAAAAGTCTTGGTCCTGGGAAGCAAATATTAGGAAGGGAGCTGACAGAGGAAGCCAATTGGGAATTCAATGAAGAGCACATAGGCCCCCAGTGATTCAACAGTCCCAACCTCTCCTGGTGCTCTAGAACATTTCAGACATACGGATAAGCCAGGTCTCTTGGTGGCCACACCCCACACCTATGGTTCCAGCTTCCTTGGCACCAGCGCCCCATCCCAGGCACAGCTGCACTTCTGCACCCTCATGTTGGGCAGGCTGACCACCTGGGACCTGGCTCGACCCCCCTCCTTGATGCTAACAATCATGGGCAGTGAGGTGGCCTCTGAGGCAATGCACTGCCGTGGCCCCAGAAATGGCCACCTGAAGTTCTGGGATTCCGGGGGCTGCTGGCAGGTGCCCACGCACTCATAGGCCAGGAAGCCCGGGGGTTCCAGGACCCAGTTCTCAGCCCACTTCATCCCCTGCAGGTCAATGTACATCTCCTGGCGGCAGCAGCGGGTGCCCTCCATCACTGGCACCTCAGTGTCACAATTGCCCTGGGCTCTGTGGGACAAGGAGACACAAGGTCAGAGGTCAGCTGGGGAACCTGAGGTCAGGGGACCCAAGGCCCAGTTGGGAGGCGGTAGGAAGGGAGCATCTGGAAGAGAGATTTATGATCTGTCTCCCTTAGGTGCAAAAAGCTAAGACATTTGTGAGTAGGATGAATAGCTAGAAAGAATGTAAAGCAAGTAACACAGACTGCTATTCCTCCTAAGAGTCCCTGGAGAAATTTTACACAGTTATTCATAATCCTAGCACCAGGACAAGCTCTTTCAGTGGCAGTTTTATCCCCTATTTGTGTGTTCATGGGGTTCACCCGTCTGAGCCACAGCACCCACCCGTAGTCCCTGAGGTCCAGGGTGTGCAGCTCCAGCTGGGGCTCGGCAGGCCCTGTGCCCCACAGCCCCTGGGAGGCGAAGCGGACCAGCTTGTGGGCTCTGGAGGCCAGCGGGCCCAGGTGCTCCCTCTGCACGGACACCTGCAGCAGTAGGGGCTGCTGGGGCCTGCTCAGCTGCTGCCAGAAGTTCACAGCCTCGGTCACATCGAAGGTCTTCCAGCCGCTGTCGTGAATGGACACTAGCCTGCCACAAGGAGACAGGAGACAGCGCTGAGACCCGGGGACTGGGGCTGGCTGGGGTGGGGGCAGCAGTGCGTCTCCCACCTGCCTCACTATGGGCCCAGGCAGCGCCTACCCCCACTCCCCCACCCCCTTCTACACACCCACAGCCCCCAAACATGCTGGGCCCAACCTCCTCTCCTCTACCCCCCCGACCCCCACCCCCACTCCCCAGCCGTGACCTCTCTACCTGGAGTCGATGAGGGAGGTGCGGTTGGAGCCATCAGCACGCACATGCAGCCACTCCACGGTGACCCGGGCCCTGGCGCTGAGGGGGGACAGCTTGCACAGCGCGGCCTTGGGCACAGGCTCCTGGAACAGGTGCAGCACCGCCTGCACCAGCTCGCTGTGGGGCGGCAGCCGCTGCTCCATGCCAAACACCAGCAGGTATGTGGAGGCTTCGGATACCAGGAACCTGCCGGCCACCTCTGGGGACACAGCAATGTCAGGGGGCCTCTTCAGGCCCCACGGGAGCGCTGAGCACCAGGGGCACTGAGGGGGAGGGCCAAGTGGGGGAGCACAGCCCCTGGGCCAAGTCCAGTTACCCAAAACTCCCCCTGGGATCTGGGACCTTGTTGGTAACAGTCTCCACCCACCAGGAAGGGGCAGCTGGTAGTGGCCTCCTGGAGGCAGAACCCAAGGAGCCCTCACTCTGCTGTGCCTCTTTGAGGCTGAGCCAAGGTTCTTGCCACACCACCCACTCCCACTGCCCTGCTTCTCCTCTTCTCTGATGCTCTGGCACTGGCAGCAGGTCAGCCTGGCCCAGCTCCTCCTGGCCTGAAGGGTGGGATCCTCAGTGCTGACAGAGACAGGGGCCCTGGGCCCAGCCCTCATAGCCCATGGTCCCTTATCACTGCCCTGTGGGCCCTGGGCCACCAGATGGGTGCATGGTACATGGAGTCTTGGCTCATCACCACAACCACACCCAGGGCCAGGATGCAGCAGGGAGGGAGGCCTCACCTCGGAAGCGCTGGCTGAACCTCTTCCCTCGGGAGTGAGCCCCGTGGCTACGCTGCAGCAGGGCCACGTACTGGGCCCTCACATGGGCAGGAGTCACCATTTTGTCCATGTCAGCCTTGTCCAGGATGGGCACCTCACTGAGGTGCAGCTGCTGTAGCAGACTGCCCAGGATCTGCTCCTCGGTCAGGGCTGCCCCGGGGCCAGCCAGGGGGAGCACCCAGAGTGCCCAGCAGAGCCACAGGGGCCTCATGGAGCTGCTCAGGAGGAGGAGGGGCAGGCAGAGGAGTCCCTGGAGGAGGCTTCAGGAGGGTCCCAGCTGGGCGTGCTGAGAGCCAGGCTGGGCCAGCTTTATAGCCAGCCCTGGGCTGGCCTGGGTGATGGGAGGAGGGAGTGGGGAGGGAGGTCACACCCCTCAGACCTCCTGGGAGCTCAGCAGCCAGACAGATCCTTGTGCCCTGGGGAGGGGGCTGTCTAGAAAGGGCACAAAGGGCTGTCTGGCCCATGGACAGCTGGCTGTTGAGTTCTCTATAGCAGTGGTGATTCTTGACTGGGAGTGCCTGACTAGTTGAATTAAAAGGATTTTTTTCTTGGATAAGTGTTAGAGGTCTCATTCTCTGCTTGACCCCCATCCTGCCCGTAATAGGGGCCACTGGATCCTTGGTGTTTAGACTTGGAGTCCCATTCCTTGTTGGAAGATAGTGCTGGAAAGGAACTAAACTGCCCACTCAACACTAGGGCTCTCTAAGCACCAGTCCTGCCTGCAGGGTGAGCATCTGAGCCTTTCCGAGGGTTGCTGAGGGGCTGCTGAGATCCTAGGTGTCCAGGGTTGGGAAATCCAGTGCTTTCCACTGTTCCAGGGGGGCCTCTCTGGGCACAGGAGCCAGGGAATATTCAGCACTGATGTTTCATTCAATAAGGAACCCTCCTCTCCCTCTTCTTGTATTCACATGGATTTAGAGATTAGAGTTGAAAGGACCATCCAGTTGAGTCCCTCCTCCCCTGATATTTGAGCCAAGAAATTAAGGAGAGGTGGCAACCTCCCCAAGCTACACAGTTCATGATGCATGCCTGCTAAAGGCAGGTCTTCAATTCCAGAACAAAGTTCTTTTCATACCCACAAATTATTTCCAGCCCAAGTCCTACTTGACTCCCAGAGCCAACCAAGTGGACTCAATCCTGGTCATCAGGTCTGGACTGTGACATGGACAGGACCCCTGGTTCCCTGAGGCTTCTTTGATTTGAATGTGGATTTGCAGGCTGACTGAAGAGTTTCACTGGGCTAGCAGTCAGGGGTAGGGCTGTCATATGAAATACAGGACATAATTTCAGACAAACTAACAAATTATTCCTTGTTTCTCTGAAATTCGAATTCACTGGAGTTCTATATTTGTGTTTGTGAAATCTGTCAACACTTGTCCAAGAGACCAAAAGAAGAAAGCAAATGTGGATTACAAGGTTTTACAATGGGCTGATTAGTTGTGCAGCAGGAGGGCAGCCACACCCTTTGTTATGCAGAAAATGAGCCCTACTTCCCAGCCCACCCCACCCTGCTTCTACTGCAACCTGTATCTGGCCCAACACTGCAAGTCAGATCCTCTGAGGATGGTAAAGTGGCCCAGAGCCAGATCTGTCCTACGGGAAGAAAGAGGGCCAAAGGAAACACGTGGGTGGGTGGGGCATTGGAGGTTGGGGGGGCGGTGGAGGTTGTTAATTAGTACCCCTGACTGAAGACCATTTGAATCTGGCCTTGGGCCCAGAGCTGAGGACACCACAGAGGACAGTGGGTCTCCATCCTGGCATGTGGGCAGCAAACCTGGCACCAGGATAGTCCTGGAGAGGTGACGATGGGGGCTGAGCAGGGAGGAAGGAAGGTGAGGAGCCGGGACTTGAGCCCACTACCACCCTCCTGCCTCTGATAGTCCAGGTTTGTCCCAGGCTACGAGGTGAGGGCTTTGAGAAAATGTGGGTGTCAGAGTCATCCTGTGTCCTGAAGTGGAATGAATTGGGCTAAAGCCTGGCTCAAAACCAAAGGGGGCCCTGAGATTGGTGAAGGTTGGTACCCAAGAATAGGCTCACTTCTGGGTTAGAGTCCAGCATCTTGGAGTTTTCTGAGTGGTTCCCATTCCCTTCTTGGCCACAAGCAGTCACATCTTGTAAATGCTCCAGAAATATTCCAAGACCCAGCCCAGGTGTCCTATGTGGTCCCAATTGCCACCCATCAGCTTCCCTGACCTCAGACCTAGGGGCCCAAGCGGCTTCTTGGCGTCTCCAGACACATTCCTGGGTGGGCCTTCCTTATTCTCCCAGAGCAGCTTGGCCTCTGGCATCAGCCAGAGTGCCCTCCCCTGGGGCTCTTTGAGCCTGAAGGGTGGGCATAGGGCAGGAGTAAAGGCCCCTTCTTGGCTAGGTGAGTCCTGTTTACAAGCTGTGGCCTCTGGTGAATTTTCTGCCTCTTTCATGGGTCTCCTCCTCTGTAAAATGTGGATAATGTACTTTTTTTTTTTTGCTAGAAACTTGTCAGTGTTAATGGAGATGTCAGTGCTTTCTTAAGAAAGAAAAAGAAATCATTTTCTAAATAATGATGATTTTGCTCTTTGTTTCTGGTATTTATAGCTGAGCTTTTTTCTATGCTTTTTTTCTCTTCCTTTTGGATATTCACAGTCATCATGTACAAATTTCTTAGGAAATATCTTCAAACTAGCAGTATTTTGACTTATCAATGTCCTTTATACTTTATACTCATTCTATTATATATATATAATTCTGTTATATATAATATTTTATAATATTATATATATTATATATAATATTTTCATTCACTGAGGGGCCCCCAGGATCTATGGTGATAGTGGGCTCCACAGGTGGAGGCCCCATAAACAGTGAGTGAAACATCCCTTGCTCTTTCCTCTCTCCACGCATTTGCTATTTTTCTCTGAGCCTGCAATTTTAAAACTGTGTATCTTTCTACTGAAGTCTCCGTGTCTGGCATGAAGCAGGACAAGCTTCCAGCAGGGACATGAGTTCCCTATGCACTGAACTACCAGACCAAAACAGGAGCTTCTCTGCTGACTGGCAGACTAGACCCCCATGACCAAGGGGGACTGCCACACGACGGAGGCAAGGAAGACTGTGCCTAACACCCAGGGCTGTCTCCTATGTCTTCTTGATACTCTCTTCACCAAGTGGTGAATTGAAAACTACAATAGGGGCCTCCCTGGTGGCACAAGTGGTTAAGATGCAACACTGTGAGGCTGTCTGCAGCCACTGTAGCACGAGTTCGATCCCTGGCCAGGGAGTGACCTACATGGCTCAGCAGACCTCTCCTGACTCACCTGCTGCTCCCCTCAGCAGTGTATTTCAGTACATCTGCTGTTCTGCTCCCCACTCTGTCTCTGGTGAATCCTCTCACCCACCGCATCTTTGGCCTGCATGCCAACTCTTGTACACATGAATAAATAAATCTTAAAAAAAAAAAAAACCACTACAATAATGGGATGACTGAGGACTCAGACTGTTCAGGAATGAAGATTTGGGTCATTCCAGAACCTGGAGCAGGGGAAGTTCTAACAGAGGGCAAAGGATATGTGGAATGAGCAGTGATGAAGGAAACTCTACACACTAATTATAACCTTGTGGCCAATTACAGAAATGGCTTTGCCTCATTTCTCTCTGCGTGTTAGAGGCAGGTGTTGATTTATATGAAGTAATCCTTCTCTGGCCTTCTTTCCCTTTTTAAAAATGCTATATATTGAACTATTGAAGATTATCTTTATCATTTTTATTTTTTTTTTAATAGAGGCATGTTTTTTATTTATTTGTTTGTTTGTTTTTTTTTTTTTTTTTTTTTTTTTTGTTTATACATGCACTGGGTATAGTCAGAAGCGCGGGAGGGTGAGAGAATTCACCAGAGCCAGAGCAGGGAGCAGAGCAGGCAGAAGGACCGAAGTACACTGCTGAGGGGAGCAGCGGGCCACAGGAGAGGTCTGCTGGCCATGTGGGACCCTCCTCCGGTGGCCGGGGAGCAGCCGGGGAACGAACCGGCGCTGCAGAGGCTGCAGGCAGCTTCGCAACCCAGCGCTCAACCGCTGCGCCACCGGGGAGGCCCTATCTTTATCATTTTTAAAAGATTTTATTTATTATTTTTGCATAGAAGAAACGGGGTATGGGCCAGAGGTGAGAGGGTGAGAGAATTCGTCAGAGACAGAGTGGGGAGCAGAATAGGTGGATCCACTGAAATACACTGCTGAGGGGAACAGCAAGCGAGACAGGAGAGGTCTGCTGTGCCATGTGGGTTAGCTCCCTGGCTGGGGATGAAACTCAGGCTACTGAGGAGGGCCTTAGCGTGGTAGCACTGAGACTCAACCCCCACACAACCAGGGAGGCCCTATTTTTATTATTTAATAGGAAACAGAATTTTCACTGAGTCCATGAGCAAATTTAAGGAGTAAGTAATATAGCTTATGATGAGCTTATAAGCTCACTGTACTGTGAGCTTTCTTGATCTTGAGAGCGAGGAAGTCTTCCCTGGCAAGGATAGATGGATCTCGCTGTGTGGAAGGATAGAGTTGTTTCCTCATACAGCTGTTCAAATGTGCAGACAAGCTGCATATGGAATCTGAGTAAATGTGTTTCCATTTATTGCCTTTCAGCCCTGGATGCATCCTGCACTGGAATAAGTGGACTGGAAATTGAATGAATGAGTACAAATGACCGTTGAATATATTAGAAGGGTTTTAAGACTTTATCTAGAAGTTGGGTGATATTTTTGTGGCCAGGAATATACCAAGGAACTGAACTCTTATGGTAAAGTTGGTTTCATTTTAGGTCGTTTGGATTAAAGTAGCAACTTCCAAGAACCTATCCACAATGTTAAGTGAGGACTTACTGTATTGGACAGGAAGAGGAAGTGGGAGAAGAAATGGCTGGCGTGGTGGTCATAGTACTGCCTGTGTCCCATATTCAGAGCCCACCAGAGTCCGGGGAGGCCTTAATCCCTGCCCCTGAGCTATACCAACACTCTACCTCCCATCTGGTCTCCTCAGTTACCACAGTGAGGCCTGGCCTCCCACACCACCCAGTGCTGTTAGCAGTAGAAACATGTCAACCACTGGAACATGAAGAGGGACTGACTGCCACTGGGTCCTCAGCCCCCCAGGACTCAAGCCTGACAGTGTGTGGGGAGCTGCCCACAGCTCCTGAGGAACTTGCAGTATGCCAGGGAGGGTGAAGGGACACACCTCAGCTAAGTGAGTCAGGTACTTGGAGACCTGTGGTTGCACAGTGCCCCAGTCACCAGTTTTTCAAGGCCCCCATCTTCTGTCAGAACTGGGGGTGATTATCCAGCTAGAGGGCTGTGCCACAGAAAGACCTCAGGATCAAAGCACTCAGCCATTCCCACTGCCTGCAGGGTGAGGTTGTACAGTCCCCTAGCTCCCAACTTTCAAGCTGCATCTCAAGAGCGTTTCCACACACACACACCTCCTTCTTTGTTGTGGGTCTCACTGGGGGAGTTCTCACTCCTCCCAGAACAAAAGCACAGAAGATCCAGTAGGAATTGTGATGGGTTATGCATGTAGAACAGTAACATTTACCAAACACAAAGGAGCCCTTGAGACAGTGAACCAAACAGGCTTAGTTTTGTTTGGTTTGGTTTTTTTGTTTTTTTCTCTTTATGGTTTAAGTCATGCCATGGCTCCACCTATCACTGAAGAACTTCCCATTGGGGAAGAACCTAGGAGGTACATATCTAGGGTGAGCGTTTGCTTCTCCCTCTCCATCCTGCGGTCAGCCGCAGATAGGCACACAGGTTTTGTCCCTGGAACAAAGTGATCCGATGGCGGGGCTGTCCAGCTGTTCTCTTGCACAGACCTTACTCCACACGTCCCAAGAACCACCACATCCCAGCAGCTAAATCTAAACACGCCTCTCCCTTTTTAAAGACTGGACTTTGCAGAATTCATAAAAATCACAAACAAAAATCAATGTCCTGATAGGATTGTACACAGGCTGTTTTCTTTCTTTCTTGAGGAATTGTTAGCAGTATTCATCTCTTATTGTTGCCCCCCCATGTTCAAAAAGAAAAACAGCTAATTAAACCAGTCTCTTTTCCCAAATCTAGAAGACCTTCTAGAGCCTTCAGTCTTCATAGCCCTTTTTCCTGCCTCCCTTTATTGATGATTTTGCCCCTTCTCTGGTGTCATGGGACACCTGGGGAGATACAGTGGGTTGCCACAAAAAGAAATTCAAGTGCTGGGTGGAGGCCCTGGGCAAGGTGGGGGGTCACCCTGAAAAGATGCCTTAGGGTGCCTTAAATGTCCCTACTTAAAATGGTTCTACAGTTTCCCTCTGAAGGGGCACCTGGGGCAGCCTGATCCTCTCTTTTGCCTACATCCTGGCTGACCTTCCACAAAGGAGGCTCAGGGCTGTTAGACCCTTGCCCAAGGTCAGAGATTGTTAATGAGAGTATTGGGCTGGGGGGGCGGCGGGGGGGGGGGTGGCGGATGGTGGCGGCTCACAGAGTCACTGGCTGACCTTGGATTAGTTCATCACCAGCCTGTGCCTAGGTTTCCTTATCTGCAAGATAGGGCCATTAATAATACCTATCCCGAGAGCTCTCGGTGAGGGTAAAGGAGGGTGGGCACAGACACAGAATAAACACCCAATCACCAGCCGCTATTGAAAACTGGGTGCAAGGGTATCCTTCCTAGGCCTGATTCCAGCATCTGGCACTCTCCTTATCTCCCCCAACTGACCAGCTGACACATGTCAGAGGGCAGTTCAATGATTTGCCAGCGGCCACACAGCTGGTGAGAAGCACAGTATGGACTGAACCAGGACTCACCCTGCCAGGAAGGAGTTGAATGAGCTGAAATGTGACCCTTCCTCTTGCCCTGTCCCCCACCCTCCTGGCTCAGGAAGCCCCCAGGAAGGGCCACCCAGTATACACCAGGGGCCCAGCTGCCCCTGTTACAGAGTTTGTTCGGGACATCCTTTCCCCCCAACACTCTGGGAGAACAGCTTGCAACCACACAGAGGTATGTCTAGGGATGCCAATGAACCACTTGAACCCCCAGATCTGCGGTCAGATCTCTGTCTACCAGGGTCAGGAGGGTGCTCTGGTTTTCCTCACCTGACTGCTGCAACCCCTTTACCCACACCTCACAAAGTCCTCCACTCCAGGCCCAGGCCAGGTCCTCAGTTATGGGTGTGGAGCTTTTCCCCATTCTCCCCATCTCCGCTATCCCCTCCTGCTCTCCAGGACAGCAGATCTGGCTTGGGGATGAATTCACTACCACTGGGCCTTTCAGGCTACATCAAACCAGGCAGAAGGTCAGAAACCGCTCTCCCCCAGGTTCAAGGGGGGAGGCGGAGAAGGAAAGATTGGGGAACCTTGTTCCTGCCTCTTGCATGGCAAAGGGAAGGCATGCCCTCCCTCCTGACAATTAATCAGCCCACTGTAAAAGTTGCCCAATCCACATTTGCTTTCTTAGCGTGGATTGCCCAATTAGTTTATTTCCCTAGCAACTCTTGAATCCACATTCAGGAAAAGGGCTTGTGTTTGCAGAGGGATAATAGGTCTGGGAGGTTTGCCCTGTGTCTCTTTACTGATCCGATGCTCACCCACTCTCAGCCAACCCCCTGTATTAATGGTGTCTCATTATCCCTCTGACCCCAAACCAGAAGGGTCTGGGGTCTGACCCACATGTTTCGACCAGCCTGAGGTTGTAGTTCTCCTACATCATCTGCTCCAGACTCCTGGCTTTGTGACATGCCTTTGCCCTGACTCTCCCCTGCAGCCTGACCTGTTCACTGGGCAAGAACCACATATTCCACTGCCCTTCCAGCCCTGTGTGTTCCCATCTCAGTGGATGGCTCCATCCTACACCAGCTGGGCCTCTAGTCCTTGGGGACATTTTCGTTCCTGGCCCACATCCTTCAGAGTCAATCTGCAACAGAACTCAACACACCTATTCTCTTGCGGGGGTCTGAGCCCAATAAAATATACCGCAAGATGGAGTGCCCAAGGACAAGTACTTATTTCCTTCTAATAAGAAAAGGAGACAGTGAAACTAGCGTTCCAAAGTAACTCTCCTAAAGGGGAGAGTGAAGTGAAGGTATACAGTATTGTCTAGTGTGGGCGGGGGTCTTCAGGAACTTCTTTGTCCCTTGCTGGCATCTTCTGGTCCCCCTTTTTCCCTCCTTTAGTTTATTTCTTATTTTCCTTACATATTTGTTCATTTTTGTACCATATTTGATTTCTCCCCTCAGGTGTTGTCCCCATCATTCCCCTACCACTGCGGCCCCTGTGAACTATCACCATAGTCCCTTAGGCTCTTCCTTCCCCTGTTTTGACCCCTCTCTGGCATCTTCAGGTCCTTATCTTCAACAGGGAGTTCTGTTGAATACAAACCTTCTGGGAAACATGAAATTTTTTCGTAAACATGATGCTTATTTCATCTAGGTCTTATTTATGGCTGAGAACTTAGTGTGTAAGGTGACTTATGCCCAGTGACCCGGGCCAACAGGGAAAATTCTGAACCCTTACTAACCCTGTGCTCACAAATCCCTAGCAAGTCCCATTGGTCTCACCTGCAAAACACATCCATTCGTGGCCCTTTCTCATTTACCGGGGCAGCTGCCCGGCCATCCCCACCCTGGTAGTCAAGAATCTTGGACAAACTTTAATCAGCTATATTCTATTAATTAGAACCCTCCAAAAATTAACTCAAACTGGATCATACACCTAAATATAAAATGCAAAGCTATAAAACTTCTAGAAGGTAATCTAACACCTAACAAAAATAGGATTGGCAATAATTTTTTAATACATCAAAGGCACTTTCTCTAAAAGAAATAATTAATAAGCTGGACTTCATTAAAATTAAAAACTTCTGTTCTGGGACCTCCCTAGTGACGCAAGGGGTTAAGTCTCAGCATTATGAAGCTATCAGCCGCCACTACAGCATGAGTTCCATCCCCAGCCAGGGAGCTACCCACGTGGCACGGCAGACCTCTCCTGTCTTGCCTGCTGCTCCCCTCAGCAGTATATTTCACTAGATCTGCCTGGTCTGCTCCCTATTCTGTCTCTGGTGAATCCTCTCACCCCCTCCCCCCACACATCTCTGGCCTACACCCCATCTCTTGGACGCATAAATAAATCTTTAAAAAAATTAGATAAGAAATGCAAACAGACACCTCACACAGAAGATAAACAGATGGCAAATAAGCATAGGACAAGGTACTCAACATCACAAGGGAAATGTGACATGAGACATCGATGAGATATGACTATGTACCCATTAGAATGGCCAAAATCCAGAACACTGACTGTACCGAGTAAGGAGCAACAGGAACTCTTATTCATAACCTGTGGGAACCTAAACTGGTGCAGTCACAATAGAAGACATTGGCATTTTCTCACAAAATTAAACATTCACTTCCTATCAGATCCAGCAGTCACACGCTTTGATATATACCCAAAGGAGCTGAAAATGTCTGTCCACACAAAACCCTGCACACTGTTGTTTACAGCAACTTTAGTCAGACTTGCCTGATACGATTAACTTAAATTAAACTTTAAACTGGGTCCTGAGCTAATTGCCCCCAATCATACCCTAGACACCTGCAACATTTCCTATCCCACAATCTTTTTTTTTTTTAAGTTTATTTATTTATTTATTTATACAAGTACTGGGTACAGTCAGAAGCGTGGGAGGGTGAGAGAATTCACCAGAGCCAAAGTGGGCAGCCAAACAGGCAGAAGGACCGAAGTACACTGCTGAGGGGAGCAGTGGGCAGCAGGAGAGGCCTGCGCGCCATGTGGGACCCTGATCGAACCTGTGCTGCAGAGGCTGCAGGCAGCTTCACAACCCAGCGCTCAACCGCTGCGCCACCGGGGAGGCCCCCTATCCCACAACCTTAACAAAAGTTTCTGCTTCTGAATTTTGAGAAGTACCCAGCACTTGCTAACCCAGCATTTGCTAAGTGAGCAAAAGAGAAACCACAAGGCAAAGGAAACTCTAAAATAAAAATAGACCCCCAGCCTGTAGCACGGGACAGACAGCCACTGACTTCTGCAAAGTCTGCCTGACCTCTGCCCTTTCCTCTCTTGGGAAGTACTTTCAATAAAATTTTGCTTTGCTTCTAACCTCTCAGTCTCTGTGAATTCTTCTCCCACCCATGCTGAGCTTACCTAGTTCCCGTGCCCACTACAACATTGCCAAAATGTAGAAGCATCCATAACATCCTCAGAAGATGAATGGATGAACTGCGGTGCCTCCAGACAATGGTTTATTATTCAGTGCTAGAAAGAAATGAGCTATCAGGTCATGAAAAGACATGGAAGAAACGGAAATGCACATTACTAAGTGAAAGAAGCCAATGTGGAAAAAAGCCAATCTGAAATAGCTACATACAGTATGACTCCAAATATATGACATTTTGGAAGAGCAAAACTATAGAGATTAAAAGATTGGTGGTTGCCAGGACTTGGAGGGAGGAATGAGTGGGGGGTACAGAAGATTCTTATGTCTACAAAAATACTCTGCACGATGGTGGGCCCATGTCATTCCATGTCTTCCCAAACCCGTAGAATGTACAATACCAAGCATGAAATATAAGGTTAATTATGGACTCTAGGTGATTATGATCAATTGTAACAAAAGTGGAATTCTGGTGGGGATGTTGATAGTCGGGGAGGCAATAGGTTTATGGGGACAAATGGGCATATAGGAATTCTCTAATTTCTGCAGTGAATTTGTAATAAACCTAAAACTGTTCTTAAAAAAATAAAATCCCGGGCCTCCCCCAGTGGCGCAGCGATTGAGTGCTAGGCTGCAAAGCTGCCCGCAGACTCTGCAGCACCCGTTCAATCCCCAGCCACAGGTGAGGGTGGCCGCAGACCTCTCCTGCTGCGCCCGCTGCTCCCCTCAGCAGTGCATTTCGTCAGTCTGTCTGTTCTGCTCCCTGCTCTGGCTCTGGTGAATTCTCTCACTCTCCCGCACTTCTGACTGTACCCAGTGCTTGTATAAATAAATAAATAAATAAAAATCTTAAAAAAAAAAAATCTCTTAAAAATACAAACCAACAAAAAGCCTGTCAATGACTTCTCAAACGTCTTAAAGTATTCTTAGAGCCCAGGCTGGCCTGGGCAGATTCACCTTCCTGTGTCAGGTACTACCACTCCTCACTTGCTCCCTGAGAGGCAACACAGACACCTTCCCACTCTCCCAGAGCATACCATGATGGTCTACCACAGGGCCTTTGCACTAGCTGTTCCTTCTGACTGCAAGACTCTGCATCCACTCCTTTGCGGTTAATTCTTATCATTCAGGACTTAGGCCAAATGTCACCTCAGAAAGCCCTCTCTTAGCCATCTCTAAATATCTCTAGTGTTCCTGTCTCTCCTCATTTATTTTTTTCATGGTACTTAGTACTATCTAAAACTATCTTCCTTATCTATTTGTTTAACTGTTTATTGATTGCTTCCCCCATTAGAATGTAGATTCCACAGGCTCAGTGGCTTAGTCTTTGTTTACTCCTATGTCCCAATGCAGAGAACAATGAGCAGCACTGTGGTAGGAATTTCATCCCTATTTGTTGAATGAATGAATGGATTCATTAAAAGATGGGCGATTTAGCTGCACAAGCTTTGTGACTATCTCTAGATCTCAATTGTTTTGTAAAGGAGGACACACATGCTAGAGGCACGGGTGGGGTGAAGGACAATACTTTTATCAGTGCAACAAAAGACCAAAGCTGGACCTCCCTGGTGGCAGAGCAGTTGAGCGCTGGGCTGCGAAGCTGCCCGCAGCCTCTGCAGCGCTGATTCAATACCTGGCCACGGGGCAAGGGTCCCACATGGCGCGCAGACCTCTTCTGCTGCCCACTGCTCCCCTCAGCAGTGTACTTCCGTCCTTCTGCCTGCTCTGCTCCCCGCTCTGGCTCTGGTGAATTCTCTCACCCTCCTGCGCTTCTGACTGTACCCAGTGCTTGTATAAATAAATAAATAAATATTTAAAAAAAAAAAAAAAGAACTTAAAAAAAAAAGACCAAAGCTGAGAAATGGAAGGGAGGTCAGGGAAACTCTAGGACTGTCCATGTGTGGAGTGAAGAGCTGTTCAGGGTTTACAGGTAGTTAGCGCCAGGAAGGCCCTGAGAGGAAGCTTTGGTCCAACCCCTCATTTCATAAATTGGGAAACCAAGGCCTGCCAAGGCCACCTTCTTTGTTGATAGCAGAGCCAGTCTGGAGTTGGTCGTCTTGGTCCCAGGATATCCAGCATCTCCACAACCTCATTGAGACCCTCAGCCCCTTTCTATTCCATGTGGTGGATCCACAAGACTTTCCTCAGGAGAAGGAAAATCAAATTAAAACTATTTCTGGCTCAGCCTGGGAGACTGCTGCCTTGGTTCTGTAATTAAAAATTGAATAACTTGTAAATCAGGGAAGGAAACTGGTCCCCTGAGCTGCTGTGGTGCTAGCCTCTCGTGTCCTTCCTGGGGCTTGAGATTCCTGCCCAGGGTGCCCTGAAACTAGATGGAGGTGATGGGGACAGGTTCAGGCCCCTGACTTAGATCAAATCGCCAGGCTCTTGTGTCCAGAAGGAACCTCTCCAGAGCGTGTGTGTTGGTCAGTGTTGACAACGGTGGATGCCTTCATGGCTTCCTCATGAGCCAAGGGCCCTGTAAGGGGATGGACACAGCCCAGGCCAGGGAGCTGTTGACCCTGGAAACCCAGCCCCTCTCTGGACAATGAGGGATTTCATGTCCCTTCCACTACTGGTTCTAGACTATGGCTGTTGCCTCTATTCAGGAACCATTCAGTAAGTATCTGTTTTATTTCAGCTCCATTCTTGCTATTGGTGTTTTCCATAAGAAGATTCTGAGATGTGTTAGTGTGGTGTCAGCAGCAGTAAAAAACAAACCCTGAAGCAGCCCCTGGAGAGTGCACGCCTGCGTGAGAAGCGTCCTGACAGGGCACCGAGGACTCCTGTAACTGCAGCCTGACCAGAGAGCAGGCTCATGCGGTGGTCCCAGGAAATGCTTTGGTTTGAGTTTTAATGGAAATGCTGTGTCCCCCTGTCAGGTACCCCTGAAGTCTCTCTAAGGTGACCTTAATAGCGTCTGGCCTGGGTGAGGCGCCTTTGATGTTAGATGGGAGCAGCTAGAGGTGGACCCCAAGGGCAGGCAACATGGGAATGAGAAGAATCAAAACTGGGACGGGCACGATGAAGAGAGTTCACGGTGGCTCACAAATGTGGGGCAGGCAGTTGTGCTGAGTCCTGGAGGGTCAGTGGTTTGGGGTGCCAAGGTGTGGACCAGGCCTGAAGCAGCCCCTGTATACAATCCCTCCACCCACATCAACAAGGACCTCCACTGTTTGCCACCTTGGGCCTTCTATTCCTCCTCACCCTATGAGCTCTGTTTGGTCCTTTTCCCCGCAACTCAGAGACCCCTGACTCTGCTGATCATGGGCTGAATTATACCCCATTTTCCCCAAATTCATGTGCTAAAGCCCTAGCCCTCCATACCTCTGAATGTGACTCTGGAGGCACTTACAGAGTAATTAAGTTAAAGAGATATCTTTAGAGCGGGCCCTAGCCCACTATTGCTGATGTCCCCATGTGGAGAACGATAGGACAGATGTACACAGACAAAAGACCATGAGAGAACACAGAAGGTGGCCAAGGACAAGCCAAGGAGAGAGGCCTCAGAGTCAACCAATCTTGCCAATGTCTTGATCTGGGGCTCCCCAGAACTGAGGAAATCAGTTTCTATCACTTAAGTCACCCAGTCTGCGGTCACTGTTAGGACAGCCTTGCCGACTGACAAACTGCTGTCCTCAGAGATGCCCACTCAGCAATAACTCTACCCAGCTCTGGTGTATGGCACCAGGTTACAGGTTCACAGCTGCTCCTTGGGGTCTCCACCTCACCCCACTGTGACTCAAAGGCAGAGTGAGTGTGGGCTCTGACCTCTGGTTTACTGCAGCCCTGGGCAAACAGTGAGCCTCAGTTTCCTCTTTTAAGAGTGGGGACCACTTGGGTCTCCCCTGGTGACACAGTGGTTGAGCGCTGGGCTGCGAGGCTGCCCACAGCCTCTACAGCCGGTTGGTTCCCCGGCCGCCGGCGAGGGTCTCACAAAAAAAAAAAGAAAAAAGAGTGGGGACCACTTGACAGGGTTTTCAGTGAGGATTCAGGAAGGTGGTGTAAAGGGCCTAGACCTGGGTTTGACCTGTACTTGGCACTCAAAGTGTTAGGGGGAAAGGATGTCCTGAGCTAATCCCATGCAGGCTTTGTGGACCCCACCCCCACTCCAGACTAAAGCCATCAGGACATGGGGAAAGACAAATCCCATCACCACCAAGGGGAAGGTGGCTGGGACCTGAGGGTGGAGTTGGGCAGCCAGGTTGGATATAAAAACCAGACACGTGGGCCTTGGGGTCTCTCTGGCTCGCGATCACTCGCCTCCTGGCTTCACGGCTCCTGGCTGGCGGCCAACTCTGAGAGCGCCATTTTGGGATTCCTGATCGGCGGATCGGGTAGGACTCATTTAAAACTTTGTCTCCCACTTTTCTCCCAGAGCTGTACATTTCCTCATTTCCCCTTCCCTTGTAAATAAACCTTTTATTAATCTTTCACGTGTGCCTGCAGTAGAGCATTGATAAGTCCTTTTAAGCGCGCGGGTGAGGACCCACAGTCAGGCACCCCGTTTTGTATCGGGGTTGCTCTACAACAGTTTGGCGCCCAGCGTGGTTTCCAAGTTACACCCGCGGTTGACCAGCCCAAAGTAACATTCCTTGCGTTGGTCACCATAAGCGCACTAGTTCCGCAGGACTCGCAGTATAATATTTGTCTCTAGTCCTGAAAAGTCTGTTTTTTTCCCTGTGCGTACAGCCCTTGTGGGTGTGTTTTGACTCAAATATGGCCTCAACCATGAGCCTATACAGTTTCATCCCTAGCCTGAGTTCTTTCAGTTTCCTTCAGGCCTTGAATTTGAGTAGCCTTCTTCCATTAAATATCACCACCAGTTTCATTAATGTAAATAATTTGATGAAGCCTGGTGTATGGCATGTGATTTTACTATTGTACACATACATGGGTGGTTTACAAGCCATCCCTTTACAGTCCGTGCTTCTGGGTGGTTTTTTGGTAATATGTGTAAGCGCAATTTGCTACATTCTTGTTTCTGTGAGAGGTAGATGTTCTACTTCACATACTGAGAATGTGCAACAACACATTCAGGCTCTTAACATAGCCATGCAACAACAAATTCAGGCTTTTAACGTGGCCATACAACAACAAAATCAGGCTTTTGATTTAACTATTAAGCGCATGAGGGAGGAGAACCGTAACATCTTTGAGTCAGTTTATAAAAGCATACAAGATCGAGCCTTTAAAAGTATGCAGGACAAGATAGAGGCCGCCCTCCATAAATTGGATATGGCGGAGGCTCGGCTGATGGCACAGAGAAAGGATAGACCTTCCCCTTTCCATGAGGACTGCCAGCGGGCAGAGTTAGAAGAGGAAGAGCATCATATTTTAAATACTTTAAATACATCAGCACAAAATCCTCTTCCACGTGACAAGGCCCCTCCCGTGCAGACCCCTGAGGCTGCACAGCCTCCACTGCCCTCTGGGGAGGACACTAAAATGGCGTCTCCTCCCCACACTAGACACGGCACCCATTTTGGCAGGAAACATCATCCTGAGGCAGGACAGTTTCTTCTTAGAGTGGTGCCGATGGGTGGCTTGAATGAACAGGGGCAACCTGCTGGGTACTTTTGGTCACACCATCCTTTTAGTATTGGGGACCTCCTAAATTGGAGGAGTTCTATCCCCCCGTACCGACAGGCTCCTAAGAGGATGGCGAACTTGTTTGCCTCCATCTTCGTCTCCCACCGCCCTAACTGGGCAGATATACAGTCCATGCTGCATACTTTATTAACGCTGGATGAGCAGAGGATGGTATTCAGGAAAGCCAGGGAGGAGGCCGACCGTCTCCACCAACAGGATAGGCAATCCCCAGAGCCAGAGATTGTTGTCCCAGAGGAAGATCCTGGATGGGACCCCAACAATGGAGGAATGGCGATGTTGGACCTGTATAAAAAATGTTTATTGGTAGGACTGGAGCAGGGAATCCCCAAACAAAATTTTAACAAAATATTAGAACTTGAACAAGGGGCTAGTGAGGATCCATCCGAGTTCCTTGAGAGGATTATTCAGACGTATACAAAGCACACAGATATAAATCCAGATGCCTCAGAAAATGCTCGTTTGATCACTATGACGTTCATCACATATAGTGCTCCAGACATAAGGAGAAAGTTAACAAAGGTAGATGGCATCACAGAGCTGAGTCCGTACCAGGTAGTGGACTTAGCATTTAAGGTTTATAATAATAGAAAGAACAGGAGACCGAAACCTGCGACTTTTTTCCTACAAAGAGACCATAGGACAGGGTTTCGGGAAAACCATAATGGACTGGTCCATATGAACTTTTGCTGAGCACACATACTTTGAAACTTGCAGGCATAAAACCCTGGGTACATCATTCCAGAGTTAAGAAAGTGCCAGAAGGAACTGACCCAGAGACAAAGTCACTGGCCTTGTGAACCCATTGAGGACTTGAGATATTTGTTTAAGAAACAGAAAAAACCTTGAATGTTACTGACTTCTTTTCCAGTTACTGTTGCAGGATACCCAAGGACTCATTTTTTTCTGAAGAAACCCTGAGGAAAAAAAAACTAACATGCTCTAAGCAGTCTTCTTCCTTTCAAAGTTTAGGAGACGTGAAATAACATCTAGGATCATGCATGTGCTGGCAGTATTTTTTTGTTGTTGTTTTTTACACAGAATGGCATTCAATCTTGATTTTGGTATTTCTTTTTAACTTTTGTTTTTAACTTTGAGATTTTTTTCTCTGCTTGTTTTTGTTGTTACTTTGGCCTATCAGTGAAACTGCAGTTGTATGAGATATCCCACGCGTGATACATGGTACCTAAAGAGCTTTTTGTGTCTATATGTTATATGTCTGTATGTCCTTTCCTTGTGTCCTTGTCTTGACCTCCAGTGGTTGACAAATTGGTACACATGGTGCCCAAAGACATTGGGAGAAAAAAAAAAAGTCTCCAGTTATGAGAAAAACTAAAGGTTATGGTTTGATTGTCAACATTGTGCTACTGAACTAAGCCGGTGCCTTCATAGAGATTGAATATTGTTGTTTATGTTATTTTTATGATATTTATGGCAAAGCTTCCCAGAAATCTAAATTCAAGTACAAATTTGGTAGCCTGTCATTTGGCTGATGCAAGGAAATTTTGTGGAACTTCAGTAGAGCTCCTGAGACACTCCACAAAGTTTCTCCCTTTCCTCCTGGGAAAGGCATTAGATGAATTTGTTCTATTTGGCTTTTACCTAATGAAGTAAAACTGGAAGGGAAGCATTGTCACTTGGGAAAATGGGTAACACCATGACCTGATATGGATGTAAATTTTCAATGATAATTGTCACCTTGTAATATTGTATACTTCAATTGTTTAATATCTACAGAACTTGTTTCTGAAAATATAGGGAGAAAAGGTCTCAACAGATTCCTATTGATGGAACTGTTGAGAGTAAAACTTTCCTACTAAGGACTGAATAGACTTGGAAATACACCTCATATTTACTAAGTTTTCCTTGACATAATACTGATGATTTTTTTGCATTTTGTTCTAAATCCACAAAGTTTCCTTGTTTTGGTGACCAGGATCTGCAGCAAGGTTGCAATTTTTTTTTTCTTCCAACAAAGCTAACTTGTATTTGCATTTTCTCTCCCCTTGATACCAACACAGCATAAAAATAGTGGTAGTAATCTTTTACTACTTATCTCAGAGTCTGTTTTTGCATAACTTCCATAGGGATTTTGTTTAAACTGAAAAAAATTGGACGTGAGTTTGATTGTGTGGCTTTGTGTGGAGCTCTTCCAGAAAGTTGAAACAGAGCTGAACCAAGAAGAGGAGAACCTGTTTGCCTTGTTTGTAGGGTTCCAGAGACCTCCAAAGAAGGTGAGGAAGCTTGCCTCCATTGGCAGGACTGGACAACCCGGCCAACGAAAAGTCCCTGGTACCCTCGAGAAGAGGAAAGCCCAGGTGGAGTCTGATGAGACCAACTTGTTCCAGAAGCCTACACGGACCGGATGTCAACAGTTCGCTCTGAATCCTATATGGAGTATTCCAACGAAGCCAGCTAAAAATTGCTGCTTAGTTATTCTGCCCTGTGATTTTATGCAAAAATAGGCAATATGGTTTAAAAGTAGATTTAGTTTGCAAACTTTTGCTATGCTGTTAAAAAATTTGGGATCAAGGTTGAGAGAATTTGTTTTTACATAAGTTGAACCATTTTAAGATTTTTTTTTTCCTGTGATTTTTGACATATCTGCTGTCTTGTTCTGGCTAATGCCTCCAGATGTTTTCTTTCGGCTAGGACTGATGAACTGTTTTTCCAGGAATGGAGGACTTTTGCTTTCCACAATGGACACTACCTGGAGGGATTCGTTTTCTTTCAGACTGGAACCCTGGAAAATTTTCATCTGAGACTGTATATCCCAGCATCCATGTTTGATCTTCATCACCATGGAAATGGTGGCAAAAAGTGAAAGGGGGGAATTGTTAGGGGGAAATGATGTCCTGAGCTAATCCCATGCAGGCTTTGTGGACCCCACCCCCACTCCAGACTAAAGCCATCAAGACATTGGGAAAGACAAATCCCATCACCACCAAGGGGAAGGTGGCTGGGACCTGAGGGTGGAGTTGGGCAGCCAGGTTGGATATAAAAACCAGACACATGGGCCTTGGGGTCTCTCTGGCTCGCGATCGCACGGCTCCTGGCTGGTGACCAGCTCTCAGAGCGCCATTTTGGGATTCCTGATCGGCAGATCGGGTAGGACTCATTTAAAACTTTGTCTCCCACTTTTCTCCCAGAGCTGTACATTTCATCATTTCCCCTTCCCTTGTAAATAAACCTTTTATTAACCTTTCACATGTGCCTGCAGTAGAGCATTGATAAGTCCTTTTAAAAAGCGCGCGGGTGAGGACCCACAGTCAGGCACCCCGTTTTGTATCGGGGTTGCTCTACAACAAAAGGATGGCAGCTGTTACTTTTATCATTTTTCATAAACCTGATCTTCTTTCCCCAGCATTTCCCAGGTGAGCTCATGAGTGACCAAGTTGGGGGCTTTGGCCTGGCCTCCGCACCTGCTTCCCTCCCATGCCCCCTTCTCCAGGATCTGTTTGCTTCATTAGCTCAACAACTCCCACCTGCTGCGTGATAGCCATTGTCCTGGGCTGAGCTCAGAGGCTGAAGCAGTGGGTCAGATGCACTTTGGCTGACCTGCTTCAGCTTATCAATCTAAACAAATTGGTTTTTAAACAATCAATTATGTTACAGGGGGATGTGTTGGGGAGACATCCTTAAGCCCGCGGATTGCCTCTTCCTCAGGCCTCCCTCATTTTTCACCCAGACGGCTACTAGACTCAAATTACTGTTCTCTGGGACCACTATTTCCTTTATTAAGCAAAAGTAGCCTGCTCCCTCCCTAGAGCCGTCCTATAGCAGCACCTGCCTCCCAGGGGACCAGGCTGATGTCTAGGTCCCCTTTCTGCCCTGGACTGGCCTGGGCACGACAGCACCCATCCCCCTGGGACATCACCTCCCCTGCCCTCTATACCTCCTATCTGGAAAACTCCCCATATCTTTCTAGACCTATCTCCAACTTCACCACCTTCCCCAACACCTCCTCTCTGCTCCCTGGAGCTCACTGCCTCTATCAGAGTATTTATCACCTTGTTTTTGCTGCTATTTCTTTCATTTCTATTTTGCCCACCAGATCAGGAACCCCCTGGCAGGAAGAGCTCAGCTCTGGTTATATTTTCTGCTCCATATATGGCACCCAGTGGTGCTCCCTGTGTGCAGACTGAATGAATGAATAAATGAATGGATGAATAAATGGGAGCAAGTCAGACTGAACTATTGCTTCTCATCCCACTGAGTCCCCATAGCCGAGGAAGGACAAGGTGACAAGACAGTCATCTTCTCTCCAAGTACTCTCCACCCCCCTGACCCCTAAGTCTCCGAGGCTTCTCCTTACCTAAGCCTCCACTTCCCAGAGCTGGCCCTGAATGTCTCAGGTTCTTGACACTGTAACACCAAGCATCCTGGTTTGGGAACAATTTGTATTTCAGGTGCCAATAATATAATCTAAATAAATCCATATTGACTGGCACTCTTGCAGACATTTTCTCAGGTCATTTTGCTGCCCTGTCTCCTTGAATACCCGGGAATGCTGGCCATTGGCCACAGTCAGCTCAATTCAATTAAATGAGCATTTGTCAAGCTCCAAAGTCAGCGCCCACACCTGGCGGATGGGCAGAATCTCCTGTGGAACAGAGATTCTGATTCTGAGGCGTGAGGGTGGGAGTTGGGGGCCCACCACATTTTAGTGAGGCAGAAAAGACACAGGGAAATGCCTTCAGTGGAGGTAACTGGGTGGACAAAAACAACGGGGCACACTGTGGGTAAGGGTGGGCCTGGGGTCCAGACAGAGGAAACATTTGGGAGAGTCAAGTGTAATAAGACAGGACTCAATAATTGCTAGTTTCCCCTCCATTTCTCTAACTAGAAGAGACAGATGATCAATTGACTTGAGAACCAGGTCTGGGTACCAGGTGCTGAGTCAGTGGTGCCGGAGGAACAGGGAGCCATGGGCCACCGAGACTCTGGCTTCCCCTGGCACTGGCCCTGGGACCTGTCCTCCTATGTAACATCTCTGCCTCAGATTCCTTAACAGTTGCAATAAAAGCAACCTCAGGTTTTTAGAACTCTCTTCCTGCCAGACACCAAGTCCAGCCCTTCATTTCAGTCAATCCTTATCAATAGCTCAGTGCAGACTGTCATGTCCTCGTGCAGCAGATGAACTCCTGGAGCGGAAGCGACTTGCCCCAGGTCACACGCTTGTAAGTGACCTGCCGCTCTACACTCCTCTGGGGAAAGACTGGTGTGTGTGGACCAGCTCCACAAGAAGCCTGTAGTCAGCAGCACTCGATAAGACTGGCCTGCCAGAGCCAGGGCCACCCAGGGAAGGGACCTGGTGAGCGGGTAGCCTGCAGGGCTGGGCCCCTGCCTTTCCACCAGGGGTGGTGATGTTGAAGGCAGTGGGGCAAAGCCTCCTTAGAGGAAGAAGATTCCAGTGCCACGCCCCTCTCTAACCAACACTGAGCTGCTTTGTTCTGTGAATACAAGAAATCACCTGCCTGACCAGCACATGGGGGAAGCAGGTTTGGAGGTCTCTGGGGGTTTCTTTCCTAGGCACCAGTACCCTTGGTTTTCTCAGGCGGTAGGTGGCCTGGGTTGCGAGAGGCTAGTGCCTGGTGTCCTCTAGTGGCACAGAGGAACCGTCCTCTGTTTCTGGGCGATCCAGCCAGAACTGGGTAGGGCAGCCCAGACAGGCTTTCCTCCCCAAGGGGTATTTCAATCACCGTCCCCGAGTGGTCATCGAGATGAGTGGGGAGGAGAGAGGACTTGGAATCTGAAGGCTGGGATTAGGGCCTCGGCTCCATAGCTGCCTTGGGTTCTTCATGTGTGAGATGGAGAAGTCTAGGCCTCCCCACCTGCCTCTCAAGAGCCACCTCCTCAAATCCTATTTTGGACATTATGAGTGATAGCTCTCTGTCAATTCAAATGTGCTACCAAGGAGCAAGTACTGTGTTCGTGAGAAAATAAGTGACATGTAAATCCAGAATAGTAAGGAAGGGCGGGGAGTCGGGAAGGAACTGGAGCAGAGGGAGCAGGAAAAGGAGAAGCCTATCCAGGTGATGGGGAGCAGGAGGGCAAGGCCACGGAGGGCAGCAGGAAGGAGGTAGCAGAGACAGACACATCTGTTTCAGGCAGAGAGCCTTTTGGGGAGATGCAGATAATGGTGCTGGAAAAGGAAGCCCATAAATGTTTGGTGCTTTTTCCTTTCTCTTAATTCAAAATGTAACAGGGTGGTCCCAGGAAAGGGCAGTTATACTTGCCTCAATAAAACAGAAAAAAATAAACTATCTCCTTCTTTGAGCGGTGGCAGAAAGGGCAAGAGCTGTCAGGACACTGTCACCTGCTGAGGTGACTTAGGTTGCATTGAGATTTCACTCAAAGCAATGGCTACCCTGGGAGGACAGGTGGTTATTGTTCTTTTTCCATTTTAATGAAAATAAAATAAACTGCAACTGAAACGGATGAATGACTTGCCCGAGGTCGCCTGATAGACAAAATGACTATCACAAACTGGGTCTTTGTTCTTTCTGTTGCCTGGAGTTTATTAGCTAAACTGGCAGAAAGAAAATAATCTTTACTGTGATTTAAATGAAAAGACAAAGGAAATTCAATTTAATCCTGACAGGATGCAGGGTGGACCAGTAACAGAACCCACACGCCCATGGCCATGACGCATCAATTGTTCTGGATCCCAGAGGCAGACTTCTCAGCCTCTCTGGGCTGCCCACTGGCGAAGTCCCTCAGTGGCAAGCAAGTCCTTGACATAGAACCAAGTCTGACATGTTGCTACTCTAGCCCATTCTCTACATTTTTTTCCTCTTATTTTCAAGGAAGAGAGAAATTTTCTCCACATAATTCCTCCTAAAATAGAGAACTGGGGGCCTCCTGGTGGCGCAAGGGGTTAAGATGCAGCACTTTGAAGCTATCCGCAGCCACTGCAACACTAGTTCCATCCTCAGCCAGGGAGGTGACCCACATGGCTCAGCAGACCTCTCCTGTCTCCCCCACTGCTCCCTCAGCAGTGTATTTCAGTCAGTCTGCCTGTTCTGCTCCCCATTCTGTCTCTGGTGAATCCTCTCACCCCCTATACCTCTGGCCTGTACCCCAGTTCTTGTATGCAAAAATAAAATAAAATAAAATAAAATAAAATAAAGAACTGTGCTGACTTTGATTTCTGCCCCAATCTCTTTTCCCTTAAACATTGCAGGGGGCGCTCGTGGAGCCTCCCTGCTGGTGCAGGGGTTAAAGTCTCAGCACTATCAACCTATCAATAGTCACTGCAGCACAAGTTCAATCCCTGGCCAAGGAGCTAACCCACATGGTGCAGCAGACCACTCCTTTCTCACCCGATGCTCCCCTTAGCAGTGTATCTCAGCAGATATGCCTGTTCTGCTCCCCACTCTGTCTCTGGTGAATCTTCTCACTGCCCAACCCCCACCCCCTCACCTGCTTCTCTGGCCTACACCCCATTCTCATATGCATAAATAAATAAAAATAAATCTTAAAAAAAAAACCACATTGCAGAGGGGACTTCCTTTTACCTGATGCAGAGGAGGTGACGCAGCCTAAAGCTGTATAAAATGGCAAGTGCCTTTGTAAGAATAAAGCTTAACAACAGTGAGGTTGCAATTCCTGGAATCCTAGATTCTAAGAACCAGAGTCTGTAACCATTAGATTAGCCTAACAGTCGGATTCCTAGAATCCACATCTGAAGCTGTCCAATTACCCTAAGGGACCCATTCTGTATGCCTGTTTAAATGCTTAATTTTGGTGCTCAGTGTCCAACCCTGTCTGGGCGCGGCCACTGGGTTGGTTCCACTCCAGGGGTTCGGACCCTAGCTCGAGCTAGCTAATAAAGGCCATTTTTGCATCGAACTTGGGTCTCGGTCATTCTCGGACTTGGCACCGGTGTGCTCTAAATCTTGGAGGGCTCCACATGCTGAAAAAGTTCTGAGGCAGCCCTGGAGGGAGGGACAGGGTCTATTAATAGAGGTACCCCTGAAATAGGGTGGTCAGGACAGAAATTCTCAAAGTGTCCCCACATCCCAGCCAACTGAGCCTAGTACAACATTTCAGTCACTCTTGTTAAACACTTGTGATTGAGTAAAAAGTAGTCAGCACTAAATAAATAGTGATTATCAGGCCCATGCATGGGCCAGGATATGCTCAGGGCTCTCACCCCAGTAACTGTAACAGGATGGTGCCTAGAACAGGGGAAGTTCCAGGTTCCCTGCCCCACCCAAGGGAGGGTGGAGCTGAGCAGGGAGAGAAGAAGACGCAGAGGAGACTGGAGAAGGAAGGAAGCAGAATGGAGAGCAGGAGGGGGACCTGGAGGAGGCACAAGGAGTAGAGAGACATGTGAAGAAACTACTACACTTGCCTTTTGGTCATGGACTGGGTGAAACAGATGTGGGTGAGAGATCCATGGGGAGGTGACAATGGCAGCTTTTATCTTGATTTTGATTTTGCTCTTTTCCTTCCAGACTTGTCTGGTTGTTTCTAACCCTTATCTGTGGGTCCCTGCCAGAAGGTGCTTTAGACTGTGGCAGGCTTTTGGGCTTCACTCTGGGCCAATCCCATTTGGGTGGATTTTACCCACAAGGGAAGAATGGGTAACTTTGGGTGCTTGATTTAGAAACCATATTCTTTGTCTTTTCTGTATTGTTTACTAATTATATTAAAGTTCCTTCCCATTAAAGATCTTATATGTTTTGTCTTGATGCGGCAGATGGTAGACCCTATTTAGAGCAGGCAGGTTTGGGGGTTCTGGGAGGGTGCCCCTCCCCCTGCTTTGTAACATAACCAAAAGCCTCCTCAGGAATAAGAGAGCCCCACCTGACATTAAGCAGAAGAGTTGTTATTTATTTATTCGTTCATTCACCTGTGTTTATAGGGTGCTATGCACTAGGACAGCGGGTGGGGATGGCCTACAACCTAGACGCACCCAAGCTGGTGGGGGAGACAGACAGGTAAGCAGATGACCACACAGATGTACTAAGTAAGCATCATTGGGGAGGAGACCAGTTCCACAGGAGTCCAAATGTGGGATCTCCAGCCCCCCCTTGTTCTCAGGGATATTGTCTTGGTGCCCAGAGTTCCTGCTCATCAGCTAGGCATAGGGCCATGTAGGGGGCCTCTTAACCAAGGGCACAAGTGCTGGTATGAGGAAACCAGTATCGGCTGAAAACAGCAGGCAGATATTAGAATACAGATAATATGCTTTGACCAGCAGGAACAATGGAAACCGCCCCTCCCCAAGACAATAGCCTCTGGCCACTCCATCCTAGCTTATATCCCATTAACTGTTTCCCCCAGGCATGTACACTTCCTATGTACTTGCCCCACCTTTGTACCTGATTCCAACAAATGCGAGACTGCCTTTGGATGAGGCCTGCACATTACTTCCGGTGTAGCCCCTCTAGGCTGCTCACTGCTTCACATGGACTTTGAGTTATCTCTCTCATCCCGCGCTGCTCCCAACACTGCAGCCCCCGGGAGGCAACATCCATAGCCAGGCTCCAGCCCATCGTGAGGTTGCACACAGAAGGTGGGCTTAGGTGAGGGAAGAGATTGGGGCACCAATGACCTGCCTGTCCACCTTTGCCAAGGGAGGTACTTTTGTGCCCAGACCGGCCACAGCTCAAGACCCATACCAACCCTGTGCTCAGGGCCCACGCCAGCCCTGACCACCCATCTCAGAACCCCTGCTCCAGCGCCACACAACCAAGAACCTCTAAAGGTTTTCAAGACATGTTTTGTTGCCAGATAATGCTAAGTCAATGCAGTACAAAAAAAGTCAATGACTGAGTGTCTCAGCCCTGGCCCCACCTGTCAAGTTCCCTCTGCATCTGCTCCCACTGCCCATTGACATTTTGTGTATCCTTCTAGAGTTTCTTTTTTTAAAAAAAATAAAAAGATTTATTTATTTATACAAGAGCTGGGATACAGGCCAGAGGCACAGGAGGGTGAGAGGATTCATCAGAGACAATGGGAAGCAGAACAGGCAGACAGACTGAAAACACTGCTGAGAGAAGCGGGCGAGTTAGGAGAGGTCTGCTGCACCATGTGGGTAGCTCCCTGGCTGGCCAGGAATCAAGCCCGTGCTACAGAGGCTGCAGACAGCTTCACAGTGCTGCGCTCAACCTGCTGTGCCACCCGGGAGGCCCTCCTTCTAGAGTTTCTTTATCCACTTTTGTATTTGCTCCCTTTCTCACATACAGGTAATCTATATGCACACAGGTTTGGATATGAAAAGAGGTGTGTTTCACTTTCAAAATGCTATTGTTTTCCCGGGCGTGGTGGCGCGCGCCTGTAGTCCCAGCTACTCGGGAGGCTGAGGCTGGAGGATCGCTTGAGCCCAGGAGTTCTGGGCTGCAGTGCGCTATGCCGATCGGGTGTCCGCACTAAGTTCGGCATCAATATGGTGACCTCCCGGGAGCGGGGGACCACCAGGTTGCCTAAGGAGGGGTGAACCGGCCCAGGTCGGAAACGGAGCAGGTCAAAACTCCCGTGCTGATCAGTAGTGGGATCGCGCCTGTGAATAGCCACTGCACTCCAGCCTGGGCAACATAGCGAGACCCCGTCTCTAAAAAAAATAAAAAAAAAAATAAATAAATAAAATAAAAAAAAAATGCTATTGTTTTCACCTAGTCACATGTTGCTTTCCACGTTCGGATTTGTTGGTCAAAGTGTAGTCCAGGTCAAAGTTTGTAAGTATTTTGATTAGCTACCCAGAAAGCCTGTCTGTTCAGCCTGGCGGGGTGAGGCGAGAGCAGTCAGGCTCTCCAGAGTCCTGGTGTCCCTCAGAGAGTGTTGCTTAGTAACGGCCACGAAGTCATGTGGGGGACTAGAGGAGCTGGTGTGTGTGTGTTCCCTCACAGCCTGCCAGGAGGAGGCAGTGGAATCAACTTTCAGTCTTTCAATGAGGGGAATCATACTTCCTTTTTAACCAGCAATTGAAAGTAAAATAAACCAAATTAGAAATCAAGCGAGAAGTCCACCTCAATCCCAATGCAACTGCGGTTATCAGTGGAGTAGAGGTTGTGCTCTGGTTTATAAGAGAGCAAAATTCAGGCCATGCATGAGTGTTTTTCTGGGCTCCTGATTGAAGTCAGTTATGAAATGACATTGAGACTTGCTCCAGGCTCATGTGCCCCTTCCCACCCAGGCCTGAGAGGAGAGAAGGGAGGGGGCAGGAACTTGGAGAGCACCCTCCCTAGTTCTTCCTCGCCCCTTCCCATGCTGCCTTTTCCTCTGCCTTCCCTTATTTTCCTTATTGCCTCTGTGTCCACATCTGTCCTCAGCTCTTGTGGGGCAGTCTTACTGACAGGTCACACACAGGGCCTGGAAGGCCACTTGGCACAGAGGGAGCATTCAACAGATAATTATCAAAAAGGCTTTCCTAAACTCTAGTGCCAGTTCCTACTCCTAAAAATGACTTGCAAGGGGCACTCAGGTGCTTTCCTGGTAACCCAGGCACCTAGCTGAACATAGCTCTTGAACCTGTCCAGTGCCTCACACACCACTCAGGGAGTTACTAGCCCTTCGGGCTCTGACTATGTACAACTCTGGCGCCAGGCCCAGTCAGCTCTGTGAGAAGGTGGGCATTTGGGACACAGTTGACATACCAGGGAGGTGACCAGAACTGATTTCCTAGGATGGCCTTCTCCCTCTCCCTGGAGGATTGTAGTCACACCCACCTTGAATCAAATCTGGCCCTGACCATACCTGGTCAGAGTTCATAAACAAATGGGTTCTGAGCAGGTGAAAACTCACCTGAGCCAGGTGACCCCATACACTATAACACTGGCAGTTACCAGGGCCTCAGAATAGGTTTCTTAATGCACTTAAGCCTGGGAAGGGGGTGACGTTACAGAGGTTGGAGGAGAAGAGCGGACAATCTCCTGTCATCTAGGACAGCAAATCCTGGGCAGAGATTTGGTATCAGATGTGGATTTGAACCCTGGAACCTAACTAATTAAATTAACTTACTAGGGCCTCCCTGGTGGCACAAGGGGTTAAGACACAACCTATGAAGCTGTCCGCAGCCTCTGCAGCATGAATTCAATCCCCAGTGAGGGAGGTGACCCACATGGCACAGCAGACCTCTCCTGTCTCGCCCACTGCTATATTTCAGTCGATCTGCCTGTTCTGTTCCCCACTCTGTCTCTGGTGAATTCTCTCACCCTCCTGCACTTCTGACTGTACCCAGTGCTTATATAAATAAATAAATAAATCTTAAAAAAAAAAAAAAAAAAGTGTTGTGCTCAGAGCCCACGCCAGCCCTGACCATCTGTTCCAGTACCACGCGACCAAGAACCCCCTCAAGGTTTTCAAGATGAGTTTTGTTGTCAGGTAACACAAAGTCAATACTTCCTTTGTATTGAGGCCCTTCTTTTTGCTGCTGAGTGACACCACATTGTGTGGGCACAGCACACCTTACCTGCTCACCAGTTGGAACTTTGGATTTCCATTTTGAGACCTAAGGCTACCTTAAGGCTACTCTTAAGGTCATAATTTCCATTTATGAATGATGCTGCTCTAAACATTCACGTGCAAGTTTCCATGTGGGCATGTCTTTATTTCTCTTGGGTTGACACACTTCGGAGTAGAGTTTTTGGATCATGTGACTCTGCACTTAACCTTAACTGCCAGACTGTTTTCCGAAGTGGTTGCACTATTCTACATTCTTACAAAGACATGAGGGTTTTATTTTCCCCACTTCCTCACAAGTATTTGGTTTTTTTTAAAGATTAATTTGTTTATGCATACAAGAACTGAGGTGTAGGCCAGAGGTGCGGGAGGGTGAGAGGATTCACCAGAGTGGGGAGCAGAACAGTGGATCCACCAAAATACACTGCTGAGGGGAGCAGCAGGCAAGGCAGGAGAGGTCTGCTGTGCCATGTGGGTCACCTCCCTGCCCTGCTGGGGATTGCTGCTGATAGCTTCATAGTGCTGAGACTTAACTAACCCCTTGCGCCACCAGGGAGACCCCAGATTTAAAGCTACTTTTTAAAAAAGATTTATTTATTTATGCATACAAGAACTGGGGTGTAAGCCAGAGGTGAGGGGAGGGGGTGATAGGATTCCCCAGAAAGAGTAGGCAGATCTACTTAAGTACACTGCTGAGGGGAGCAGCAGGTGAGGCAGGAGAGGTCTGCTGCACCATGTGAGTTGCTCCCTAGCCTTGATAGCACTGTCTTTAACCCCTGTGCCACCAGGGAGGTCCTTAAGGCTACTCTTAAGGTCATAATGAGATTTGACAGAAAGGTTTTGCAAAGGGCCTTCTATAGACTCGTGCTTCAAAATGAAGGGTTTTTGAGTTGTTGTATTTGTCATTCTGGCTCCATAGAAATGAAACTTTCCCATGGGTTGTTCGGTGTTGGAGCCAGGGCAGCCCTGGGTGGGGGAAGGGAAGGCTCTCCCTGCTTCTTAGCGGGAGATAGTGCCACTTATGAGGGGTCCACTTCATTGTACATGTTCTGTTGAGCAACTGCCCATTGTCTCATTTCATACCAGGACCTTTTGATGAAACCTTGAGGTTAGAGATATTCGTAACTTCTGTAGGTTGTCTAGTTCTAAGAGGTAGAGGCTAAGATTTGAGCCCAGAGCTGAGGCTGATGCCAATGCCACCGACGGTGGGCTCCTGCAGACAAGCACCAGGCATACAGCCTACATGGGTAAATCACAGGCTGGGTCCAGCTATGTGAGCAGCACATCCAGCCTCAGCTGCTGGGGGGGCGGGAGAGCCAGTGGCTGAGAACACAGATGCTTCCACCATTGACCAGCAGCTCAACTGGAGTAAGCAACCTGCTTACTGGGTATCTTCTAGAAAAAGAATAGCCAGGGTATCTTCTAGAAAAAGAATAGCCCAATGAAGAGGGCAGCTGGAGTCACAAGTTGCCTGGCCCACAAGGAAGCAAGCAGCTTCCTCCTTGGTGTATTGGCTGCAGCACCACCCCACCCTGGCCCACCTTAGAACAAAATCTCCAAACCCTGACCCAGGGGCTGGGTGGAACAGTGTCATTATAGCTCTCAGGGCCTGGCCCCACATTTCCTCATTTCTACTTACACTAGGGCGTCAGAATTCTCTAGAACAATGACAACAGAGAGCATAAGAAAAGCAGCATTTAGAAAAAAATTAAAACTTTATTCAAGGAGCTAAATTTTGCAGCACTGAATAACACATTTTAAACAGTACACCTACAAAACAAGAGTTAAATACAAGCATCATCTCATTTCATGTATTTCTGATTGTGACGGCTCTAAGCTGCTTGTTTCTTTTCCATGTATTAAAATAATTTATTATTATTGTCAGGTTTTGTGCCTCTCACCTCCTTCAGTTGGCATCAAACTGCCCTGCTTTGGGTTCCAGTTGGGGACTTCCCCAGACCACCCTGTCTCTCCCTCCTCCTACAGCGGGAGCTGTGCAGGGCTGTCTGGCTGACGGCACTGACATCCCCTCATAGCACCTTCCACCATGAATCAGAGGAAACTGGTAGTCTTGGTCTGAACAGATTTAAGATTTTATCACAAGGACCCGAACACCACCTGAGCCTGCCATCTCCCTGCGCAGCCCCTCAGTCAAGGGCTCTGGTCATAGAGAAGGGCACAGGTGCCTTAGTCCTTCTTGCTTTCCGGGGCTGGATTTCTTGTGAGGAGCATCCCTGGGCTGGAGGGGGTCATTGTGGACACCGTGGGGGATTCCAGTTTCACTCTGTCCAGGAGGGTCTTCTTGAGGGCAGCTGGAGAGATCTTTTCCTGGTCAGCCATGGACTGCAGCTCTCTGCAAACAAAACCCCACAAGGGTTGAAGAGTCAGAGCTTCCCTCACAAGGCTTCCCCATGTACACAACCCCCGAGCCCTGTTGCCTTGCTACCACCAAAAAGTAGAACCCCCAAACCAAATGTTCCCCAAAACTTCTCAGAAGTCCACTAAATTAAGTATGGGTACAGATGTAGTGTTTGAAGTGGTACCTGGATCATATGTGGTATGATTTCCCATACACAGAGGTGAAGTTAAATCCTGTCTCCATCACTTATTAGCTATCTGACCTTGGGAAAACTCTCTGAGCCCCAACATCCTCATATATAATCCCAGGTATCAGAACCACAGTGAGAATTAAACACCTACAAACCGTTAGAGAAATAAAATCTAGTAAGACATGGCTTATTAACTGAGTAGACTCCCCCAATGGGCCAAACAGAAGGTTCTGCAAGACTATCAAAACCAGGCCAGAAGCTGGCTGGGAACCGAAGGCCTAGGGCTTAAAAAGAAAGTGACCCACCTTGTTCGGATGCAGGAAGCCTCAACTGCATTGATGAGCAGAGAGCGGAAGCCCCCACTCTCCAGGAAGTGCAGGGCATGGATGGTGGCCCCTCCTGGAGAGCAGACATTGTCCTTGAGCTGTCCTGGATGCTGCTCCGAGTCTAGCAGCATCTTGGCAGCCCCCTGTGGCAGGAAGGGAGGATTAGAGAAGAAAGCTGCCAGGCACGTTGGGACAGGTTTCTTCACACCCACTGCTCTGCCCCAATCCCTAGCGCAGCTTCCCAACCAACCCCTGCCCCCAGCTCAGCAACAAAACCCCTTCTTGGCATTGGTGGTGGGCTGGATGTGAAAGTATACAATTGTAGAGGTTTGAACCTATAACTCCCAGAGTAGATACAAAGATGAAAATCTACTTGACCTCAGTAAACATAATTTAGGGAAAAAAATCATTCTACCCCCTAGGCCAGAGCATGCAGGGGCGTAGATACTGACCAGCAAGGCCTGGGCCCCCAGTCGGACAGCCAAGCGCCGAGGTAGGCCCATCTTCACTCCTCCATCAGCCAGTGCATCCAAGGCCATGAATGCCTGTGGAGACACTCATTAAGCAGCAAGCACTACCACTCAAGGGCGCTGCCCAGGGTCTTGCTAATGTCTGGAACTAGTTCCAAGGATCAGCCTCCTCCACCAGTGAGCTGCACCCTAGAGGCAGACAACACCCCCAGCCCAATCCTGCCTGCCAGCCCATCTTGCTCTCTTGGTCCCTGGAAGGCAGAGTGAGGATCTGAGGGGCTCACATAGGCAGGCCCACTACCACTGAGCCCTGTGACGGCGTCAATCAGGTCCTCCTCCACTTCTGTGCAGAAGCCCACGCTGCTCATGAGCTGCTCCAGGAGCTGTCCATCTTCCACTAGGGCATGCGTGCCTGTGGCATACACGGTGGCACCCTCCCGCACGACCACAGGTGTGTTGGTCATGCAGCGAATCACTTTGGGGGCTGGCTGGAACGCCATCAGCTTCTGGAGCAAGGTAGAGGGCAAGTAAGTTGCCAGGACACAGTCCCCACCAGCACCCACCCCTTAGCTGCCACTCCTAGGCCATTCCTCTCAACACATGGCATCAGGGCTGACATGGGTACCTTCTCCACAGAGCTGATGGTGACACCGGCGGCACACGAGACCACGATATGCCTGGCCTGGACGTCAGCCCCAATCTCATCCAGGATGAAGGGGATGATGTGCGGCTTCACAGCCAGGAACAGGACATCACTGTGCTTCACTGTCTCCTTGTTGCTCCGGGTCAGGTTCACACCCATTTTCTGTCGGAGGAGATTCACAGTGCTGGGGCAGCCTTCCTAGGCTCAGGCCCTCCCAAAAAGCAGCCAAAACCCCAGCAAGCCCACTATGCACTGCAGGCAGGAATTCCCTACCCTATCCTCTCAGGGTCTGCCTCTACCTCCACTGGCACCAAGTTTTCCAATTACGTGGGCAAATGAGCATAGGTGCTGGGCACTGGCAAGTTACTTCATGGGAACCAGAAAACTCCATGGGAAACAGAAATGAGGGACAAGTTACTCCCTCATTCCCACCAACCCTCTGGCACCCAAAGGAACCCATGGCCAGAAGGCTCCATGGCTGGAAAGTGGCAAAGACAAAGGTGAAATGCTAGAACCTAATGGTCATGCCCAACCGCAAGCCTGGCTGCTTGCTCATCAGACTGCGTGGCTCCTATGGGTCTGGGGCCAGTTGGCAGACACCCATCTCTAGATGCACTTCTCAGACAGAAAAGCAGGACCCTCCAGTGCCAGGAACATGCCCCATCCTAGACACAGACACTGCCTGTCTTCCCCCTCATTAGACAAAGTCGTCCAGACCACCCAGGTTTGGGTGAAGACTTGGGATATTCTTTGTTTTTGGAGAGAAACTGACTCCAGGTTCTTTCCTCTTATTTATGCTCAGAATAACTCAGCAAAGTGGCTATTGTGGCCTCCACCTTATATAAATCAGGAAAAGTGAGCTTCAGAGTGGTTGAAGACTTTAAAGTCATACAATCAGTTAATGAAGAAAAACAAGTACAACGTGTCACCGGCTTAATAACCAGCCATTTTTTCAACTTTAAGACGATGTGAAAGCAATATGCATTCAGTAGAAACAGTACTTCAAATTCTGAATTTTGATCTTTTGCTGGGCAAGCAGAGGCGAGGCTCTCTGACGCCCGGCAGCAGCACAGAGACACAGCTGACACTTGATCATGAGGGTGAACAGCTGACACTCCATAGACTGGTTTTCACTCTCATTGCAGTATTCAGTAAATTACATAAGATAGCCAGTCCTGGACCTCCCTGGTGGCTCAGGGGTTAAAGTCTCAGCACAATCAAATGCTATCTCCAGCCACTGTGGCATGAGTTTGAGTCCCTCCTCCAGGAACTAAGCCACATGGCGCAGCAGACCTCTCCTGTCTTGCCAGCTGCATGCCTCAGCAGTGTCTTTCAGTCAGTCTGCCTGTTCTGTTCCCCACTCTGCCTGGGGTGAATCCTCTCATCCCCCACACCTCTGGCCTAGACCCCTATCTTGTATGCATAAATGCCTTTGGTGGGGGAGATGATGTATTTATGCATACAACAGCTGGGGTAGGGGGGGGGTGGTGGTGGCGGGTAAGAGGATTCACCAGAGGCAGAGTAGGGAGCAGAACATGCAGATTGGCTGAAATACACTGCTGAGGGAAGCAGCAGGCGAGACAGGAGAGATCTGCTTCGCCATATGAGTTTCTCTCTGGCCAGCCAGGATGGAACTTGTGCTTGTAGAGGCTGCGGATTGCTTCATAGTACGGTGCTTAATCCCTTGCACCACCAGGGAGGCCCCAATAAAATAAATCTTTAAAAAAAAAAAAATGATAGCCAACCCTTTGTTATAAAATAGGCATCGTGTTAGAAGATTCTGCTCAACTACAGGCTAATATAGTGTTCCAAGCACATTTAAAGTAGGACGTTTGTTAAGTGTATTAAATACACTTCCAATTTATGACAGCTTCAACTCAGGATGGGTTTATTGGGAAGTAGCCCCACAGTAAATTGAGGACAATCTGAATTTCCGGGATACCTACTACCTGTCTGGTGCCTTCCACACATAATTACCTAAATTAATCTTCCAACCACCCCAGTGTGTGGTTTTGAAGCCACATGGTGGGCACTGCCTGTTGCGCCCACCACACTGAACTGCCCCAGGGACGGTGGAGATAGTGGAATTCCTGGCAGGCAGGTCAGCGCCGAGGAAGACCAGCACAGGGGCCAGGCCTCTCTCAGACCACCCTTCCCCTGGGTTTCCACCCACTTCCCCACTTACCCTGAGCGAGGACACAGTGGGCAGATCCATTTCTGGGGAGCTGGCTATTATTTTGTGAGCCGACAGGATGCCTGTAGAAGACAGGGCTTTTAAACAGGGGATCATGGCCCAGCCTGTTGCCACCATTTCCAAGGAAAGCAAAAACAAAACCCTCAGGCTCTGACATATGGTCCCCTCCGCGCCTCCCCTTCAATCCCTTACGCCAACAAAAGACTCTCTCGGCTACTTAAGGGAGACTCATCTCCCCCACCAAATGCAAAAAAACGCAACTGCCCCGTAATTCATTCCCGCATCCATCACGCTGGCGGGGAGAAGACCGTCCACCGGCGAGGCCGGGGCCGCCCGCGCCCCCGCCCCCCGCGCTCGCCTGCGGCCGTGAAGCCCCGCGCCAGCGCACAGGCCAGCTGGCCCGCGCCGATGAAGCCCACGCTCATGGCCCCGGCTCCGCGCGCGGCGGCGGCCGCAGGACTCGGCCCGGCTGGGCTCGGAGGGCTCCCGGGCAGGGTAACCGGCGCGAGAGCACAGGCGGCCCCGCGGCCTCCGGCGCCAGCGCCCGCAGCCAGATCCGCGCCCCTCCCCGCCGCGCCCGGGCGCCACGCGGCCGCTCCCGCGACGGCCAATCCGCAGCCGGGGGCGCCGGCGCCGCGGCTGTGACGGGCCCGGCCTGCGCCCGCCCTGCGCGTCGGGTGGGCGGCGCCGGCGCGGCCGCCGCGCGGGAGGCCGGGATTTCCGCCCGCGGTGCGCCCCGCCCCCGCCCCGCCCGGGGCTGAATTCGGGGTCCGGCGGGTCCCGGGTGGGAGGCTGGGACGAGGTTCGGCTAATCGTGTTTCTGGTTCCGGCGCGCAGCCGCCCCGGCGGCGCAGGGTGGCCCCAGGATGCCGTTTGAAGGGGTGAAGGGGGCTCTGCTGGGGGCTTCAGGCCGGGCTGGAGCGCGGACCGTGGGGCCCAGGCGCCTCCCAGGGCGCCGGGATTGGCCGGGTTGGAGCTGGGAGACCCCCGACTTCTGCTCGGTCCGGGCCACGCGGGTACGGTACGGTGCAAACACGGTTTATTTATGTGAATTTGCATGGCCCTCCGGAATTGATGCAAATAGGGTTGGCTCCTCTGTTTAAGGAAAGATCGGACTGGCCAACGTCTAAGGGAGGGCTGAGACTTTCAGTCCCTCCCACTGTTATAGGACAGGGAGAGGGGCAGCCCAAAACCCCGCAAACCTGCCTATTTTAAATGGGTTCTGCCATCCGCCGCATCAACACAAAACATAGGAGACTTTAATGAAAAGGAACTTTAATAAAACTAAGAAACAATACAGGTAAGGCAAAGAATCTAGTTTTTAAATCAAGCACCCAAAGTTACCCATCCCCTCGTGGGTAAAAGTCCATCCAAATGGGATTGGCCCAGAGCAAGGCCCCAAGGCCTGCCACAAGTCTAAAGCATCTTCCAGTGGGGACCCACAGAAAAGGGTCACAAACAACAAGCAAACAACAAGCCCGGAAGGAAAAGAGCAAAATCAACATCAAGATAAAAGCTGCCATTGTCACCTCCCCATGGGTCTCACCCACATCTGTGTCACCCAGTCTATGACCAAAAGACAAGCGCAGTTTCTTCACGTGTCTCTAGGCTCCATGCGCCTCCTCCAGGTCTCCTGGCTCCATCCTGCTTCCTTCCTCAGTCTCCTCTGCAGCTTCTTCTCTTCCTGCTCAGCTCCACCCTCCCTTGGGTGGGGCAGGGAACCTCCCCTTTTCCTGGGGACCACCCTGTTACACCACCACAACTTGCATTTAAAAGCTCCTCCAATGTGATGTTTCCTTTTCCATCAGTACTGGGTGTAAGTAAAGAATCATGGGGAGCAGGTGACAGAAACATACAGAAACGTAAGGTGTCCCCGGAGAACTCGGGAGCCCAGAGAGAACTTTCTCCACTTTTCTACAGTCCTTTCCCTGTAACCTGCGCCCGCTCCCCCAGCAGGGGCCGCTCTGTAATTTTCCTTTTTCCTTTGGTTGATCCCTCTCCTGAGCAAATACGGGCCCTGTCTCTGCACCCTTTAGAGTCGGGACCAGATATTTACAACCATTTACTAATAAAACAAAATAATATTTCTATATTTTCTATTAGAAAAGTAATACATGCATATTGTGGAAAATACTGAAAAAGTAAAAGAAAGTCAAAATCCTGTCTCATAATCATAGTTCCTTGCACTGTTACAATCTGTGCATTTATTCCATTGTTGAAATAAATGATAAACAGTTTTGAAATGTTTGTACTACATATATGATAAGCATTGTCCAGTGTCACTGAAGTTATTTAAAAGATCTTTGTGACTACTTAGCATTCCATCAGATACGTGCACTATATTTATTTAACCATTCCCTCAAAGACCATCATTATTAATTCACTCAATATACACTTACTAAACTAGGCTCTGGGGATACAACCCTGAACAAAACAGACAAAAGTCCCTGTAATATTAAATCATATTAATTTTTGAGTTATAATTCATACTACTTGATAACACTACTTAAATATTAACTTAGTGAGGTCCTCTATATGAGATTTCTGGGTTATCAGCACGGTTACAGGTTACCAGCATGTACTGTGACTTCAGAAATTTAAACTAGCTGAAGGAAGGGTGTACCCTTGGGAAGGTACAGGGGAGCACGCTAACTAGGAGGAACACTGACATCATGAGGACCCCAGAAACTGGAAATAGAATCCACACTGCCAGCATTCTTCCTTTCTTTTTTTTTTTTAAGGTTTTATTTATTTTTATGTAGAAGAACTGGGGTACAGGCCAGAGGTGCAGGGAGTGAGAGGATTCACCAGAGACAGAGTGGGGAACAGAACAGGCAGACACTGACATACACTGCTGAGGGGAGCAGCGGGCGAGACAGGAGAGGTCTGCTGCGCCATGTGGTTTGGCTCCCAGGGACGGTGCTGCAGTGGCTGCGGATAGCTTCACAGTGCTGAGACTTTACCCCTTTCGCCACCCTTCCCTTCCTGTTTTCTTTTTCACTCATCTCTAACATGCCTCCACTTAGCCTTATTCTACCTTACTGCAGAGGAGTCTTGTCAAGCAGCAGGAAAGTTGGGAGCCACCCTTGTCCACAGCTTCCCAGTGCTGCCTGTTCCTCTGAGGGGTACTTGAGCTGCCCTTAGTCGATTTAGGAGACTGCAGGCCCCTTCTGCTTCTGCTCTCTGGCTCTAACCTCTCACAGAAGAGTTTATGCCAAAGCCAAGATGGGGTAGGGGGTGTGTGTTGGGTGAAGGGGGCACTGATATCTCCTGTCAGGCCCCTTATACATATCCATCCTTTACCTGGTTGCTGGGTATCTCCTACCTCAGCATTTTCTCAGCAGAGATGAAATGTGAGGCCTCCAGAGCCTTAGAAAGGAAACCAGAGGAAGGTAGGGGGTCGTGTGCAGATTATCTCACTGGTGCTAATTAGGAAATTCCAGATTGATAAGTTTAGGATTACACTTTTGGGAAAGGTTGAAACTGTAATAGGTATTACGTCTGGGGTGGGGGTGTGCAGCCTGCATGAAGGACTCTGTCTAGGGCCTGTTTTTTTTCTATTTGTACACACCTAAGCAGATGACAAGTTCCCTTGCCCCTAATCCTTCCTGATTTAGGAACCTCTCCAGGGAGGCACATTTTTTGCAGGTATTTATATTTTTGTTATTACACCATTAATCCATGTAAATTGTAGAAAATAAAACAGAATTAGATCAAATGGGAACATGAGCATTACCTTGAATCCCACTGCCCAAGGAAAACCAATGTGATTCTTGGAGTTTAACCCTACACTTGTTTTTCCTATGCAGTAAGGCACATGTTAAGCTTGTTTTTATAACAAGTATGTGCTCATGTTGTATGTAAATAGATTTTTTTAAAAGATTTATTTATTTATATACAAGAGCTGGGGTACAGGCCAGAGGTGTGGATGGTGAGAGGATTCACCAGAGACAGAGTGGGGAACAGAACAGGCAGATCCACTGAAACACACTGCTGAGGGGAGCAGTGCGCGGAACAGGAGAGGTCTGCTGTGCCATGTGGGTTGCTCCCTGGCTGGCGGGGGATTGAACTCGCTCTGCAGTGCTGCCAATAGCTTCACAGGCTGTGTCTTAACTTCTTGCGCCACCAAGGAGGCCCAATAGATCATTTTGTATGTAAACAGAAGATATGTAAAAACAAAAATAATTTTGTTTTAGGCTGGTGGGATTATTGGTGGTTTTCAATTCATTCAAAATTATCATCTTTGATGTTACTTAATCTTTTGAATGAAAAAAATGTAATGACATCATACTTCTAATGGGATTTGATATACTATCTATTAGTTTGCCATAATAATTCACTGCAAGATTGGCTATTTTGTGGGTCAGGAGTCTGAGTGGGCCCAGCTTCTTTCTCTGCTCCAGGTTCTGCAGTTCAAATCAAGACAGCTTATCTAGGCTCTTCTCTGGAGGCTTTGGGAGAACTGACTTCCAGATTGATTTCCATTCTTGGCAAATTTTGGCTCCATGTGTCTGTAAGTTTAAGGTTCCCTTTCTTTGGGGACTGTTAACTGGAGATTGTTCTCTCTTCTAGAGGTCGTTCATATACGCTGGCTGATGGCACCCCATTATCTTCAAGGCAACAATGGCAAGTTGAGTCCTTCTCATGCTTCAGATATCTCCAACCTCTTCTTCTGCCTCCTCTCTCCTGCTTCCAGTTAGAGAAAGTTCTCTCCTTCAAAAGGATCATTTGATTAAATCGAATGCACCTAGATAATTAAAGCTAATATCCCTATTTTCAAGTCAAACCTCAATTGTATATGCAACATCTCCTTTGTCATGTAACAATATAATCACAGGTTCCAAGGACTAGGGCATGATTTACTTGAGAACACTCTCCCTGTGCTGAAGAGCATATCCTTACATTTTGAAATGAAGCCAATCTCCTGGATATTTTTTAGCTCACGTGTGAACAAGCAATCCTTGTTATTGATTGGAAATCCAGAGACCTTTCAAAGCCACAGAGAGGTGACTGAGTAGCTGATAGAATTCTCTAGTTGATATTGATATCCTTGTAGAGAAAGCAGCCGTCCTGGTACCACAGTGGAAAGGGGTCATTCTTTGGATGTCTGATGTCAGAGCCAAATCCTCTGCCACTACTTCCAACAATATTTTTGGCAAGTCCTCAAATCCTGTCCAAAGACTACCTCCATTCTTCCTATGCTATTCAGTTGCTATTAGTTAGCCTTGTGGGTAAAAATAAAGAATTCATAGGCATAAGGAAACGCAACTGACTGGGAAAGATAAATGCAGGGGAATTGCCAGATGTGGCAACTACCAAATGATATTTTAACCTAACGTCTGTGTCATCAGCAGAGCACACTCACTGGGATGTGAGGTGGAAAGTTTATAACTCATTCTGTAAGGTAGAGACTCAACAGATCTACGTTTATTTCATTTGGGGGAAAAATGGGAAAAATGCTTATCCCAAGGAATAGTTGCAAGAATTCAGTAATGTATGTGAAATCCGTTAGCACAGCTTCCTGGTTCATAGTGACTGCTCAATAAATATTAGTTTGCTAACCATACCACTGCCAGCGCACCCTGTCCCCATATCCTCTATTGCAAAGCTTAAAATGCTTTCTAAAGAGGTGGGAAAAATTTTCTGCGTTTCTCAGACTTTTTAAGCCATGACCTTCAGCACAGGTGGCCTAGTAGATAACATGTAGCCTTGAGATGTAGTCTACATGTGTGGAGAGCAGTAAATACTATGTAATCTTGGAAAGTTTACTGCACGAACATACTCCTGTAAACCAGGTCTAAACTTGGCCCTGTGGGGGCTTTGCCTGTAAACATATAAAAGCTAATGGGGGGCCTCCCCAGTGGCGCAGCGGTTGAGCGCTGGGTTCCGAAGCTGCCCGCAGCCTTTGCAGCGCCGGTTCAACCCCCGGCTGCTCCCCGGCCACCGGAGGAGGGTCCCACATGGCGCGCAGACCTCTCCTGCCGCCCGCTGCTCCCCTCAGCAGTGTACTTCGGTCCTTCTGCCTCCTCTGCTCCCCGCTCTGGCTCTGGTGAATTCTCTCACCCTCCCGCGCTTCTGACTGTACCCAGTGCATGTATAAATAAATAAATAAATCTTTTTTTAAAAAATCATTTATTAAAAAAAAAAAAAAAAGCTAATGGGGCCCTTCCAGGGATCCACCCACGGGGTATGAGGCCACTGCTGCTGCTGGAGCCCAGGGGGGCTGCCACTGCTAAACACCGCAGCTTTTGGTCCCTGTTTATCTCCTGCTGCCTCATAATAAAGACTTGTTCCTGCTCCCCACATAAGGGCTTCGTAACCTGCTTTCCCACCTGCCGCTGTTGAGAAGCAGCCCCAAAGATGGAGATGTGAGTGGTTGTTTATTACACCATTTTGACAATGAGAGTTGGGGAGGATATAAATATTATAAATGAAAGCATAATCTAAATGTAGTTATTGCAGCCTCTGTGTCTCCCTAGAATTTGGGGGTCTGTGGTTACCACCTTTCTTCAGATCACGATGCTCTCATTGCCCATTATTTCTCCCTTCTATGTAAGGAGTACTAGAAATGAAATACAGAGACACAAAGTGAAACCACTTATTTTATTTCAGCAGATTATCTACATTAATTCTTTTTTTTTTTTTTGCTAAATGAAAAAGAAAAGTGTGTGTGTGTGTTCTAGTGATAGGTTCTCTAAAACAGTGGCCAAAATAACCTGATTGTGCACAAAGCTTGGTCCAGGGAGCCAAGGAGAGGTGAGGTTGAGGCTTCTTTACTTTCTGTTTGTTTTTTGTTTTAATTTGTTAGTTTGTAGTTTGGGGGTGGCTTTCTATTTTAGACCTTCCTACCTAGTAAAAAAACAAAGGGATTGTTGGCTTTAATTTAACATGCACTAGAATAAATCAGTTCCCATGACAGGGTTGTATTGTTTGGTACTCAGCTGGGAATTTGTCAGGGAAGAGAAACTCCCAGCTGACAATCTGTTCATGCTTGACCTCTAAAAAGCAGACTGGATTTCCCTGTTGGAGCTCTGCAGTCCAGATTGGATTGCTCTTGTAAGTGCTTAGGGAGGGTAATGGGATGGAAGACAAGATATGGAAAAATGCTCAGGAAAGGACAAACAGGAGCACACAATTGGGACAAAAGGTAACTTGCTAAGCAGAAAGTTAAGACCTACTTTAAGACCTGTACATGTCCAGTCACAGGCACGGTGGCCACACCCCACACCTATGGTTCCAGCTTCCTTGGCACCAGCGCCCCATCCCAGGCACAGCTGCATTTCTGCACCCTCATGTTGGGCAGGCTGACCACCTGGGGCCTGGCTTGACCCCCCTCTTTGATGCTAACAATCATGGGCAGCGAGGTGGTCTCTGAGGCGATGCACTGCCGCGGGCCCAAAAATGGCCACCTGAAGGTCTGGGGTTCCGGGGGCTGCTGGCAGGTGCCCACACACTCATAGGCCAGGAAGCCCGGGGGTTCCAGGACCCAGTTCTCAGCCCACTTCATCCCCTGCAGGTCAATGTACATCTCCTGGCGGCAGCAGCGGGTGCCCTCCATCACGGGCACCTCAGTGTCACAATTGCCCTGGGCTCTGTGGGACAAGAAAAAACAGGTTCAGAGGTCAGTTGGGGGACCTGAGGTCACCCAGGGCCCAGTTGGGGGGTGGGGTGGGGAAGGGAGCATCTGGAAGAGAGATTTATGATCTGTCCCCCTTAAGTCCTCAGGTGCAAAGCTAGACATTTGTGAGTAGGATAAAGAACTAGAAAGAACCCCAAACAAGTAACACAGACTGCTATTCCTCCTGAGTCCCTGGAGAAATTTTACACAGTCATTCATAACCCTAGCACCAGGACAAGCTCTTTCAGTGGCAGTTTTATCCCCTATTTGTGTGTTCATGGGGTTCACCCATCTGAGCCACAGCGCCCACCCGTAGTCCCTGAGGTCCAGGGTGTGCAGCTCCAGCTGGGGCTCGGCAGGCCCTGTGCCCCATGGCCTCTGGGAGGCGAAGCGGACCAGCTTATGGGCGCTGGAGGCCAGTGGGCCCAGGTGCTCCCTCTGCACAGACACCTGCAGCAGCAGGGGCTGCTGGGGCCTGCTCAGCTGCTGCCAGAAGTTCACAGCCTCGGTCACGTCGAAGGTCTTCCAGCCGCTGTCGTGGAGGGACACCAGCCTGCCACAAGGAGACAGGAGCCAGCGCTGAGACCCGGGGACTGGGGCTGGCTGGGGTGGTGGGCAGCATGCCTCTCCCACCTGCCTACCTAAGGGGCCAGGCAGCAACAGTCCCCGCCCCCTTCCACACCCCCCCCTCCACCCCCCCCCCCCCACACACACACACACACACACACACGCGCTGGGCCCAACCTCTTCTCCACTCCCCACTCCCCCTGCACTCCCTAGCCGTGACCTCTCCACCTGGAGTCGATGAGGGAGGTGCGGTTGGAGCCATCAGCACGCACATGCAGCCACTCCACGGTGACCCGGGCCCTGGCGCTGTGCGGGGACAGACGCTCCTGCTTGCGCAGCACGGCCTTGGGCACAGGCTCCTGGAACAGGCGCAGAACGGCCTGCACCAGCTCGCTGTGGGGCGGCAGCCGCTGCTCCATGCCAAACACCAGCAGGTATGTGGAGGCTTCTGATACCAGGAACCTGCCGGCCACCTCTGGGGACACAGCAATGTCAGGGGGCCTCTCCAGGCCTCACGGGAGCCCTGAGCACCAGAGGCACTGAGGGGGAGGGCCAAATGGGGAAGCACAGTCCCTGGGCCAAGTCCAGTTACCCAAAACTCCCCCTGGGATCTGGGACCTTGTTGGTAACAGTTTCCACCCACCAGGAAGGGGCAGCTGGTAGTGGCCTCCTGGAGGCAGAACCCAAGGAGCCCTCACTCTGCTGTGCCTCTTTGAGGCTGAGCCAAGGTTCTTGCCACACCACCCACTCCCACTGCCCTGCTTCTCCTCTTCTCTGATGCTCTGGCACTGGCAGCAGGTCAGCCTGGCCCAGCTCCTCCTGGCCTGAAGGGTGGGATCCTCAGTGCTGACAGAGACAGGGGCCCTGGGCCCAGCCCTCATAGCCCATGGTCCCTTGTCACTGCCCTGTGGGCCCTGGGCCACCAGATGGGTGCATGGTACATGGAGTCTTGGCTCATCACCACAACCACACCCAGGGCCAGGATGCAGCAGGGAGGGAGGCCTCACCTCGGAAGCGCTGGCTGAACCTCTTCCCTCGGGAGTGAGCCCCGTGGCTACGCTGCAGCAGGGCCACGTACTGGGCCCTCACATGGGCAGGAGTCACCATTTTGTCCATGTCAGCCTTGTCCAGGATGGGCACCTCACTGAGGTGCAGCTGCTGTAGCAGGCTGCCCAGGATCTGCTCCTCGGTCAGGGCTGCCCCGGGGCCAGCCAGGGGGAGCACCCAGAGTGCCCAGCAGAGCCACAGGGGCCTCATGGAGCTGCTCAGGAGGAGGAGGGGCAGGCAGAGGAGTCCCTGGAGGAGGCTTCAGGAGGGTCCCAGCTGGGCGTGCTGAGAGCCAGGCTGGGCCAGCTTTATAGCCAGCCCTGGGCTGGCCTGGGTGATGGGAGGAGGGAGTGGGGAGGGAGGTCACACCCCTCAGACCTCCTGGGAGCTCAGCAGCCAGACAGATCCTTGTGCCCTGGGGAGGGGGCTGTCTAGAAAGGGCACAAAGGGCTGTCTGGATGCCACACAAACCTGGGGCCTCTGGCCACTGCAGTCTGGAAGCTTAATAATAATTTTAGTGCCTATTGAATTTCCCTGGCCCAATCCCAGTAGTCTATGAAAATCCAGCCTATTCTGTGAATGGAATCCCATTAGCCAATTGTTTCAAATTTCCTGGAGGCCAGTCTGGGTGTAGGATTGTTCATCTTGAAGGAAGGGGGGACAGTATTCTGCATTACTGCTGGTGCTGGGCTCTCTCACCGAACACCTGGGTTAATGCTCTCCACTATTCCGCCTTCAAACCTCGGGACTCATTCTCCCTGGCAGAAGAGAGCTAGGTACAATCAAGACAAGCATCTGTTGCTCGTTGGCAGTCCTAGGAAAAGTAATTTCTGCACGTGTCTTGCAGGCACAGGTTCAAAGGACAAGAGACCCCTCAGGCGTGGCTTCATCCTGGGGAGCAAACAACAGAGAGCCTGCTACGGTTTCACACCACCAGGCAGTCTGGGCCCAAGTCCACGCACAGACGTAGAATGAGAAGCAGAAACTAGGAGCAAAGGTCGAGGCTGGCCAGAATTGTCCTGTCCAAAGTCACAGGCTCTGGACACATTGGGGAGAGAGGACCAAACACCCCCTCAAATACACACTTTAGACAGGTTGTGTTCAAATATGGGGCCACCTGCTAGCAAGTTCCTTCACTTCTCAGTGCCTTGGTGTCTTCATCTGAAAGGGGAGTGATAATAGTCTGGTCTGCTTCACAGGACTAGTATGGAGAGTAAGTGAACCACTGTGGAGAGTAAAAATGTGTAGCCCAGCGCTGGCACAGAGGAAACAATCTGTAAGGTCTGCATCATTGTACCTGCCCATCCTTCTCAGGGGCTGGCTTTTCTAAAAATGGCAACCAGAGAAAGAACAACCATTTCTTAAGTGCTCCCTTTGTGCCAGGTACTTCTCTAAGCTCTGAACTTTTTTTTTTAAAGATTTCTTTATTTATTTATACAAGCACTGGTACAAGCGTGGGAGGGTGAGAGAATCTACCAGAGCCAGAGCGGGGAACAGAACAGGCAGACTGACGAAATACACTACTGAGGGGAGCAGTGGGTGTGGCAGGAGAGGTCTGTGCGCCATGTGGAACCCTTGCCCACAGCCAGGGATTGAGCCGGCATTGCAGAGGCTGCAGGCAGCTTCGCAGCCCAGCGCTCAACTGCTGCACCAACAGGGAAGGCCCAGCTCTGAACATTTTCCTCAACAGTGCTAGGAGGCAGGTGTCAGCCCATCCTCCAGATGCAAAGTTAGTGCACAGCTCAATGAGGACTTGCAAAATCAACTGGAGCCTCTGTCCCTGAGGCTGCTCCTGGCCCAGGGATTTGAGGTTGGGCCAGAAGCCCTTCCCAAAGCTCAACAGCTTCAGGTGAGCAATGATGACAGAGGAGGGTAAGTATCTGCAGGCCACCAGGCCCCTCTTTTCCTTCCCAGCAGGGGGGCACCCTGGCCTCCTCCGAGGGGTTCCTGTGTCACTCACAGGTGTCTTATGTCATCATCTTGCCTCTTTATTCCTCACACACACACATCCCAGGCAGAGGCAGAGAAACTCTGATGCTTGAGGGTGGGATTTCCCAGCATGAGAGCCCAGGCACAGGTGTCATGCACACATTGCCAGTGTGTGCACGTGCAGCTGTGCTTGCGCAGACACAGAGGGTTTTAGCAGGAAGGGCGTGATCTGAGGAAGAGGAGGAATAATAAGAACATGGATAATATCAAAGAAGCCAGTAGTCCTAGCGGACTGTGCGCTGTCCTTAGTGCTTTGCACACAGTAACTTGATCTTCACGACTTGCCTTTGCTGTTCCCATTTCATAGATGAAAACATGCGGCATGAAACTGTTACCTGGACTTGTCCAAGGCAACACAGCCAGTAAGTGCCAGAGTACAGGTGTTTGAAGGGAAAGAAACAGGGATTTTGTCAAACATACACGTGCACAGGACAGATTGGAGGATATTTGGAAATCCTCACCCCTGAAGGGAGCCAAGGCTCTCAAGGGGTGACGGAGCATGGCCTTGACTGCTTCCTTTCCTCTCTGGCCTCTATTTCCATGGAATTTGTGATTCACAAAGAGGAATTAAAATCCATCTTGGAGCTGGCATCTCACATCATTTGAACATCCCTTGGAATATAAGGCACCGCCAACTACATTGGGCCCACACAGCCCTCCTGCTCTCTCTGATAAGTGTGGCCTTCTTCAAAAGAATGGCCGTTGCCTTTCTTTGCAAGTGATTAACAGGGAAAGCACTTACTTGATGCAAACATTTGGGCCTTAAGTCAGGCCAAAAGGTGCAGAAGTATCACATTTACAGGCGATGCAGGACCTGTAGCCCTTAGTCCCTAGAAGCTGGTCTGGGCTGGTGTTCCATAAATATGCACTCTTGCCCCTGGGTGAGAGGAAGCTCTGTGGCTTATCACTGGCCAGGGTGGTGCCAAGGATATAACACCCAAGCTCTCCTTGCATGCCATGGCCTCCTTCCTGGGCCCCCAACATCTAATCCCCTGGGAGCTCCCTGGGGCTGGAAGTTCCCAGGGAAGCCTTTTAGACTGTGTGCTGGTTTCAATAAGAACCTACTGCCACATGGTCAAGGGAGCCCAGGCCCCTGATACTGCTGCTCCTTGACCAGTGCATGCCCACACAAGGTGCCCAGTTAAATTGAAAACTTTATTTCTCTTCCAGAGAAGAATAACATGGAATTCCCCTTGTTGTGTCATTGGTGCTCCTGGTCGGCCCCCAGCACAGAGGCCATCCTACAGCTGAGCCCTCAGAAAGGACTCATCAGCATCTGGCATCTCAGACTGAGGTCTGGTCCTGCTGCAGGGATGGGCTTCTGGCCCCTGGTGCTTGGGGAGCTGTGGGGAGCTGTGGGGAGCTGTGGGGAGCACTGGGGTACTCTGAGAGCCTACACAAGGCTGTCCGTGTTTGGGAAACTGAGAACCCTTCTGTTCTTGGGTGACCTCCCTTAAGTGGTTGAAGCCTGGGATATTTGAAAACCCCCAGAGTGTTTGTTGAGCAAGACATCCATGTTCCTCCTTCCTCTGCTACTTTGTAGAGTTAGAAAGCTTAGATTAGAAACAACTCTCCAGACCTTCCCCTCTCCTCCTGTCTTTAGAGCTAAGAAAACAAGCTCGGTCGACTTCCCCAGGCACGCATTATTAGTGATAGATGTCTTCATAAAGTCAGGGCATCAGATCCTCAAAGTTCTTTCCACATCTCCAACTATTTCCAGTGCATGGCCCTACTCGACTCTCTGAAACCAGTGGGACACACCGCCAGCCCCAGGTGCACTGGAGACTCCGTACATCTGGGGGCTGGGCTGGGCAGGGGAGGTGGAGAAGCAGATAGACAAAGGGCAAATCCCCCAGACTCCTAAGACTTCCTGGACACAGGCTTCTGATCCTGAATGTGGATTCCAGGACAACTGAAGAGTTTCGCTGGGGAAATAAAATAATTGGGCAATTAGCCAGAGGCCGAAAGAAGAAGGTGAATGTGTATTGGAAGACTTTTTACAAGGGACTCATTAGTTGTCAGAGGGAGGGCAGCTGCTCTTTGTCATGCAGAGCTGAGAAGCAGGCCTGCCCTGACTGTGGATCTGAGGGTAGAGTCTGGTCAGACTGGCGTCTGTGGGGACAGACTGGACTTGGAAAGTGGAAAACTATAAAACAGCCTCTGATCTTTCAGGAGGGAGTCTATTTATAAACCCATCTAAGTCAGACCACTCTCCCCCAAGGCTTTCTAAGGTGGGAGAAGTCCAAATCACTTACAAAACCACGCTGTTAGGGATTTTTAAATATTGTGAAGATGTTCCCCACCCCACATTCACTCCCCCACTGATAGTAAGCAGTGAATGCTCTAAGCATAATTGCCTGAGTGCCTTACGAGGGTACAAGTGCTCTGCCCTCCTGTTGCCTCTACTGGCATGCGTCTGCATCAGGCCTGGGACATTAAGGCCCGAGTCTCCTCTAACCCAGACGGCCTTTAGATGACCCCACCTTTCAGTTTGCTGTGTCCTCCCTTGTCAGAACTCTGTGGTTTCAGCAGCCCTCTCCCTGGTTTGGTGTTATCCGGCCTGGCTTTTCCACATTGGTTGACCATCATAGAGCTCATGCAAGGTGCCCCTGAGTTTTGGGGGTGATGCCCCCACACTAACCTCTCAGCCCCGACAGCTTTTCTACACCCTTTGTTCTAGCACCTCTCACCATCCACAGGTCTGGGTTTGTTCCAGGGGGGTGTCTATGGAGGTGGTGATTTCTGCCAGAACCACCTGAGGAAATTGTGTAACAGATTCCTGGACCCCAGCCTAGACCTTGCATGGTCTTCCTGGGGACACAGTCCCGGAACCTGAATGTTACCAGCGTCTCTGCACATTCGGTTTGAGAAGATGGGTGGGCTTGGCTGGAGTGCAACAGCAGACCTGCAAGGGAGAAAGCTACCAACCATACCATTAAGGAATATGTAAGCAGTTCGTTCCAGATGATTCCTCAGCTTCCTTCTTGTCTGTGATGAGAAGAGAGAAAGGAACCGATTTTTTTTCCTGAGCTCTTTTCTGGGATTTCTCTGAAAAATTGAAAGTAAAGACAGAGAACGGAAAGGTGTTTTTATGTTTTTTTTCCTCTCTTTAAAGACTCTGAACGTTTTTTGTGACATATGCAATTAAGTTTGATATTTAACACTCAGTGTTAACAATATGTGGGTTAATATTTTCCTCTGGACTTCTGATTCTTCTCCACCATTCTATCCTGCAAAAGAATCCCTTTGTGTGTCTTTCCCCATAGCTTCAATACTTCTGAATATTTTCATTTTCAAAACCTTGACATGGGAGTCAGGTGTCTGCCTCGGTGACTCCTCACCTGTCACCTGCGAGGCCATGCAGAGCACAGACAGAGGCTCTTTCTCCAGAGTCCAACCAGAGGTTCTTTTCAGGCCCAGCCTGGCTTCCTGCGCCCACATCCTACCCTGACACCAGCCGCCCTCACTCTGCACCTGGCTTCTCACAGAACAGCCCTTAGACGGTCATCTTGGCTCATTTCTCATCAACTCTTTACCTTTGAAATGTCCTCATCTTGTGGGTGGCAGTGTAAATTTCACTTCTTTCATGACAATCCTTCCCTGATATTCTGAGCACCCCCATTTCTCCCACCCAGTTCATCACTATATTCCCTGGGTGCTTGGTCCCTGGTGAGAAACGACTGGCTGGAACTCCTGCCTGGCAGTCTGGAGAGAGATGCTTGTGTGGATTTGCTCTAAAGAGCACCAGCTCAACAAGCAGGACGCTCCCTTGTTTGACCCTACGATCCTGCCTGGTGTGTACCTGGCAAATAATTGGTGCTCAAACAGCATTTGCTGAAAGAAAGGAGGGGACTCAGGAAGTGGAAAGTGTCTGTCTCCATGGCTGCCTGGTTGGATGGGCCCCTTCTAGCTAAAAATAATTTGAAATGGGAAATAAGAGACATGTTATCTTATCCAGATTAAGGGCAGTATTCATTCAAGAAAGTAGTAACCAACACACACACAACTTTAAAATTGAAAAACAGGGCCTCTCCTGGTGGCGCAGCAGTTGAACGCTGGGCTGCGAAGCTGCCAGCAGCCTCTGCAGCACCGGTTAGATCCCCAGCCGCCGGCAAGGGTCCCACATGGCGTGCAGACCTCTCCTGCTGCACCCGCTGCTCCCCTCAGCAGTGTATTTCGTCGTTCTGCCTGTTCTGCTCCCCACTCTGGCTCTGGTGAATTCTCTCACCCTCCCATGCTTCTGTCTGTACCCAGTGCTTGTATAAATAAATAAATAAATAAATAAATAAATCTTTAAAAAAAGAAAAGAAATAGCATTATAATGTTCTTTTTAAAAAAATAAATAAAAATAAATAAAATTGAAAAACATACACTGGGCAGATGGGTGGACAGTGAAGAGTGTCTCCTGCACTCACACCTGACCACCTGGCCAGCTTGCCCAGAGCAACACTTCTTTTGTACATACTTCTAGGACCATCCGAACCTGCACAGGCCCAGGGGTGTGATGACATCGATAAATAGTGACAGGGTCTCCTGCTTTCACCTGACACCATATCCTCCACCACCTCCCTACAGGGCCAGGGTCACATCCTTACCTCACATGATTCCCTTGGCTTTTCTTTGGAATCACACTATAAAGGCCCACTTGGGATTATATTTTCTAGGTTATAGGTATGGAGTTCACCAGTGTGGAGTCAGAGTTCTAACCAGTCCAGGGGAGAACTGTAGTGGGGGGGGCTGGTATTGATAATGAGGTCATTACCCTATTCTCTAATCTCCAGAGCAGGACTGATAATGCAAGGAGGAAAGATTTGCACTTTCTAACTGATAATTGGAAAGGTGGGCTGAGTAAACAAAATACATAATAATGAGCATGAAGTCATTTGAGAATCTGTAGGATTAGCTCTATCCTGCTGGGACAGACCCTTTTCCCAGGAACTTTAGCACCTTATCAATAACTCAGCACTGCAGCTGTCACAAAAAGGAAACGAGCTTTTGCCATCCACTCTGGTGAGAAGCTCCTGGCATGTTTTTCCCTTTCCTGCATGTTCATGAGGGGATGTGACACTCCAGCCATCATGCAGCCCCAACACCTACTGGAAACACTTTTTGCTTCCTCTGCCATCGACTCTAAGCTGTCCGCTGAGCATTTGGCCTGCCTCTTGGTCTTGGTTCCTGGTGGGAGCTGATGAGCTTTCTAAAGAGCCCTCTGTGTGTGTGTGTGTGTGTGTGTGTGTGTGAGAGAGAGAGAGAGAGAGAGAGAGAGAGAGAGAGAGAGAGCGATCAAAGACATTGATGGTAGAAAATCGAATAGCAAACAAGGTCTTATAAAGAAAAGCAACCTAGGCTTCAGCCTCTCTTCTTTGACAGTATCTACTGACTTTCTGTATGAAAAACAAGGACCCCTACTCTGTAATTCCATCCTCCTCTCAATATTTTTTTTTTTTTTTTGTGGGACCCTCGCCAGCGGCCAGGGAACGACCAACTGGCGCTGCAGAGGCTGCAGGCAGCCCCGCAGCCCAGTGTTTAACCGCTGGGCCACCAGGGGAGGCCCCTCCTCTCAAGATTTTAATAGATAGATACACTGGTATATTTTTTAAAAAAAATTTTTTTGTCACTTTTGAAAATTTAATCTATATACTAAAGCATCTATTTCTTGCTCCTTGAGCTTCAATGTCTCAGCATTTTGTCAGATAAAACAAGACAATGAAATGGTCCTCATCGTCCCACTCCACTCTCACCATCTCCCGGCCTCCCTCAGCTGCACTCGAACTTAGGCATTGCCAAGCTTGGTGACCCTAATGTCTATCCAGTCCCTTGTTTATAAGTTGATTTTGAATGCTGAAAAACCAATACATAACAGTTATGTTATTATAATGTAAATATTATTCATTGCAGGACACTAAATGGATGCTAAGACTGTGTTTATTTTATTAGTGGTCCAAAGTAAGTCCTAGGCATTCAACGAAAAATGTTTCTGTCTTCGAAAACAAATGGATTCTTTTTTCTTGTACTACATCAGTTATTCCCAGTTCACCTCATTTTAATTTGCTTCATATTTGCAGCCTGATTTTTTTGTTCAACTTTTTTTATTTTTATTTTTATTTTTTTAAAGATTTATTTATGCATACAAGAACTGGGGTACATGTCAAAGGTGTGAGAGGATTCACCAGAGACAGAGTGGGGAACAGAACAGGCAGATTGACCAAAATACGCTGCTGAGGGGAGCAGCGGGCGAGTCAGGAGAGGTCTGCTGTGCCATGTGGGTTTGCTCCCTGGCCAGGATCGAACTCATGCTGCAGTGGCTGGCAATAGCTTAATAGTGCTGAGATTTAAACCCCTGTGCCACCAGGGAGGCCCCAAGTTCTTGAAACTTTTGGATCTTCTTATCCCTTATCTATGGTATTCTGTAATTTCATGAAGTTGTTTAGCCAAGTCAGTCCTTTCACTCAACTATCTCAACCTCCTCCCTCAAATTTTGACTTTTTAATTAATCAGGTACACATACATTTTCATATTTTTTTTAAAATACTGATAAAACTACTATCCCTTCATCTACTCTGCCTCCCTACAAACTCTTCTAAGGTTACTGACCGCTGCTATCTGTTGGTGTTTACACCTTCATCCATTTTCTAATGGATTAATATGCGTGTATGTGTTCATATAAAATTACATATTTTGCATTCTTTTCTCTCTTTGATATGGTTGGGCTCAAACTGCACATAGTGTCCTGCAACATATTTTATTGTTGAACAACATGTCTTGGGGTTATTTCCCTGTTTTCCCACATAGTTCTAGTATATTTTTTTCCATTACTGAATCGTGTCTCAAAATATAGAAATCTCCCCTGATGGACTTGTTTTTTTATTTATTTACATATTGCAGTGCAAATTCTTGAACATTCCTCTGTGCACCTGTGCACAAGCATTTCTTTGTTGGTATGCTGTTAGCATTATATATTGTGTGTCTATATATGCACAGTAAATTGGCAGTCACTAGTATTATGTAATGTATAGATTACATACAATAAAGATATGGTATATATAATAGATAGAGGTATGTAATATATGTCTTTTTTTTAGTGGTACATATATATGTTTCTCTAAGATAGATACTGAGAACTGGGTAGAAGGGTGTGCTTATTTTAAATGATAGTTTTATTAGATTCTGCTAAATTGCTGTAAGAGCTCTCTACCAGTTTACAGACCCACTCAGTTGTGCTGAGAGAACTTGTTCCTGCACATCCTCACCCTCTCTTAATTAAACTCCTACATTTCGGTAATCTAATACGGGGTGGGAGGGAATTGGAGTGTATTGCCTGTACTTCCCATGATATATTCTGTGATAACCAATAAGATTGAACAGCTTTTCCAACATTTAAAGGTCATTTAGATTTCCTTTGTCTGCTTTTCTATTGTGTGGTTTGCCTTTTTGCCTTATGATTTGCAGCAGTTTTTTAATGTATTCTGGATACATGTATTTTCTTGAATGTACGCGCAGTGAATGTATTCTCCTTTATACTGTGGCTAGGATGCCTCTCCACCCACCCCCCACCTTTTGTTTTTGTGGCTTTGTTTCAAGTCTATTTTACTTTGTTGGTGTCAAATTTATCCCTTCCTTTTGCACCTTGTATTTAAGAATACCTTCTCTACTCCAAGATCTGCAGCTCTTCTCATCTCAAGTTCTTTGACTTTAGGGACTCTTTTTCTCTTTTTTCTTCTTTTAATAAAATTCCATCTTCCCCACCCACCCCATCCCCTCTCCATGTGTCTTATCTCTATGTCTGATTGAACCTCTGCTTTTCAGCTTATGTGTATATATATATATATATATATATATATGCAATTTTATATAAAATATAATTTTTGTCTCTGTTCTTGGCTCCATATTTCGAAACACTTGTGACTTTGTAGTCTGGCCCTTTGTCATTATTTGTGTATTTAAATAAATTTTTTTCAACAGTTTCATATTTATAGAAAAGTTGCAAAGACAGTATAGACAGTTCCTATATAGCCAATACCAATTTCCCCTATTATTAACATCTTACATTACATTAGTATAATTATTTATAATTAGAGAGCCAATAATATAATATTAACTAAAATCCATACTTTATTCAGCTCACCTAAGTTTCTGCCAAAAGTGCATTTTTAAAAATACTTATTTTATTTATTTATGCATGCAAGAACTCGGATGTAGGCCAGAGGTGCAGGGGGCGGGCTGGTGGTGAGAGGATTCACCAGAGACAGAGTGGGGAGCAGAACAGGCAGATCGACTGAAATATACTGCTGGGGGGAACAATAGGAGAGACAGGAGAGGTCTGCTGGGCCATGTGGGTCACCTCCCTGGCCAGGGACAGAACGTGGCTGATGATAGTTAGATAGTGCTGAGACTTTAACCCCTGCGCCACCAGGCCCCTAATGTGCATTTTTTGCTCTAAGACATCATTGTGAATGCTGTGTTACATTTAATTGCCCTGATTCCTCAGGCAATGACAGTTGGTTCTTAATATAATAAGCCATACTATAATTTCCAAATTCTTTTCCTTGTTCTAAAATTGTAATTGCACTTTTTTAGTGCTTTATGTTCCCAAACAATATTTGTTTGCTCTTGAATCAGTCCTTCAAAGGGCAGTAGCTAAGTGATCACCTAGTACTAGAGAGAGAGTAGGGCTGTGGGTCTCCACTACCAAAACTTGGCCCTGGGCTAAGACCTGACGCCCCTTTCGTGGTGAATCTGAGTCAGCACGCTTCTCATACGGGTGTGTGTTTCTGCCTCATCTGTGGCGAGAGGCCGCCAGGAAGGTGTGAACAGACGAGACAGCCTGGACAGGTCCCAGGTTCCTTCTGCAAGGGCAGCTTCGAGGCTCCCTGGGGGCACAGGCCACCAATTCATGTGCTTCACTCTTTCCAGGGGAAGCCTGGGGAAGCCTGGAGAAGCCTCGGAGGTATGCAAATTGAGGAACTGAGATGAGAGACCTGATGTTGGAGACCCCTAAGGCATGAAGTGCTGAGACAAGGAAACCGTCAGGATCATGGCTGGAAGACTGGGCGTGGCTAAAAGACTGATCAGCACAGGTCAGAAGACTGGCCCCTGTACAGATCAGGATGTGTGTGTGTGTGTGTGTGTGTGTGTGTGTGTGTGTGTGTCTGTGAAACTATGTCTGGGGGACAAACTAGTGTAGAAAAGAAACAGAATAATCTGATAACGCAGAACCCTTGGTGCTAAATGCCTGCCAAAATAACGTTGTATACAAAGAAATAAAAGAATAAACCATTGTCTTGTAACTAACCTAGGGGGTGGGCTGTCTCAATAAATATGAGTTGCTCCGGGCACTGGGGATGCTGGAGCTTGCACTGAGAGGCCTGCCATCCCCTGGGTCCCGCTTCTCTAAACTCTATTTTGTGTCGGTAAATTCTTTGCTTCTTGGTTCTTTGGGATCCCTCTCCTCAGCCCTGTTCACCGAAGCTGGTCTCCGGCAACCTGACACTTTGCCGAAATGCCTGCGGAAGGAAGGAGCACAGCCACCGTGCAGACAGAAGCCGGGAGTGGCGGAGGAGCCCAAATCGATGCTACCTGAACAATGAACAATTGCGTGCCCCTGGCCCTCAACCCGCCTGCAACCATGTGCAGCGCATGGCCTCTCAGGGGGAGATGTTGCTATCACCATCTGTTAATTTTGCGTGTTACTGGACTTCATCTAAACAGAATACTGTATTTGCAAGAAGGAAAGCTCCCGCTGGAGTGAGTGGGATGGGCTCTGCCAGGCAGTCTGGGGACGTGAGGCAAAGGCCCTGAGGCTGGTGTCACACCCCGAGGACTTGTTTGGGTTATTTCAATGAGGAGTCTTCTGCCTGGCTGAGCTCTGCCCACCCCCACCCTCCCCTTCATTTATAAGCACTGGAACCAAGGGAGTCTCAGCTGAGCTTCAGAGCAGTGGCTGCCTCATTGTTGATGTCCCAGGCCCACATGGCCTCAGGATCCTCTGCTAGGGTCTCTGCAGCTGAGACTCCTAAAGAGGTTGACATCCCCCTCCTTGACCACAAATCAAGATCCCAAGGGAGACAGCGGACTATGCCATCTGCCAGGGGATGAATAAAGGAATCGATTGTCCAATATCCAAATACAGTTGGTGAGATGCCCCAGTGCCTTGGACCATCCACAGCTATCTTTACCCCACCTCACTCACCCTAGCTGAGCCCCTTGCATCCAATAGAGGTGTATAAACCTTAGTAATTCCAGTGCCCTCTATTTTTTAATCCCAAGGGCTACTGGAATGCTGGGTTGTTTTTAGGCCCAGGACGGTTCAGACCCTCTTTGGTTTATGGGTTCTGAGATGGTAATCAGTGGGTTGAGGTAATTGGTGCTCTCAAGTTTGAGGCAGCTGGGACAAACAAGGCACGTCCTGGGGGAACAGCAGGCCTGGGAATACCACTGCTCATGTCAGCCCAGCTCCTCCATCCCCAGCACTTAGAGCAGGACCTGAAGGGAGGATTATGAGCCGGATGGACCCGTCAGAGCTAAAACTCTTTGGGCAGGTCATGGTGGAGAAGTGTGGTTGGGGGAGGACTAAATTCTGGACAGAAATGTGTCCCTGGTGGGGGAGCAGGCTGGATCCCTGCCTCACAGTCAGATAACCACCCAGAGAATCTGCATCTAGAGTTGGTGAGGAGGGGTCTCTAGTGCTCCCCACAGGGAAAGGGATGCAGTCTCAGAACTGGAGCAACTCTCCCCCATAGGAATCTAGCTCTACGGCATAGCAATCAGGTGGCAGGCACTGCTGGAACCTGGGAGTGCTGCGATTGCAGTCCCTACCCTGGCTGCCTGGAGCTCAAATCTAAAAGAAAAGACTATCCTCAGCAGACCAGTCTCTCAGGAGCTGATATTACAGGAGCATGAAATGAGACCTTTCCTGGAGGAGGCTTCAGGGAGGCTTCCTGGAGGAGGTGATGAGGGCCTAAAGCTGTGTCTCAAAAATGAGTAGATTGCACACAAAAGAGGAAGGAGAGGAGCATACTGGACAGAGGGAGCACACCACTAAGTTCAGAGATGTAACATCAGCCATGAACAGCCAGAACATGCAGAGCAGGGGGCGCTTAGAGGCAGAGGAGGCAAACCATGAACTTCTACTTTATTCTGAGGGCAACAGGTCTCTGGGGCAGATTTGTGCTTCTAAAAAAGCTCACTTAGTAGCCTTGGGGGAATGGAGACAGGGAGGCCAGGAGGTAGAGACCATTGTGGCCACAGAAGAAAAATGACAGGGACCTGAAAGTGGCAACTGCAGCTAGGTGAAGCCGTGAGCAATCTAAGAGGGTGGTCTGTGGTGATGTGGGGGCATGTGGAGGTGACTCCCAGCATTTTGGATTGGATGACTGTAAGAGGACAGGGTCCAGATTTCCAGGAGGAAGACTTTGGGTTCTGTTTGAGTCATGAGGAGCCATTGGGGGAGCTGGGAGGGGGGAGATGGGAAGAAAGTCTGGGGACACATTTGGGTTGGAGAAGCCATGGCACTACCTGAAGCCCCAGGGAAGAGGATCCAGAAGGAGGACACTCACACAGTCCTAGGAAGAGGCTCACCAAATCTCTCCAGAGAAATGTGTAGGAAATGATCTCAGCACTTAGTGGCGAACACACCAAATATTTATTAGTTCATGGTTCCTGTCATCAAGAATCCAGGGGTAGCTTCCCAGGTGGTTGAGGCTCAGGATTCCCCCACAACGTTGCAATCAAGCTGTTCTTTGTCCTGCTGTCAACTGAAGATGTAACTGGAGCTACAGGAGCCACTTTGAGCTGGTTCATTGGCCTGTTGGCTGGAGGCCTCAGCTCCTAGCAGAGCAGACCTCCCCAGGAGGCTGCAGCTGGCAACAAGAGAGACTCAACTTGGCTCCAGCGAAGAGGTCAGGGCTAGAGATAGAAATCTGGAAATTATCCAAATAAAAGTAATACCTGGTGTCACTAAAGCAAATGTCTGAAGGACACTAATTCTGTGTTTGTTTTAAGATGTGATAATTTGCTTACGATGGACTTTTGGGCATTAGTTTTGATTTTTTTTTTAAAGATTTATTTATTAATGCAAAAAAGAGTTGGGATGTAGGCCAGAGGTGTGGAGAGTGAGAGGATTGATCAGAGACAGAGTGGGGAGCAGAACAGAAAGATCTACTGAAATACACTGCTGAGGGGAGCAGCAGGCGAGCCAGGAGAGGTCTGCTGTGCCATGTGGGTCAGCTCCCTGGTGGGAGATCGAACTCAACAGAGAACATGTGATAGCACTGATACATAACCCCCTACGCCACCAGGGAGGCCCAGTTTTGATTTTTTAATATAGACTTAAGAGAGAAATTATCTTGATTAATGAGTTTTTTTGGTGTCCAAGGTGAGTTCCTCACTGACCTGCCCCAGTCGCAGTCCTAGAGAAAGCAAAGGGCCAGGGCTGGGACTTTGGAGAATTCCAGGAAGAGAGAAACCCAGGAAGACCAAGGAAGGAGAGCATTTCAAAATGCCTGCATGGTCAGCAAAGACGCCTGCCAGGGAGATGGGCTCCTGCTTCTCGGGTGCCCACATACCTTCCTCCACTTTTGACACACTTACATTTGGAATTTCCTGGAGCCCAGCCTCAGCCCAGTGTGAGGCATTCCGGGCAGACCCCCAGCACTCTGACTCCTGAAGACTGAAGCTCAGACAAAGGGCAAAGCTCCCTTCAAGAAAGCATTTTGAGGTAAGTTCACCTGAAACCCCAAATGATGTCACCTTTCCTCAGAAGGAGCAAGGCTGGGAGCAGACCAGGGACCCTGTGGCTGCCAGATCCTGGTAGAGGCTCACTCCTACAGCTTCCACCTCCTGGGCTCCTCTCCTCTCATATGTGCTATTTCTACCCGCAAAACAATGTGACACAGGGCCTCCCCTGGTAGCTCAGCGGTTGAGCGCTGGACTGCAAAGCTGCCCGCAGCCTCTGCAGCGCCGGTTCGATCCCCGGCTGCCGGGAGAGGGTCCCACATGGCACGCAGACCTCTCTTGCGGCACCCGCTGCTCCCCTCAGCAGTGTACTTCGTCAGTCTGCCTGTTCTGTTCCCCACTCTGGCTCTGGTGAATTCTCTCACACTCCCATGCTTCTGACTATACGCAGTGCTTGTATAAATAAATAAATAAATCTTTTTAAAAAAACCTGCTTTTAAAAAAAAATGTGACACAAAAATATGAATTCAAAGGATACCTGCATCCCTCTGTTTATTGCAGCACTATTTTTAATAAGTAAGCTATGGAAACAACCCAAATGTCCAAATATATTGAGTGGATCAAGAAGATATGGTACATATACACAATGGAATAGTACTCAGCAATCAAAAAAGATAAACTCATGCCATTAGTGGCAACATGGATGGAGCTGGAAGGGATTATGCTCAGTGAAATAAGTCAGAAGGAAAAGGAAAAATATCAGATGGTTTCACTTATAGGAGGATTATAGGGGAACCAAATAAGGGACCAGGAAAAAAACAACAACAATAATAATAAATAAAAACCAAAACAAAATTAGCAGGCAACTATAAATCAGAGACATTATGCAAGAGAGGGGGAACAAAACAGGGGAGGGAAGAGCACAGGGACTATGCTGATGGTCCATGGGTGAATGGGTGGTGGGAATTTAGGGGGATTATACCTGAGAGGAAAAAGCATCAAGCATGCATTGTACCAAAATGAGAGATGATGTAAAATATATAGATTTAAAAAAAAAAAAAAAGAAAACAAAAACAATGGGAGCCTGGGAAAAGGGAAACTGAGGCCAAAATACAAACTGATTTCATCCAAAGTCCTGCCAAAATGTCAAGGGACCCCACTGGGATTTGAACCCAGACCCTTGGCCAGTCTAGCCTGCACCCTAATCTCATGGGTAAGCAAATTCCTAATCTGCGTGGAGGGTCTACTTATGAGCAGCCAGCTAATTCCACCCCCAGTTTGTTCATTCAATCCACAATCACTGAGCTCCTATCAATCACTAGACACTTCAGAGCTAGGGAAACAAAGACAGGGTCCCACCCGCAGGAACTCACCCTTAGTAAACAGTGTTGGGTGTGTCTGGGCCACACTAATGCTATTGCTAATGCTAATGCGGATTCCCACCAGCTCCCCAATGAGTATTAGGCTTCAGAGTCTCCAACCCCGGGGTTGCGGGGCCCCTCCATGTGAACTGGACAGCTGCAGGCCTGCCATCCACTGAGCATTTGGGGTTGGAGAAAGCCCCAATGGTGACTCTCAGGTGTAATCCCTTCTGATCTGCATGCCCCACACCCTTGGACATGAAACATGTGCCACCCCACAGGATGCTGGCCACCCTGCCTGTAGGCCCCAGTTAAAGTGACCAGGCTTGACAACAAATCAAAAGGGCACCTTAAGAAACAAGACTGTGGGCCTCCCCGGTGGCGCAGCGGTTGAGCACTGGGTTGCGAAGCTGCCCGCGGCCTCTGCAGCACCGGTTCGATCCCCAGCTGCTCCCCAGACACCGGAGGAGGATCCCGCATGGCGCGCAGACCTCTCCTGCCGCCCGCTGCTCCCCTCAGCAGTGTACTTCGGTCCCTCTGCCTGCTCTGCTCCCCGCTCTGGCTCTGGTGAATTCTCTCATCCTCCCGCGCTTCTGACTGTACCCAGTGCTTGTATAAACCAAACGAACAAACAAATAAATAAAGCATGCCTCTATAAAAAAAAAATTAAATAAAAAAAAAAAAAAAAAAAGAAACAAGACTGTAAAGTGTGGGCCTAAAAGAAGCAAGCATTGTGTCTCTGAGACCAGAATCAGCAATGCTGGTTTTTCACACAGCAGAGTGCAACCTGCCTCCTAGCAGCCCCCACGCTTGCTCCCAGGTGATGTCTTGTATGGATGAAACCCACAAGTCCCAGGACACACTGTCCAGACCCCAGACCTGCCCCACCCCCTGCTCACCTGCGGACTGCTCCCTGTGCCTTAGTTTCCCCACTTACAGAATGAGGAGGATGATATTAGAGCTTTTTTCGTGAGTTGGAATGCACCATCTAAGTGCTTTAAAACATAAAAGGAAGATCTCAAGAGGTGATTTAACTGACCCCACTGCCTCCAGGCAGGGTCCCATGGTGGAGATAGAGCAATTGAGCACATATAGCCTTCAGCAGCAAACTAACAAGGACTTCTTTTTTTTTTTTTTTTTAAGATTATTTATTTATACATACAAGAACTGGGGTACAGGCCAGAGGTGTGGGTAGTGAGAGGATTCAGCAGAGACAGAGTGGGGAACAGAACAGGTAGACTGACTGAAATACACTGCTGGGGGGTGTGGGCTGGGGGGACAGGAGACAGGAGAGGTCTGCTGTGCCATGTGGATTGCTCCCTGGCTGGCTGGGAATCGAACTCATGCTGCAGTGGCTGCAGATTGCTTCATAGGATGCGTCTCAACCCTTGTGCCACCAGGGAGGCCCTTGTCCTTGTAATTTTGAAGAGCATTCTAAAGGCAGGGCTCCTTAGCTGCATAAGCTGTGGTCACTAACCCACTTGCGCAAAGTCATTTCCTTCCAAGCATTCAAATGAAAGAGCCTTAGAAAATGGTCTTGCAGACAAAACTTGTCAAGAACTGTCCAAGGAAAGAGGATTATTATTGGTGAGACTTGTGTGATGCTTTGGAATATTTTTAGCCACAAAAAACAGAGAAAAGAAAATCCTGCCACTTGAACAATAAAGATGGCACTGAAGGACCTTATGCTAGGCAAAATATGCAAAACACACAAGGAAAACTATGTATGATCTCACTTATGTGTGGAATCTAAAATAGTCAAACTCAGAAGCACAGAGAAAGATGGTGGCTGTCAGGGAATGTGGGAGGGGATTTTAGGGAGATATTGGTCAAAGATACAATGTTCTAGTAAGTCTTGGGGACAGCAAGGGGTCCACAGTTATTAATATTGTATTGCATACTTGGAATCTGCTAAGAAGATAGATTGTAGATAAAATCTTCTCAACATACACACATAGAAATGCTAAGAATGTACAGGCAATAGATAGGTAGCTTGTGGTGATCATTTCACAATGTATATGTACATCAGAACATCAAGATGTACTCCTTAAATGTAGATGTCAATAACATCTCAATAAAGTTGCTTAAAAGCAAAGGATTGTGTGAGGATTTTCAGGTCCACCTCCCCCAGTTGTAGTGCCAGACAGAGAAGGGGAAAGGAAGAGAGAGAAGGAGAAGTGCGCCAGGGTCCTACTGGCTTCCCTAACCAGGCTCCAAGGGTGCCCTTCTGGGCAGCACGGATGTGGGGGAGGCAGGCCTGCTTTCCCTGACCCTAAGTCTGGAGAGATTCATGGAAATCTCAGTGCCTGCTCTGCACACCCACAGCACTTCCAAGGAGCTTTTCTGAGTGGTCACCTTCTTCAAAACCCTAGGGCATCACAGGATCTTCCCAGATAAAGAAACCAAGGTCAGACAGAGCACAGGACTTTCCCGGGATCACCTCTTGGTTAATGGGGAGCATGTTCCTCCAACTTCTGGTCACTCAGGATTTAGGCAGGAGGAGGGCCTCCAGCAGGAGAGGAGGGTTAGGACCTGAGCTTATCAAATTAAAAAAGATATTATTACTCAAATATTCATTTTTTTCTTTTTTCTTTTTTTTGGAGAAATTTTTGAAAACACAGTCAGCCTCCTCCACTCCCTGCATCTGCAGGTTCTACATCTCTGATCAGTCACCCCGGGTGCCTGTGATGGATGCATCTGTATTGAACATGTGCAGATACTTTTTCTTGTTATTATTCCCTAAGTGGTACTATTTACGTAACATTTATGCTATATTAAATATGACAAGTAATCAGAGATGATTTTAAACAGGAGGGACTCCTCCCCATTCGACAGGCAGCCGCCTTTCTCCTGCAGGGCCAGCCGTCTCCCTGTGACCGTGGGGAATGCTGGTGTGAACACATTGGGCCTTATTGGGTATCTGTTCCTTGGGGCTGCTTTTACCTCTGACAAAATGGATGTTGTTGTCATCAATGCCCCCTTCACTGACCTCAACTGCATGGTCTACGTGTTCCCATATGATTCCACCCATGCAAGGTCAGTGGCACAGTGAAGGCAGACAACAGGAAGCTTATCATTAACAAAAACCCAACTCCATCTTCCAAGAGTGAGATTTTGCCAACCTCAAATGGGGTGATGCTGATGCTGAGGCTATTGTGGAGTCCTTTGGTATCTTCATTACGTTGGATATAGCTGGGACTCACCTGAAGGGTGGCGTCAAAAGGGTCATCATCTCTCTCCTTTCTGCCAATGCCCCCATGTTTGTGATGGGCATGAGCCATGACAACTATGACAATCCCCTGAAGATGGTCAGCAGTGTCAGCTGCACCACCAACTGCTTGCCCTCCCCCAAGAGCATCACGACAACTTTGCCGTCACAGTGGGACTCATATCCACAGCTCATGCAGTGGGTGCTTCTTCCCAGAAGCTGTGGTATGATGGCCAAGAGGCTGCTTAGAACATTATCGTTATCCACTGGCACTGCCAACGCTGTGGGCAAGGTCATCCCCGGGCTGAACAGGAATTTCACTGACATGACCTGTATTCCACCTTCAATTTGTCAGTTGTGGATCTTACCTGTCACCTGCCACCTGGAAAAAGCTGCCAAATACAATGACATAAAAAAGATAGGAAAGTAGGCACCACAGGGCTCTGCCAAGGGCATTCTGGGCTACAAAGAGGTCTTTTTTTTTTTTTTTAAAGATTTCTATTTATTTACTTATTTTGTTTTGTTTATTTGTTTATTTGTTTATTTATTTATACATGCACTGGGTACAGTCAGAAGCGCGGGAGGGTGAGAGAATTCACCAGAGCCAGAGCGGGGAGCAGAGCAGGCAGAAGGACCAAAGGACACTGCTGAGGGGAGCAGCGGGCGGCAGGAGAGGTCTGATCGCCATGTGGGACCCTCCTCCGGTGGCCGGGGAGCAGCCAGGGATCGAACCGGCGCCGCAGAGGCCGCGGGCAGCTTCGCAACCCAGCGCTCAACCGCTGCGCCACCGGGGAGGCCCTACAAAGAGGTCTTAACAGTCATACCCACTCTACCACCTTCACGGTGGGGCTGGCACTGCCCTCAACAACTGCTTTGTCAAGTTCATTTCCTTGTGTGTCTATGAATTTGGTTCACATGGTCTCCAAGAGTAAGAGCCCCTGCGCCGCCCACCCCAGCGAGAGCACAAAAGGAAGAGAGAGGCCCGCGGCTGCTCATCCAACTCATCAAGGATCTCCTGACAGCACAGCAGTTCCACTCCAGAGCCGCCAAAGAAGAGGAGGGCTTAGGGAGCCCAACCTTGTTGTGTTCCATCAATAAAGTACACTGTCCCAGCCCCCAGCCATGAATAAAGAAATCATTATAAGGGAGAATGTCTGAAAGTTATGAGGCAATGCTGCACCATTTCATATAAGGGTATCCTCAGGGGTTCTAGAACCACTCCCTGCGAATACTAAAGGACGACTGTACAGAAACCTATAAAGAAGAAGATTTGAGCCATCGATCATCATACCTCCCAGATATAATCTTTGTTAACTTAGCATTACTATCAATATATTGTGAAATGAAATTGTTCAAAGCACCGATTTTTAATAGCTACTTGGTGTTCTGTTATGCAGTAATAATCAGAGCCCGCACTTCTTTTTTTTTTTTAAAGGAGATTTCTATTTTTTTTTTTGAGATTTTTATTTTTATTTGTTTATACAAGTACTGGGTACAGTCAGAAGCGCAGGAGGATGAGAGAATTCACCAGAGCCAGAGTGGGGAACAGAACAGGCAGCCTGACGAAGTACACTGCTGAGGGGAGCAGCCTGCGCGGCAGGAGAGGTCTGCGTGCCATGTGGGACCCTCGCCAGCGGCCGGTGATTGAACCTGCGCTGCAGAGGCTGCGGGCAGCTTCGCAGCCCAGTGCTCAACCTCTGCACCACCAGGGGAGGCCTGAGAGCCGGCACTTCTATAGCACGTCTTGCTTAGCTCAGGCTACCATTACAATACACCATAGATAGACAATTAAAAAACAGACTTGTGGGCCTCCCTGGTGCTGCAGGGTTTAAAGACTGTTGCCAGCCACTGTAGCACTAGCTCGATCCCCCATCCCTGGCCAGCCAGGGAGCAACCCACATGGTGCAGCAGACCCCTCCTGTCTCACCCACTGCTCCCCTCAGCAGTGTAGTTCAGTGGATCCACCTGTTCTGCTCCCCACTCTGTCTCTGGTGAATTCTCTCACCCCTGCACCTCTGGCTTATACCTCAGTTCTCTTATGCATAAATAAATAAAAATAAATCTTTAAAAAAAAAAGATGGTACAAGGACAAAACTTCAGGACAATACACTTAAGTGAAATAAGTCAGACACAAAAGGACTCATGTGGTGTGACTGCATCTATGTGAAGTACCTGGAGCAGGCAAATTCCTAGAGACAGAAAGCAGAATGGTGGTTGGCTCTCCAGCTGGTCATTTAGCATTCAAAGCTTTTGTTTCCTGTCTGTAAAATCGGGATGATAACAATATCTACTTTGAAAGGTTGTGAAGAGCATATTAGACAAGGCAGTGTTTTCACCCAGATTCTATGTTTATTTGGGGAAGTCTGGGAGGTTCTAACGGAGGTTATGGGGCTGTTGCCCGCCTTAGCCAGCCCATGTACTAACACTGTATAGAAAAGGATTTTATAAATCATCGTGTGACACACAAATACTATTTTTACTAAGAACCATCTCATTTTACAGCTGTCTTGTTGGGGATGGGAGAATAGCTTTTAAAGCCCAAGATCCGGGGCCTCCCTGGTGGTGCAAGGGGTTAAGTGTCAGCACTAAGAAACAATCCGCAGCCTCTGCAGCATGATTTTGATCCCCAGCCAGGGAGCTACCCACATGATGCAGCAGACCTCTCCTGTCTCACCCGCTGCTCCCCTCAGCAGTGTGTTTCAGTAGATCTGCCTGTTCTGCTCCCCACTCTGTCTCTGGTGAATCCTCTTACCACCTGCATCTCTGGGCTGCATCCCAGCTCATGTATGAATAAATAAATAAATTTTTTAAAAAAACAACCCAAGGCCCAATGGACTGTAATGGAAGATTATGGGTGCTTTGTGGTGGGCGTGGTGTGGTAACATGAATCTGTAGAGGCGTGACCCTATAACCCTAAGACAGGTACAGTGTTGTAAACATATGTTACCCAATAAACATAATTAAAAGTAAAATAAAATAAAACCCAGGACCCAAGTTACCTCACCCACGACTACATCTCACTTTGCTTCTTCATGCCACTTTCTCTAGGATTATGTGTCATTATTGCACATGTAGGGAATGACTGAAAGCACATCATGGACACCTGCTTTGGCTAGTAGGTTGAGCTCTCTCTGACAAAGGCACCCCTAGGGCCACCTAGAGGAGAACATAGAGAAGAAGCTCAACAGGTATTGTTCAATAAAATTCAACAAAACCATTTTCTTTATTATAAAAGTAACCCCATCGTAGGCTACTTAAGGAATAAGGGAGATTCAGAAAAGGGAAAATAATCCATTTTCACATCCCTGAGTCTGAGAGTTTGGCAAACCTGGATTTCCTTCCAGTCATTTTTTTTCTCAGCATAATTTTTGGGTTTTTTTAATAATAGTTTTGTAATCTCTATGTACTATTTTTATATCTGACTTTGTTTAATATTACAGCAGTTACACTATTTCATTGCTATATCTAAGCATCATTTTTGTTCTTTTTTCACACTTCACGTAGTTTCTGGCCTTTCCATTTTTTAAAAAATCATGTTTCCAAAATAATCATACAAAGAATTAATGCCTGGATGCTTTCAAAATTGTTTTATGGATAAACCCTATTTTCATCTATAGAATCTTATATAGAACTCCAATATACAAAGAGATAACAATGGTATTTTAGTCAAATAAGTTTTCTAAGTCCAAGGCTTAGTATTTGCTTACAGTGAATCAATAACACACAAAGGCTGTTTAGATGAAGACAAACCTGGAGCCCAGAGTCACCAAGGCCAGGACTGCTGCCAAGGAGCCTCAGAAACTCAACCCCCTGGACATTTCAGGGCAGCGCCTCAGACAAGAGGACAGACTTGTCAACTCCCTGGACGCTCCATGCCTTGCTGTGCCCACTCAGGATCTCTAGGCAATTATAGGAGATTTCCTAACACCCCAGTGAAGAAGAGGAACCCCATCTGCCTAGACTCTAGCTCAGGGTAACCGGGAGAACCAACTTTAAACAAAAGTAGTCACTTTTCTCTGATTTTCCCAGGCACAGGCTGGGATTTGATCCTCTCCACCCCCTACTCTGATTTCTCTCTGGTGCCACTGTCCTGCATTTCCCTTTCATTCCATCTGTTGCTAAACCTTCTATGCCTTTCTCCAGGGAAGGGAGAGAAAGGAGGGACAGGATGAATCCTTGTGTCTCTATCTTCAAGATGCTGACTCTATAGAGGCCTCTTTCCCCGGCTGAGGTAAGGGCCAAACCGGGTAGGATCTGCTTTGAAGGAGCACGTTGGTGTGCAAATTTCCCACAAAAATGACCTGAGGGATAAGTCAGGGAGAAGTATGTATAAAACCCAGCTGTGTTCCAAATTTTTTTTTAATAGCCAAAAAATTAAAACTGGTTGAATATGCAGGTTTCTCCAGAGAAAATAGCAAATTATTAGAAAAAGTTTGCTGTGGAGAGAAGTCATCAATTTCAACTGTGCCTAACCATCTTCATCTGTCTGCACTTAGTGTGTGTGTGTGTGTGTGTGTGTGTGTGGTGGTGGTGGTGGTGGTGGTGCAGGTAGGGGGGGTCCTTCATGCCTTTTGGGATTCAGTTGTTATTCTCTCCCATCCCATCACACCTGAGCAGCCACCCACATTTGTTAGTGCCCAGCGCCCTCTACTGGTAATAGGAAGTCTTTCTTCCTCAGAAATTGGTAATATTTTTGATGGTTGCCCAGTGGTGAGCAACAGAATCCCTTTCTATATGGTGCCATTTGTACCCACACTTCAATTCCTTTCAGACCTTATTCTGGTAAAACATTGGGCTCCAGTCATTTTCTCGACAGCCTTCAAAGGTACCCTGTGTTAGGTGCCCCCTGGTGGTGCAATGGGTTAAGTTTCAGCACTATGAAGCTATCAGCATCCAGCAGCATGAGTTCAATCCCTGGTCAGGAAGGTCACCCACATGGCGCAGCAGACCTCTCCTGTCTCACCGGCTGCTCCCCTCAGTAGTGTATTTCAGTAAATCTGTCTGTTCTGCTCCCCATTCTGTCTCTGGTGAATCCTCTTGCCCCCTCCCCTGCACCTCTGGCCTGCATACCAGCTCTTGAATGCATAAATAAATAAAAAAAATTATTGAAAGAAAAAAGGTACCCTGTGTCTACAAGCAAAGATTTCAAAGTGGATACATGCACCCCTAAGGCACACTGTGATCCATTCAAGGGCGGTGAAATAATTGGAATGCTATTTGTTTAGTGTTTTATAAAATGTGTCATATTAGTAAAGTTCATTAGTAACTTATTCATTCCATAAATATTTATTGGGCACCTTCTCTAGACCAGGTGCTCTCAAATTGGAAAAAAGCTCTGCCCTAAAGGAACTTATACTCCATGGGGGAAGTTGATAAGCAAGTAAAAGCAATAGCATGAAATTTAGCAGTAAACAAAGTTAGGCAGGAAAGAAAGAAGATAAAGATGAGTGGATGTGGGGGGGGGTATTTTTGCCATTTTTAATTAGAGTGAGAAGTGAGGCGCCTGGAGAAAGTGAGGACATCTGGAGAAAGAATGCTCAGTCTAGAGCTCTGAGGGTCTTCCAAGTGTTAGGTCTGTTCAAGAAACAGCAAAGAAGTCACTTGGCTAAGGCGGAGTGAGGCCAAGAGTAAGTGAGGTCAGGGCCTCCCCGGTGGTGCAGCGGTTGAGCGCTGGGTTGCGAAGCTGCCCGCAGCCTCTACAGCGCCGGTTCGATCCTGCCGCCCACTGCTCCCCTCAGCAGTGTGCTTCGGTCCTTCTGCCTGCTCTGCTCCCCGCTCTAGCTCTGGTGAATTCTCTCACCCTCCCGCGCTTCTGACTGTACCCAGTGCTTGTATAAATAAATAAAAATAAATCTTAAAAAAAAAAAAAAGAGAGTAAGTGAGGTCAGAGGGGAGAGGTGGGTAGACCAAAGGACTGGCAGGTCTTGGGAGTAATAGGCACTTGGGGCTTTATTCTGGGAGGTGGGAACAAGAGGGCTCTAAACAGATAAATGACAGGATCTGGGGTGCACAGCGCCAAGTATTTTACTGATAGACATGCACAATTAACACTGTTTGGAAACTATAAGTCTCAGAGCAAACTTTGTAATACCCCACTGTTCCCATCAATTGACAGCCACAGTTGAGAAACAGGTGAGGTGTCATGAAGGATGAGCAGAGCTTCAACCGGCAGACATGAGTGCCCTCCACCCCACACTGTCATTCCTGTGCTAAACCAGGAGCTGTACCAACCTGAAATCTCCAGCACCGGGTCCTCCTCGCCACTGAGCGCTCACTTAAGTGAATGGTGTGCTAGGAGATGAGCCTGCATCCAAACCCTTCACCCATCACTCCTTTTAGATTTCAAGTTGCTTTAGTCTTAAGTAGCCCCCTTATTACCCTGTGCCCATGGAAAGCAGTGTCTGACGGTTCCAGTCACAGGAGGAAAACCTCAGAGCCCGACTTGATGCCGCGCAGTTCCCTCCGAGCCAGACTAGGGGTCACGGGCTGCAGCTCGCCCCCTGCTTCAGCCCCTGGCTGGCCCACTGCGTGCGCGTCCCCGCGGCAAAGACACTTGCGCGTGCATGACACTTGGCAACGCATGAATCTTTCGTTTTCCGTAGACTTCATCTGGCCGCCTCAACAACCAAGGAGGGACGTGCTCGCAGTGGCAACGCCCCTCAGTGTGATTCCACTTTTACTGGCTTGTCTATTTTGGGTTTTTTTGTTTTTGTTTTTTTTTTTTCAAAGAACCAACTTCGGGTTTCATTGATCGTTTGGATTGCCTTTTTTATTTCTATTTCATTTATTTCTGCTTGTCGCTAGTTGTAATTGATTTGTTTAGGTTTTCTAGCTTTTCTTTATTCAGCTTTCGATGATTATATAGTTCACTTTCACTGGTTTGGATGAAAATGGCCTATTCTGCCAGGCTGTCATTCCTTAGATGGGTTCTACATGCCCAATGTCCAATACCCACAAGCCACAGGGGGCTTTGAGCACCCGGAATATGGCTAGTCAGCTTGGGGGAGTCCTGTAAGTGACAACACATACCAGCTTTCAAAGACACAATGGGAAAAAATTGAATATCATGTTGAAATAATATTTTGAATACATAGGGTTTGAGAAATTGTATTGTTAAAATTAATTTCACCTGCTCCTTTGTATTTTTAAATGTGACTATGAGAAAACTTTGTTTTATGTGTGGCTTACATATTTCTACTAGCCAGTGGTGCTCTCTAGAATATTCCAACAGGTTCCATTTATTGAGCAGCTCCAAGCTGCCAGGCACTGTGCTAAGTGTCTTACACACTATGTCATTTAATCCTAACAATCCTAAAAGTAGCTATGATCCCATCTAAGAGTAGGATTAGGGAACAGATGCTTAAAAAGACTGTGGAGTTTGTCTGAGGAAACACTATTAGAAAGTGGGAAACCCAGGATTTGGACCCAGATCAGTGACTGTCCGACCCTTGCACTTAAGTCCGCCACTTGACCTCTACTCCAGGGAAAACTGAAGTCATTTTATGCCACCACAAATGCTTCAACCCACTGCTATCGTGTGGCCTACAGTCATATTTGCGTGGCCCCAAATTATTGGGGTGAGCCTGAATCATTGACATATGAATAGTTTGGATGCAGGCTCATTTCATAGCAAACCATTCATTTAGCTATTCTCAAATGGAAACCTTATAGAGATGGAGGAAATGAAAAAGAACACCAAATAGCGTTTTTAAAAATTGCTGTCAATTCTCCATTATCAGAGATTAGACTGGCACACCTTGAAATCAAAAAGGAGTGATGGATCAATGATCTCTAGGGAGATCAGACTTCTCTCCAGATACGGGTCAAGAGGCAGGTGGTTTACAGTGACAGCCTGTGTGACACAGTGCTCCCTGGATTCCACAACACCCTTCCCAGCTTCTGGTCTCAACACGTAAGGAGTTCATGAAGTCTAATGATCAGAACCCTCCTAATTTTAATCAAAACCAACCTGGAAGTGTTTACCTGGTCCTAGACCAGTTAATACTTGCTGTGAAGTTACTAGACTTTCTGAGCTGGAGGGCACGTTTAATCTTGAAAATCCACTAAAAGGCAGACTTTCTCTTAAATTAGGCACTAACTAGCTGGCTCAAGAAGGTAATCTGGGGCCTCCCTGGTGGCGCAAGGAGTTAAGCACCACACTATGAGCAATCTGCGGCCTCTGCAGCACGAGTTCGATCCCTGGCCGTCCAGGGAGAAAACCACATGGTGCAGCAGACCTCTCCTGCCTCGCCTGCTGCTCCCCTCGGCAGTGTGTTTCAGTCAGTCCGCTTGTTCTGTTCCCCACTCTGTCTCTGGTGAATCCTCTCACCAACCCCACCCCACCCCCAGCATCTCTGGCTCTTGTCTACATAAGTAAATAAATGTCTAAAAAAAAAAAAAAAAAGATGGTAATCTGCTCACTTTACTCCCCTTTGCAAACTCCCTTCAAAATGACTATATGGGGCCTCCCCGGTGGCGCAGCGGTTGAGCGCTGGGTTGCGAGGCTGCCCGCGGCCTCCTCGGCGCCGGTTCGATCCCTGGCTGCTCCCCGGCCACCAGAGGAGGATCCCACATGGCGCGCAGACCTCTCCTGCCGCCCGCTGCTCCCCTCAGCAGTGTGCTTCAGTCCCTCTGCCTGCTCTGCTCCCCGCTCTGGCTCTGGTGAATTCTCTCACCCTCCCGCGCTTCTGACTGTACCCAGTGCATGTATAAACAAAACAAAACAAACAAATAAAATAAATAAATAAAACATGCCTCTATTAAAAAAAAAAAAATGACTATATGATGAGTGAATATAATGAGGAGACTGTAGTTATGCCAGAAATAGGAAGGAGAAAGGCTGCAAGCGCCAATCAAAGTGTAAGCAAATGAAATGACTCACAACAGAAGCACATTAACACCCCCAGGCATTAACACTCTGGGCACTGGACAAGCTACACATACAAGGTGAACAGGACAGTTAGTCTCTGTTCATCGCAAACTTACCTCCAGCCTTTGATGCTTCAAGAAAAAGGCAAGTTGAGAATCACATTCTTTTTACTTTGCCAAGCGAGTTCTATTTGCCTGTGGGAGCAGAGCAAGGGCTGCTCAGACTTCCATGCTCAATGATGCAGGGCACAGCTCGAGCTGGTAAGCTGCAGGGGATAACGGTGCCAATTAGGAGAGGGGCACTGACCCAGTCAACCTCACACTGCTTCACAGAAAAGGAAGTGTCTGGGCACCTGAATCTCCCACAACGGAAGAGCCTCTAATATGACTAATTAACTCCATGAAATGTCAATTTTTCCTCCTCCTTTTGAGTGTGCTTTTTTAAGGACTTGCACAGATAACCAGATAATTCAAAGAAAACCGTTTTCAATTCAATGAGAAAAATTATCCTACCTTAGAAACACAAAAACACTCTTGGCAGCGTGACTATATACCACTCAAACCCTGCCCAGGCAAGCCTAGCTGACTGATGGTCCTTCTGGCTGCCCCTCTGGCTGTACCAGGTTCACACCAGACCACACTTTCTGCGGGCTCTTTCTAACCAGTGAACATGGTGGGAGTACTAAGACAGGCCATCCTGCTAAGATGCTGGATTCAGCAGGTGACTTTGGTTTGCAACTCTTCACCCACCTGGGCAAACCTTGCTTGGAGCTGCACTGCAGAACAATTCTTCCCACCTAATCCTCTCATCACCCCCTTTCCATAGATGTCATGCATTTGAAATCTATGCCTTCTGCAACTCACCCCCAATAATGCATATTCCTAATCCCATTCTGGAAGACATAGATTCATGCACATACTAAAAACACTGAATAACTGTAAGGAAACCAGTTTGAGGGATCAGAGAAAATGTGTCCCTGTGAAAGAGAAACAGAAGATATGCATAGTCCTCAAAGCATATGTAACTAAGAAGTAACAGAAGCAAACATGCTTGAAGAGAGACATTTGCTAAGGGAAAAACCTAATTGTTGATCTGACAAACACAAGAGGATTGAGTGGTAGACAGCAGATTGCTTATGACAGAAATTCAGGTTCCCTGGGAATAGAGCAGAGAAAGAAAAGCAATAGTCAAATAAATAGCAAAATTATCTAAAATAAAGAGGTTAATCTTCAGACCTCAAAGAATCACCCAATACAAAGAAATATCAAGGAAGAGATCACACCTAGAAATAATCTGGTAACGTCTCAAACTTTGAAGGATGAAGAAAAAACATAGAAATGTCTGAGAAAAATTCACATTGCATACAAAAAAAAAAACCCTCAGGCCTCCCTGGTGGCGCAGTGGTTGAGTGCTGGGTTGTGAAGCTGCCCGTAGCCTCTGCAGCGCTGGTTCTATCCCTGGCTGCCGGGCGAGGGTCCCACATGGCGTGCAGACCTCTCCTGCGGCGCCCGCTGCTCCCCTCAGCAGTGTACCTCCTCAGTCTGCCTGTTCTGTTCCCTGCTCTGGCTCTGGTGAATTCTCTCACCCTCCTGCGCTTCTGACTGTATCCAGTGCTTGTACAAATAAATAAATAAATAAATCTTTTTTTAAAAACCCTCCAAAGTTTTGCATATGCAAAGACAGCAAGCAGAGAAACAGCACCATCCATATGCTCTTTATTTAAAAAAAAAAATTGAAGACTCTACTGAAGACAAAAAGTAAAAATAAAGAATTGACTATACTAACGTAGTAGAATGATATTTAAACATTAATACGGGCCCAAGTAAAAAGATACTGTAAAAGAAGGGAGGAGAGTTTAGATATAGCAAAATAAATGATAGCAATTAAATGAAAATCAGGAAAAAAGTGACATCTCCCCGAAAGTGACATATCACCACGAAACAAGGAAAATGTCCAAAATATTCTTGAAATAATAAATTAAAAAAGCACATTCTTTTGAAAGTTTTACTTTGCTTTTTCTATACACATCGAAGACTGAACACAAAATTTGCACTACGATGAAAAAGATTACGCAAATAATGAGGCGTGTGACCCCACCCCCTTGCAAACTCCTCGGGGATCTGCAGTCACAAGCCGCCGCTTATTTGCATCTGAGACTGTGAGCCGGGTGAGCTCTGTAGTAGCGTCTGATTTTCTAAGTTCTTTCAGTTCCGTTTTGCCTAAGCTGTTTATTGAGAGGCTGTTTCCCTTGCGGTAAGCCACTGCAGTGTGAACACAACTCCTGCTAAGACTCACAAGAGACTCGAGGCAGCGGATTTCTCCTTTTCATAACACCCGTTCAAAAACAAACGAGAATCTCTTGTGCGGGTTAGTCCTTTAAATTTATACTCAGATAATCGTGACAACCTCACCATTATTCCTCTCATTCCTTTTACAGCTAAATAGACTGATCCTGAGAGGTTAACTAATTTGTCCAGAGTGGTTCGAGCAAGGAGTAAATCTGTCTCCCGAATCCAGTTTCTCTTTCACTACACTAAGATGCTTCATTTTTCTCAGAAAAAAAGCTCTTACGAAATCAAGTGTGTAATTTAATTTCACTTGTAGTTTTATAGACCACTCTGCAAACTTAGGAATTCCTGAATTAGTATGTGTTTGAACAATCTCACCAAGTTAAATTTAGCCCTTCATAACTCAAGATAAGTGCCTCTTTCTAATTCCGTTGATGGGATGGATGGATGATGGATGGATGGATGGATGGATGGATGGATGGATGGGGTGGATAGATAGGCAGGCAGATGGACAGAGGTGCATGTACATATTTTTAATATAGAGGTTCTGCTTCTATATAGTTGAGCATCACCTTTTGTACCAACCCTCCTGTAGTTACTAGCTATGCCTTCTGGACAAAGAATAAAAGCAAATACTTTAACATACTGGAAAATGACCAGAAGCAAGCAGATGCAACAGGGAGTTGACATTTAGAAGGGAACAACACTGGGTAAGTGCCCCCTACTCTGTTCCATGCCAGGCAGTTATCCCTCTGATGGGGAAATTGCAATCTCACTGGCTTGAAGGGGGAAAAAAAAAAAAAATTTTTTTTTTTTTTTTTTTTTTCAGAGAAATCACAACTGTAGCTAAGTTAAGGAGGTCTGAAGAGTTCTGTTTATAGAGCCTCCCCAGTGGCGCAGCGATTGAGCGCTGGGCTGCGAAGTTGCCCGCAGCCTCTGCAGGGCCGGTTTGTTCCCCGCTGCCGGCAAGGGTCCCACATGGTGCGCAGACCTCTCCTGCCGCCCGCTGCTCCCCTCAGCAGTGTCCTTCGGTCCTTCTGCCTGCTCTGCTCCCCACTCTGGCTCTGGTGAATTCTCTCACCCTCCCGCGCTTCTGACTGTACCCAGTGCTTGTATGTATAAATAAAAAAATAAATAAATCTTAAAAAAAAAGAAAAAAGAAAGAAACCTATGCTTGTGATGGAGATAGGACATTTTAGCAGGGAATTAAAAACAAAACATATATAAATTCTAGAACTGAAAAATACAAAATCAAATAAATTCCTTCCATTGACTTAGCAGAAAGGAAATGACATAGTTAGTGAAACTGACTTAACTATGTCATAAAAATTATACAATCAGAACAGAAATGTTTGGGGGATAGAACAGATTCAGGGAATTTTAGGGACTATATAGAGGTTTTGCATATTTGTAATTGAAATGCCAGTAAAGACATGTTGCAGGGAAAATAGCTAAAGAAACACTGGCTTAAATTTTCCCAACATTAATTAGTGGCATAAAGTTATAGATTTAGTAAGTTTAGAAAACCCCAAACAAGATAAACACATAGAAATCATACCTGGAGACACTAAGACATATATAAAGGGGAACAACCATCTGAACAGCCACTGATTTGTTATCAGAAACACTGGCCAGAAAACAGAACAAGTGGTGAAAAGAGGAGGGAAAACAAAACAGATGATGTCACCAGCAAGTCCATGTGTGCTATTAAAAATGCTAAAGAAGGACCTCCCCGGTGGCACAGCAGTTGAGCGCTGGGTTGCGAAGCTGCCTGCAGCCTCTGCAGCCGGTTCGATCCCAGGCTGCTCCCCGGCCACCAGAGGAGGGTCCCACATGGCGCGCAGACCTCTCCTGCCGCCCGCTGCTCCCCTCAGCAGTGTACTTCGGTCCTTCTGCCTGCTCTGCTCCCCGCTCTGGCTCTGGTGAATTCTCTCACCCTCCCGCGCTTCTGACTGTACCCAGTGCATGTATCAAACAAACAAACAAACAATAAATAAATAAATAAGACATGCCTCTAGAAAATTAAAAAAAAATAAAAATAAAAAAATAAAAATGCTAAAGAAAGTTCATCAGGTCAAAGGAAGTTATCCAGATCTTCAAGGAAGAATGAGAACATCAGAAATGGTAAACACAAGGATAAATAAAAAATATTCTCTAAAGTCTTTAAAATATATTAAGGCAGAAATTATAACATATTACAGGCCTTATTTTATTTATATATATATATATATATATATACATACACATCCACACACACATATGACTAGATCATAAAAGGCCAGGATGGTACAAAACCTAGATTTGCAAAATTTCTACATTTTATGTCAAGTGGCACATTAACTATAAGTAGACTGAAAATTTGATAAAGTATTTTGTAATTCCTAGAACATCCATTTAAAACATATATATATAGCTAAAAAGTGAGTAAAATGCAACTCTAAAATAATCCAAACAGAAATGACAGACCTAAAACTAGCTGCATTGATAATTACACCTGTCAATAAACACTCTATTTAAAAGGTGGAGACTAAGAAAAAAAATGAAAGGCGGACCGTCAGAATAGGCAAATAGTAAAATCTAAATATATGGCATCTAGGGCCTCCCCGGTGGCACAAGGGGTTAAGCACTGCACAACCCACAATTCACAACCTCTGCAGCATGAGTTCAGGAGTTCCCTGGCCAGTCAGGGAGAAACCCAGATGGCGTGGCAGACCTCTCCTGTCCTGCCCGCTGCTCCCCTCAGCAGTGTATTTCAGGCCATCTGCCTGTTGTGCTCTCTGCTATCTCTGGTGGATCCTCTCACCCTCCTGCATCTCTGGCCTGTACCCCAGTTCTTGTATGCATAAATAAATAAATCTTTAAAAAAAAAAACAACAGCTTTAACTATATGACGTCTATAAGAAACCTACTTTTTTAAGATATATTTATGTATGCATACAAGAAATGGGTGTAGGGGGTGAGAGGATTCACCAGAGTGGGGAGCAGAACAGGCAAATGTACTGAAATACACTGCTGAGTGGAGCAGCGGGTGAGACAGGAGGGGTCTGCTGCGCCATGAGTCAGCTCCCTGGCTGGAGATGGAAATCGTGCCACAGTGGCTGCTGATAGCTTGATAGCGCCGAGATTTGAACTCCTATGCCACCAGGGAGGTCCGAAATCTACTTTAAGAAACCCACATAAGAGGTAGAAAGTAAATGAGTAGAAAAAGATACTACGAAAAAAAGGGGAATTTTGTAATTAATGTTAATTTTTTTTTTAAATAGCCTAGTGATGCTGAATTACTTTATTTATTTATTTATTTAAAAGCTCTTTATTTATTTTTAAAGATTTATTTTATTTATACAAGCACTGGGTACAGTCAGAAGCGCAGGAGGGTGAAAGAATTCACCGAGCCAGAGCGGGGAGCAGAACAGGCAGAAGGACCGAAGTACACTGCTGAGGGGAGCAGCGGGCGGCAGGAGAGGTCTGCGCGCTATGTGGGACCCTCCTCCGGTGGCCGGGGAGCAGCCGGGGAGCAGCCGGGGATCGAACCGGCGCTGCAGAGGCTGCGGGCAGCTTTGCAACCCAGCGCTCAACCGATGCGCCACCGGGGAGGCCCAATTAATGTTAATTCTTTAGGATGACTTAACACAGTAACAGAGCTTCAAAATGAGGCCAAAAAAATTGAAGAAATTAAATAGGGAACGCCACAGTTAACTGAAAATTTTAACCCCTCTCTCCACACCTGATGAAGACACTGTAAAGACAGGTTCTTAATAGGAATGGATGTGCGAACAGGGAGAAGTTTCTGTTCTCTATTGGGACTTGACAGAACTGACAATTAACACCCAGATGTTCAACCTCCCCAAAGCCTCAGCCAGTGAAATATATCTTGCAGCTTATGCCTCACAGATTAAAATAAAATCCAGGAATTCAAACAGATGCAAAGAAAGTAAATACAAAATAAGGTACAAGAGGGGCCTCCCTGGTGGTGTAAGAGGTTAAGCACAGCACTGTGAAGCTATACCCAGTGAGTTCAATCCCTGGCCAAGGAGCTACCCACATGGCATCACAGACCTCTCCTGTCTCACCCGCTGCTCTCAGCAGTGTATTTCAGTAGATCTGCCTGTTCTGCTCCTCACTCTGTCTCTGGTGAATCCCTTCACCCCCCACCCCACTCCTCTGGCTTATACCCTAGTTCTTGTATGCATAAATAAATAAATCTTTAAAAAAAAAAAACACAAAACCTTTAAAAAGGAAAACAAAATAAGGTACAAGAAAATGACTAAAAGAATGGTGATTTTTGATACTCAAATGAAATATGGATTTTTGAAGAGTATCTTCATTTCTCTTTGGATTTGCTATTAATGTTTCTCATTGTTGTATGGCTTTTGTTTAGCACTTAATGAATACAACTATGTACATGTGATTTCATTTTATTTTCACTTAAAAAACCGTATCGTATTTAGATGTCAATACTATATATAACAAATTTTTTGTTCAATTAAAAAAAAATCAATAAAGACAGACAATCTGAACATTACCTGATAGACATTACAGAACAAATTCACCAACAGTTTAAAACAGTGTTAATTTCAAGTGTACACATTACAGTCACCAAGAGAGACCATATGCTGGATGATAATACAAGTCTCAATGAAACTTAACTGATTGAAATCATAAAGAAGATATTCTCTGTCAAAGGAAGTTAAATTAGAAGGCAGTAATACAATATTTGGGGGAGGGGAACCTCCTAATTAGACAACACAGTTCTAGATAACCTATGGTTAAAAGAATTCACAAAGAAATCAGAAAATACGTAGAACTGAATCATAATGAAAATATTGGGTTGTCAGAAAAGTCATGACATTTTTTGTTTTTGAAGGCAATATAACATACTAAAATGTTTCGAGATGCAACTAAGGAAATGCTTAAAGAAAAATTTATAGCTTTCAGCATACATATCAGGAAAAAAGTCTGAAATCAATGACCCAAGATTTACGTTAGAGAGCCAAAAAAACGGAGCAAAGTAAATCCAAATTAGGCAGAAGGAATAGAGCAAAATCAAAACAGAAATTTAAAATAGCTGGGAAAAAACTCCTGGTTAGACTGAACTGGAAAAGCAAAACAGAAATTATGAGTAACAGAATGAAAAGAATGGGTTACCACCTCCAGCTCCTACATATAGCAAAAGGGTAAGAGACCAATATGAATTAGATTATGTCCACAAATCTGACAACTTGGTTCAAATGCATAAAGTCCTTGAAAATATCACTCACCTAAATGACAAGATGAAACCAAAAATCTCAGCAGTTCTGCATTTATTCAAGAAATTAATTTGTTATAAAAGTCTCCCACAAAGAAAACTTGTAGGCCAGACGGCTTCACAAATTAATTCCATCAATGTAATAATGAAAGAGGGAATAGTTAAAATTAGTTTATTAAAAATCAACTTTAAGGAGTAGTAAGAATTATTCCAATAGGAATAATGGCCCAGAGTCAACATTATACAGATAGTGCTAGACTATGAAGAAACAAGAAATCTGCTCTGATGAAGTTTATTTCTTCTTTCCTTTCGAAGGCTTGGCAAATAAAGCCGGGTCCATCTGTTCCTTGGTCAGTCCTCTGACAGAAAAGAGTCTGGCTGCCCGCTCCTGCAGAGTGCCCCCGCATTTCAGTCCCAGGGCCAGCAATTCACGCTTGAGCTTCTCCAAACCCAATGACTCCATTTCTGCAGCCGAGTTGAAGGCCAGTAAATCTACAGTTCCCCAACCAATATCCTGAGAAAAAGAAAAATATTTTAAAAACAGATTTCTTTCTCTGAATAAAGACTTTTTAAATTGTCAACTATATTCTATTTTTTAAGTTTTCATTTAATTGCCACATCTGGCTACTGAATTTTAACAATCATTTAAATATTCTTCCAAATGCACTCTTAATATACATTATTAATAAACATTAATAGGGCCTCCCCTGGTGGAGCAGCAGTTGAGCGCTGAGCTGCAAGCTGCCTGCAGACTCTGCAGCGCTGCTTCAATGCCCGGCCACTGGCGAGGGTCCCACACAACTCAACAGACCTCTCCTGCCATGCCCGCTGCTACCCTCAGCAGTGTATTTCGTCGTTCTGCCTGTTCTGTCCCCCGCTCTGGCTCTGGTGAATTCTCTCAACCTCGTGCTTCTGACTGTACCCAGTGCTTGTATAAATAAATAAATAAACAAACAAACAAATAAATAAACCTTTAAAAAAATAAACATTAATATTTCATGTATATATTTAGAAACAAATATTCAGAATTGCAACAGAAGTTACAGGATTTCTGAAAGGTCTTAATGATACTTTCTTCTTTTCTTTTTGATTTTTCCAATAAAAATACAAACAGCTGAATTACCCCCACACTACGACAGAAGTCAGCGCCATAAAGCTTAATTTTAATGAGATTCCATCACTGTAAAAGGTGAATCTATTAATGTCTATTCTTAATGCTTTCTATTATAAATGAGTAATTAAGACTGGAGAATCACACATGGCTATGCACAGTTGTTATGAACACAACTAGACAAACATCAAAAACAAAATTTCCACGCTTAAAGGCTCAAAGATTGAAAGTCAAATCAACTTTCATTCTATTTTCCTTTAATTCACCTTTTTCAGATTTTAATCCTTGTAAAACTTCCAATATAGGCCAGCAACATAATAGTTACATATTTACAACTCAGAGATGATGTGCAGGTGAACTTGAAGCCCTTAACAGAAAAGAATTTCACTGTCTTCCTAGAAAGGGCATTCCATGTATTTCGGCTTATGCATTAGGAGTAGAAAGGATGCTGGTTAAACAAATAGTGATAGGGTCTGTGTTTATTAAAGGAAACCAAGTAGTTCAGGTTTCACAGATTCTTAAGTGAAAATGTAAGATCAAGAGTAAACATTAAACCTTCCTGGTGGCGAAAGGAGTTAAGCACCACAGTATGAAGCAATAGTTCGATCCCCGGCTGGCCAGGGAGCAACCCACACGGCAAAGGAGACCTCTCCTATCTCACCCACTGCTCCCCTCAGCAGTGTGTTTTAGTCATTCTGCCTGTTCTGTTCCCCACTCTGTCTCTGGTGGGGCCTCTCACCCCCGCCATCTCTCTCACCCCCCCCCCAGCTCTTATATGCATAAATAAAAAAAAAATCTTAAAAAAAAAATGAACAATGGAAGAATTTAAAAAATAAAAAAAGAATAAACATTAAAGGGCCTCCCTGATGGCACAAGGGGTTAATAAGCACAGCACAATGAAGCTGTGAAGCCTCTGCAGCACGAGTTCAATCCCCGGCCAGCCAGGGAGCTACCCACATGGCGCAGCAGATCTCTCCTATCTTGCCCACTGCTCTCCTCAGTAGTGTATTTCAGTCAGTCTGCCTGTTCTGTTCCCCACTCTGGCTCTGGTGAATCCCCTCACTACCTGCACCTCTGGCCTGTACCCCAGTTCTTGTATGCATAAATAAATAAATCTTTTTTTAAAAAAGAGTAAACATTAAGGATTTTTGCTGGAAGTCAATCCACTGAAAAGAGCAGATAATCAACTATTTGAGGAAATGTATACAAAATAAAAATCAATTTTTAAAAGGAAGAATGTAGGAACTAAGTTTTGATGACAACATTAAAAGCAGCTGCTCCTTTTCTATAGTAGAGATCTTACATCCAGGTGTTCAAACAGCATTTCACATAAAGTGACTAGAGAGCTAGTAATAAGAAAATGAGCATATTCCATCAAATAGAAAATGCCACCTATCATAATATGCCTTATTATCATATGTATTAATAAGAACAAGAAATACCAATTAAGCTATAATGTGATCCGGATCCAAGTTCAGAGATGCGACACTGGAAAACAGGCATCTCAGAACTGATGAAAATATGGAGCCAAGGACACCACCTAGTGGCAAAATAATATAAACTCCAGGGTTAAACAAAACCTGGATTTTTTTGGAGGGAAAGGCAAGTTTTACCATCATCTGTACTTCTGATTATTAAATGAGTCTTTCCACTAAGCAGCTGATGGAGAAATAACACATTTCCATTTTATGACTTAGGCAGAGGTTAAATTGATATGGCTCTAGACACTGGCCCCCCAAAAATACGTACTGTGTTTCCTGACCGGCTCTCCTCCAGTTTGGCAGAGGGAATGGTTTCCCTATCTGCTCCAGATACTAACTTGGCAGCTCTTTCCCCATCAGTCATTTCTTTTGTCTCTTTCTCGTTATTCAGTGCAGCCCCAGCTTCCTTTTCCACAGGTCCTTTACTCTCTGTCCCCTTTCTCTCCTGGGTTTCCTCTGTCCCTTTAGTCATCTTCATTTCCATGTACTCCTGAGCAGAGGTCTCTCGCGGCTCCATACACAGGTCTTCTACAACACCATTCCCAGAGTCAGACACTGTGGTCTGTAGTTTTTCTGGTGATCTAGAGTCTATACTCAATACTCTAGTCCTCTGAGAACCACTGGGAAATTCAGCTGCTGTCTCAACACCATCACTGCCATGTTTTGGAACATGGAAGCTCATTCCTGAAGTACTAGGTGCTTCTTCACTGTCATCATCTGAGCTCTCAGAGCTGGACCCTTCTGCAGTCTCTAGTCCTTGCATGTCCAACCTATCAGAAGCAAAAGAAAGCATTTAACACCATCTATAGCTTCTACTTTAAAAAAAAAAAAAAAAAAGGCTGTAGTTTGCCCAGGGAACAGACTATCTGAATAGAAGTATCTGCTAGTTTGAGATAGGAAGCAGGTAAATTTCAGAAAAAGGTTTTCCAGGTGTAAATTCACTTCTGAAGAATAAACAATTTCAGAGAGACTGGAACCAACCATTCCAAAGATCCAACAGGCTTTTTTTTTTTTTAAGTTATTACAAAATTCTTAAAACTTTTTAATCTTATATTGTATGGACATCAACTGTTGGAAATCAGACATAATAAAGTTTTTGAAAAATCTTGTTTTAATTATAATCATGCCAGAACTGGAAACCATCCAAATGGCTATTAACTAACTGTAGTCATATCATACATTAACACTTGGCAATAAAAAGGAATGAAATACTGAGGCACATAATACCATCGATGGCTCTCAAAAACATTATGCCTAAATTAAAGAAATCAGACCAAAAAAGCTGTACAACATTCTGGAAAGGACTTAACCACAGGAACAAACATCAGTAATCTATAGTTGGTAGAGGACAGGGTTAACAGCAAAGGGACACATGTTAAACATTTTTCAAATTCACAGAACTAATCAATCAAAAAGGGTGAATTTTACTATATATGTTATTATATCTCAATAAACCTGACTTTAAAAAAAAAAAAAAACCTATTCTCTCAAGAACAATTATTTCCCATTTCAGAAAGAATGCACAAAATTCTAAGTTGAACTCAACAGTTTTATGATCTTTGGGTAACATCTTCCTATCCTCAAAGGAGAGGTCAACAAGGAGCAAGATCCCAATTAGACTGTATCAATTTCTGAGTTTGCCCAAAGGGAACAGAGTTGGTAACCAGAGGACCAAGTGTGAAGTGTGGGAGAGCTATAAGAACAGAAAAGAAAAAATACTGGTGTGCTTTTCACCACGGTGCAAAAGTAGTAGAAGTCTGGCTAAGTGACCCAAGACCTCAATGATGACTAAGAAAACCACAGAAAAAAACAGAACTCGGTAAGTACAGCTGTGGCTTCCATGTGGAATTACTGAAAGTTAACTCAACACCAAAGAGTAACTCAAATACAAAACTTTTTTCCTCCTCTGATAGCTAGGCCCCATGATGAAGCTACCAGTTATCTCATTAGCATATAAAAAGACAAAAGATTTTAGAGGCTCATAAGTCAGTCTCTATTATACCATATTACTATATACATTTCTTATACATACTATAGTAAGAGATGATCCTAGCACTCCTATCACTCAGGATATTGTAGGATTTTAGAAGCTCTGTGCCAGGAACCCAGGGCAGAACAAATACACCTTTATTACTAACATACACATAATATAATCAAATATCTGGTCAGTGTTTAAAGTTCTAACTCTCTTATAAAAAACTAATTTTTAAGGGCCTCCCCTGGTGGCGCAGCGGTTGAGCGCTGGGCTGCGAGGCTGCCTGCAGCCTCTGCAGCGCCGGTTCGTTCCCTGGCCGCTGGCGAGGGTCCCACAAAAAAAAAAAAAAAAACAAAAAAAAAAACCTAATTTTTAAAATTCAAGATCCATATAATGTCCACACAATGCAAATGGTATCTTAAAAGTCTTTCAAGTACCTCCTCCATCTCTTTTCTTCACACTGCCCCTCACTATCCCTTATATACCCTTGTCCCTTCCTCGCCCTCCTCCCTCTTGACCTCAATGGTCTCACCCTCACAGTGTTTATTAGTACTTGCTAGTTTTTGTTAAGTATTTTACTTTGTCTAATTATCCACAATGTAAATGTCCAGTATTTGTCTTTGCTGACTTTAGTATACATAACTCCCTCCAACTCCCTCCATTTTGCTGTAAATGTCTTCATTTTTCTTTCCCTGTGACTGAATAATATTCCACATACAAAGCTATTTTTATCTGATCTTCACTACCAGGAAAAAATTGTTCTTTGGATCTCTTAATGGCAATCAGAGCAGAAATCATTACACTGTGATTTCATTGTGACAATCACTGAAACCTAAGGACTGAGCACTCAGGAAATTTTCTGAGCCTCCATCAAACATTATTTTACAAGTCTGCTGATGCCCAGTAGACAAAAAGAAAATGTATCATACCAGTCCAAAAGACCTACTTAAAGTGAAGATGAAACATACTTACCAAAAACATTTCCTTTTCCTTGCACTGGCTCCTCTGTCTGATTTTGATTTATTAGGTTGTTTCCGCTTCTCACCAATTTCTGCCAATACCATCTTGCTGGAAGCAGCCTGCATACCTAATGAGTAATATTAACAATTCAGTTAACAGAAATGTTAACAAGTCAGAACTAAGTTTAAGCAAAGAAACTGTAAATAATCTAGATTGCAAGAAAAAAAAAAGTTGCAATCTATGTTCTAGATTTAAATTTCTTAAAACACGAGAAGCAGGGCCTCCCCTGGTGGCGCAGACCGTTGAGCACCACGCTGTGAAGCTGTTCGCAGCCTCTGCTGTGCTGGTTCGATCCTGGCCGGCCGGCAAGAGTCCCACATGGCGCGACAGACCTCTCCTGTCTCGCCCGCTGCTCCCCTCAGCAGTGTATTTCGTCAATCTGCCTGTTCTGTTTCCCACTCTGTCTTCTGCTGAATCCTCTCATCCTCCCGCACATCTGGCCTGTACCCCGGTTCTCGTACAAAATAAATAAATAAATCTTAAAAAAAAAAAAACAACCAAACACCAACAAGAGAAGCAAATATGTTGAGGTCTAGACATCTCCTAAAGACCTAACTTATTGCCACAAAGCAACAAAAAGTGTTCTTACTGGGGACACATGGATGCATGGAAATCCAAGGGTCAAATGTGTAAAATACTATGTGGTTATGTGTTCCCATTTTTATAGGTTGTAAGATACAGCGTGTTCATTCTTGTGGAGAGAAGTTACACAGATCTGTAACCCAATGAAGGTCAAAAACTGCTCTTTGTGTACAGTATGGAACAATCTCAAAAAGCTGGCTTCAGAGGTGTCTGCTGATCACGCTAAATAACCCTGATCCCACCTTTCAGGACTGAATCCTCCAGACGCTCAGCCATCTCATGGCACTGCTGCTGATAGTCAGGGCTGGTGAAGCAGTGCCTGGGCTCTGCCAGCTTCCTCTGCAGTCGTTCCAGGCGCTTTTGTTCCTTTTCAGCTTCTCGCTCAGCTTGCTGTTTTACCCATTCAGCCATTCTGGGGAGGAGAAAGAGACATAACTGAAGAAGTCTATCATATACACTGGTGACATTCCCTCATAAAGGTTTGCCATTCTTACTAACAGCATACTGTAATGGACTTACTAAAGCCCCAAAGTAATCATTAAGTCATAAAAAAATTAAATCTAGTAACAACAAATTAGAGCATAATTATTTCAAGTTTAACTTTCGGTTACGTATAGCGTATGTGTAACCATTATTGAAAGTATGTTTCTCTCTCCAAAAAATAAAAACAGAAGGGTATCTTACGCTTTTTCATGATTGACATCTCGTAGTCTCCTCCCACTGAGATCCCGGCAGGCTTCTCGATTGGTTGTCTTCTCAATCTGAGCACCAAGTGCTCGGAGCATAGATCCAAAACCTGAACAAGTATTTGAAGAAAGTGGGTTAAAAAGTGCTCAAGAATGAATAAAGATGGAACTTGTAAAAATAGTATAATGTTACAAGATTACAAGTAATCTCTGCTTGCTTAAAAAAAGACCAAGAACTGTTAATATTCAGTTTTTGCTCTTAGTTTCTTTTATCTTTTCTTAGATATGTTAATATAACTGGGACTTAAATCTATCCCAATCTGTTGTTGAATTTCTTAAAGTGACTTTAGAACTCCCTTAACATAATAATTAGACAAAATCTTGATAAAAGCAGATTTGATCATTTCAACACTTTGCAACGAACTGTACAGACTAACAGCCACTTCTTTTCATCTCATCTGGCCCCAAGGCTTAGAGCCTAGGTTGTCTGAGAGTTATCTGGCTGGAGCTAGATATTCCAATTAGAGAATTTCACAAAGGCAAAACAAGGCTGGCATACCACAGATCAAGTTTTTTAATTTTATACATGGCCAAGGACTGTAGATGTGTTACAACCAACCTACCTCCTTTTCCACCTCGTAGTCTGGGTTCCAGATTATAAACTGCTCCATGCTGCACTGTGTCATCGGTGTTAATGAGTGCTCCATTGCATTTCACAAAGAAGCACTCCGCTGGAATATCCTAGAGACAAATGTGGGTTCTTTTTTAATGCCACTTATGAAACAAAAATTTCTTACAGGAAGGGTCCTAGCTTATCTTTTTATCACTCAGGTTACATGCAGATATTTATATCCAATTAATATTTGTTGAGCTGATGTGGACTTTTAGTGAGTCCTGACCCCCGACGGTAAAGGAAATCAGACATGGGGGACTGTCATGTCCAGCATGCAGCAAATCTTTATTGTCTTAGTGCTTATTATATACTATTTTAATTGTAGCAGGTGTAACATCAAAGCATACTACATAATGATAACACGTATGAATGATTAGTCTATTTTTTTACTATTATTTATTTACTTCAGACAGTAGGATACCAGGCGGTTAGTTCTCACACACATAATCTTATCGCCTCCTAGCCTGAGCCTGGGAAGTTCGCTCATTATTTTGTTGTTGTCAATCTGTGGAGATATACGCAGTTCACTTCCAGGCTCTCAACACCAAGTCCTGTCACCCAGAGGTTTTCCTCCGAGACACATGTGTTTTCACATGCCTTAGGGACTCAGGTCAAGGCCCTTCTGCTTACTGCGCAGGATCTCTCCATTTTATTATTCTCAGGCTGTGGAGATGTAGAAGCCCGACTCCACGCAGGTCACTTTCCAGGCTCTCAACACCAAGTCCTGTCACTCAGAGGTTTTCCTCCGAGACGCATGTGTTTTCACATGCCTTAGAGACTCGGGTCAAGGCCCTTCTGCTTACTACGCAGGGTGGCCGCCTCCAACAAGCTGAAAATGAAAATGACTAAAAGGAAAAAAAAGTCATTTTATATGATGTATTCTGAGTACCCTTCCCTTTCCAGTACCACACAGTGAAATACAGAACCTTTTTGTCTTTTTTTTTAAAGATTTATTTTATTTAGGGCCTCCCCTGGTGGCGCAGGTGGTTGGGCATAACGCTGTGAAGCTGTCCGCAGCATCTGCAGGCGGGCAAGAATCCCACATGGAACGGCAGACCTCTCCTGTCTCGCCCGCTGCTCCCCTAAGCAGTGTTTTTCGGTTGGTCTGCCTGTTCTATTCCCTGCTCTGTCACTGGTGAATGCTCTCACCCTCCCGCGCATCTGGCCCGTACCCTGGTTCTTGTATGCATGAATAAATAAATCTTCAAAAAAAATTAAATTAATAAAAAAGATTTATTTTATTTATTTATGCATACAAAAACTAGGGTATAGGCAAAGGTCAGGGGGTAAGAGGATTCACCAGAGACAGAGTAGGGAGCAGAACCGGCAGGGGGAAAAAAAAATCCTCAAGTAATGAAAAGAAATTTTTTAAAACTCCAAGTCTTTCTAAACAAGTTTTCTGATGCTATTAAATAAAAAAGAAATAGTCTTCAGAGTAATATGGAACTTAGGCAATACACAATTAAATCTATAACCATCAGGAATGAAGAAATCACAATAACAAGAAAAAGGATTTATAAATTACTGGTAATTTCCTGAAGTAAAAACTAAATATTTATTATGAACCACGTCCAATGAGACTCACTCATTTAGCAAATATTAAATGCCTGCTATTTGCTAGGTATTGGAAAACCACAGTGAATAACATAGTGAATACAGATCCTACCTCATGGAGCTAATATTCTAGCAGGGAAAGACAGAATATGAACAAATTATATATTATTATATCAAATGGTGATAAGCAGGATTAAGAGAGACATGTGAACGGGAGGGGATAGGGTGATATCTATTTCATATACATAGTCAAGGAAAGTTTTTGATCAAATGGTATCTAGCAGAGAATTAAAGAAAGTGATGAAATAAGCCACATGATGCTCAGGAAACAGCATTCCAGACAGGCAACAGTAGATGCAAAGGCCCCAGGGAAAAGAAGCTTAAAAGTATTTAAGGAGCAACAGAAAGCCAATGTGGTTGGAATAAAGTACACAAGAGGTGTGATAAGATCTTAAAAAAACATTGTAAGGATGCTGGATGTTATGCTGAATAAAATCATTTAAGGTTTTGAATAAAGAGATCTGAGTTATGCTTTCACAGGATTACCCTAGGTATTACATTGAAAATAAGTTTATATGTTGTGGTATCATTATTAAATTTAAAATCTAAGCTCCCATTCCTTGCCCACCAGGCAAGTTTGGGAGGCTTGAATGGGTAAAGGGGATGGATTGGGAATGGGTCGCTAAGCTGAAGAACCATTACACAAATCCACTCAAGACTGGTCACTGTAACCAACCAACAATGCAGAGAGTATAAATAGGGCCTCTTACCCTCACTGGTGAGGGCAGACCTCTCCTGTCTTACTCACTGTTTTCCTTAGCACTGTATTTCAGTAAGCCTGTTCTGTTCTCTGCTGTCTCTGCTAAATTTTTTCACCTCCAAGCCTCTGGCCTACACCTGCTACACCTGATTCTTCCTGGAGATACTATAAAAGCAGAGAAAATGAGAAGCTATTGTAATTATCCAGGTGAGAAAACAAAAATCCAGGTGAGAGACAGAGAGTTATTTTGTACCAGGGTGTGGCAGCAGGTGTCAATGAGAAATGTGGATCTGAGAATACTCAGGCAGAGGCAGTAGGATTTGCTAATGGTATGGACAATGGATCTAAGACTGTAGTTTGAGGAAGTGGTCTGGGCTGGATATTTGTACTTGAAAGTTATCAGCATACAGATGGTACTTAAGCCTAGCAAAGCGATGAACTCAGCAGGATGAGCACTAAGGAAGGTTCATTTTTTAAAACATCAGAAGATTAAGTCGTTAAAAAGTTCAGAGAGCAGCAAGGAGGGAGTTAAAGCAAAATTTAAATGAAGCACTACTTTAAGAGCATCAAAACAAAAAAGAGCTCACATACAAAAAAGGCAACAATGTCTAGATTGTAAAGGAGATCCAGGCTCCTGTTTCCTTGGAAACTACAAAGTTAAGATAAATGTGGAATGCTGTGTTCAGAAATCATGATTCTGAAACTTTGTACCTGGGTTAGAAATACTTCTCTATAGCAAAGTGACTTAGATTCTCAAGGCAAGAGTGGGATGCTTCATTCTAACATACAACTTCAAACAGAAAAGTTTCTTATACTCTGATTTTAAAGATCAAGTTTTCTCAGTGCATAATAAAGCAGTAGACTTTCAGGAAGTCATTATTTCCCACAGCACCATGTCCTTGTTTCTTATTAACTCCATATCTGTGTCTGTTATCCCAGCCTAAAGAACAGCAGTGCTTTAATATGTATCAAAATAGTTTTATTTTAAAAAGCACAGATGTGGACATGAATTATTTTTATTTTTTCCAGTATCTCATTAAATATACTTGTTTGTTTCTATTCATATCTGCTGTTTCCTAAGTACCTGAAAGAACTATTCATTTATATTTCTTTATTTTTTTCCAATATTCTTCATAATTGAGATCCTATTTTTTCTGCTCTCACTTTGGATCAGTTGTCAGAAAGTTTAAAGGTTGTACTCAAAGAGTTGGTGTTTTTTTTTTTCCAGAGATATTAAACTATTCCAAATATTTTGGAAAATATTTCCCCCAGATGATCAAAAACAGTTCTGATAGTTTTTAGACTGGGCTGCAGTGTAGTAAAAAAAAAAAAAAATGGGGAAGCTAAAAAAAATGTTACTTGGGGAAAAAAACATGTTATTTGCAAACACACAATGTTTCTTCAGTAAACGTCAGTGTACAGATTTGGTTTAAACTGCTGTGTTAGCACATGTTAAGCGTTAAACAAAATAATAGCAGAGGAAAAAAGTCTAAGGAAGCATGGATGAAGTATTTACAAAGAAAAAACAGTACTAGATCAGATGTCAAAGCTAAAGTCAGATTAGGAAGACCAACAAATTCTTTAGGTAACTCAGCAGGTTTAGTATCTCATAGTTGGTAAAAGCTTACATGCTCGATAATTCAGTAAACCACACCACATGTGCATGAAACCATCAAACGATTAGTGAAAAACCTCTAAATGACAAGCCCAAAGAAACTATAGCCCTCAACAGGACACGTATGAGTGCTTGACCCCAACCCATGACCAAATGAGTTTATTTCCCCCCACAACCATCCTTTGGCCTCAGTTTTGTTATGACATACTTAAAAGTCATATGGTCCAACTGTCTCATTTACCCATGAAAAAGTAATACCAAAGCCTATGAGGAGACAAAACCACCACCACAGAACAAAAGCGAAGGAAGGAATGAGCATCAGTTTGCATCTTAAAACTGAGGAAATCTCGGCCACAAAAACTGATAACCCCAAAGAACAGACGCGCCCCCGACAGACCACCCTCGCATCACCCAACCCTACCCGTCTTCCTCTTTCCTTTTCCATGCCGGAACCGCGAATCTCACCTGATCTTGGCAGTGTCGGTGGATGAAATCTAGCACCGGGCATAGGGTCGAGGGACACCGCACCGCCTTGCACCCCAAGCCAGGGCCGCGAATCCACACAAGCGCCACAGCGTCCGCCATTTCGACTATTCCGGAACGCACCGGCTCTCCGAAGTGCTAAGCGCCACAACTAACCGCGCAGCTTGATGACGTGCTCGCCTGCCATAACCCCGCCCCACGGAGTCCGTTCGCCCCGCCCCTCCCCAGGGGCCAGTCACGTGGCCCGGCCACAGCGCCGCGCTGGCGGGGGGAGGGGAACAGGAAGGGCCTGGCGGAGGCCGATAAGGCAGCGGAGCAAGAGGGCGAGGTGTTGCTAGGAGAAGTTGCTAGGGCGGGGCTCGAGGGACTCGCTATAAAAGGCTGGCGCTGAGTCGGGTTCGGGGCGCTCTGGCTGGGAGCGATAAGATGGTTCCTAAGCACCGCCCTGTGCCGCAGGCTTTGGCCCTTTTCCTTACATCTGTGTAGTTATTTTTGGGTCGCGGAGAATCTTGGCCTGAGGAGGCACCGCTCCCTGGGGGCGTGCGGAGAGGCGCTGCAGTCCCGGAAGTGGCTCTGGGGGGGCTGCTTCCTCATTCTCGGGGAGCTCACGCACCCCGAGAGGCAAAGGAGACGACCGCAAGAGGTCTCTAAACAACACCCGGGTGGTTTTTTCCTCCTGATTTACCAAGTGTTCTCTTTGTAGAAACTGACAACCCCCGTGTCTGCCAGTCACGCTCAGTTTATTCTTATTTCCGGCTGTTTGCGCTCTGCGTTATCTCCACTTCAACTCTGTTTTCAAAATATTTCACAGCAAGTGGGCCTTTATGAAAGGCAGTGGCTGTAGTGACGCTTGCAGTAACGCTGCTTAAGATGCCCTGCCGTAACTTTGATTCGGCACCATGGAAACGCACTCGTAAGGATTTGCATAGCATAACTTTAAGACTCTGGGAATCGGAAGGAGTTCCTTGATATTTAATATGCTGAGATTGTGGTATTTCTCAAAGCCTGAACAATTGTTAAGGCAATAGTGTGAAGAGGGGAGGATTAGGAGATACCGTGCCAACTCAACACAAATGCACTGGCCCTCAGAATCATATTCTATGTTGTTGAGGTGCTTGGCAGAAGAAATTCACTGCTGAAAGGAAGCAAACAAAAAATTCAGAAAGCATTGACTGTGGCGGTTCGAACAAAAATAGAATTTCAAAGCTTGTGAAGTCACAGATTCTATCTGTTGTACTTACACTGGAGGGGAAATGAGAGAAAGACCCTGTAGGGATTCCAATAAAGAGAAGTTACGCAAAATAATGAAGATGGGCTGGGAGAGCAGCGTTTTGCAAAGGGGGAGTCGTGGTGACCCTGGGGTCCAGTATATATACTTGATGTCTCATCAAGTATATATATATATAATTAGTCCAAGATCTTAAATCCTTGTCCGTCTATATTGTCCCCAGATGTCCATCCTGAGTAAGTAACCTGTAGGGAGACCTGAGCCCTAAGATTCTTTCACAGTTTCTTTCTAGGATAAAAATGTCTGTTTCGAAGGTCTGGGTTTTTCCTCCTCTACGAGTAACCTGGTGAAGGAGCAGTTTAGGTTCACATGCATTAAAAAAAATTTATTATAATAATAATATTATATTATTATTATTTTGCTCCAGGGCAATGATTTGTATAAGGTAAGGATTAATTAGTCCTTTTTAATAGGGAAAGTCCACGTTGTTTATTACTATCTAGTCCTTCCAAAATCTCAAGTCTGAATGCATTTGTTCATTTTTTTACCCCTTTGTTCTAAATTCTTATTATTTAAAAAAAAAATCCTATGTATTGAATAAGCACTTCATACTTAAATATGAAATAACTTATTATTAATTTATCAAAGACAGAGTAATATCCAATCTCTTAAACCCTTGCAATGGGCAAGTGACACACAGAGTAGATGTGAAATAAATACTAGTTGGATTTTGATGAATTGCTAAGGCAGTAAGTTTAATAATTCCTAAATGTACATGTGAAGAAACATATTTTCTACTAATATAACTTTTTCTGTCCTAAGGCTGCAGAATTCAGCTTGGATGGATCATTATTAAATTCATTTAAATACTGAAGAAATTGAGATACTGAAAATTAGCGCTATGGCAAAAAAATAAAAAAAAAATCTAGAAAGAAGCTAATTAGCTGGGTGGATGAGAATATGTAATGGTGTTATGTGTTAATAGATGGTGTTATGTGGCCACGCTGGTCAGTGGTTATGGAAAAACTGAGACAGCCACTGCCACCTTCCCCACCTCCTGACGATAGGTAGAGCAGGGACAGGAAGACACAGGTAGAGTTGTGACAACAAAGTGGTAAGTGGGTGGAGGCCACTTCCTCTACTATCAAAATAGTGCACCCATGCTGGTGGGACTGTATTTGATGTTCTTTCCAAGAAACCACACTGACTCTGCTCCTACCTATCTTCTGGAAAAAATTTGCTTTTTGAGGACTGGTTCAGCCACCACAAGAAGGGCACTGTGAGAGCATCCTGAGGCAATGTGGAATAATTGTTCCCTGCCAGGAAATGACAGCACCAGACAGACAGTGTTTGTGTGGCAACCCATGACAGGAGCTCGAGTGAGCCAAAATGTCATGCTGGTCTGCAAGAACAGGAAGCAGAGCTGTACACTCTGGCAGTTTTCATAAATGACAGCAAGGCTCGTAAACTCGTCAATTCACAGACTACATCCATGTGTGATGTGCGAGTCACATTTCTGTGTTTTTCAACCATGTTCGTTCTCAGGGAAGTCGAGAGGAGGCTGTTATTACTGTCTTTATAAGAGACAATGGTACAGACTGACTCCTCCAATGCCACAAACACAAAACTGCTATAAAACCCCAAATTGGCAAGTGTCGCCTTATAGATGGCTCCAGCCCCAGGAACAATGAGGTCAGCTCCTAGGATGGAAAAACAGCTTCTTGGTAAGAGCTGTGTAGTCCACACAGTGCATGCTGGGAAGGTGGAGTCTGAAGCAAGGACCCAAGATGTTTGGCTGCCAGGGAAGGCACAGCCCCACCCTCCTTCCTTTACTGGACAGAAGAAAACAGGACATGTCAAGGGTGAGGTGGAGTTGAGAGGTAGCAGAGATCTGTGTTTAGCACAATGCTGGGAAGGGACATGAGAGAACAGAAAAGGAGACTAGGATAGGGATGCAGAGCATATAAAAAGCGGGACCCACAGCCAGTGCTGAATATAGAAGCCCATGTCTTTGTTGTATCAACAAGAAGAAAGGATCTTTGTTCAGGGTGACTTATATCGGTAAATTCTATCACCAATGATTGCTCTAGGTATTGCCTTGTTTGCCTTATCATGATTACACTAGTTTTCAAAGGTTATTGGTTATCATCATTCTTATATCACCATCAGATAAGGTTGTTATATTAAGACATTTTCATTTCTATTGTACTAGTCCCTGAGCTAGAACTATAAAGCAAAACTACAAAGCTGTACTCCAGAAATGTAGTATCACAGCACTGGAGATTTTTCCACTTTGAAATTTAATTTTTCTCTAGTCAACAAAAATCCATAGTACTTAATGAATTCCGTATAGCCAAGCCTTTGATAAAGAGATCTTCCTGATCTTTTTACTTTTTTTTTTTTTGAGGGGTGGTGGGGGTTTCTTTAATTAGTTAATATTAGAATATGCCCACTATATTAAGGTTCTCCAAAAAAAACAGCCTCTAGAATATATTGGTGGTGAGGAGAGACTAAGACATTTTTAAAAATGGTACATGCCTCACACAATTATGGAGACTGACAGTCCCAAGATGGAGGGTAAGTCAGCAATTTGGAGACCCAGGAGAGCAGATAGTGTAGTTCTAGTCAGAAGGCCAGTAGGCTCAACACCCAGGAAAAGCCAATATTTCAGTTCCAGTGTGAAGGCAGGAAAAATCTGGCTCCCAATTCAAGGGCAGCCAGGCAGAAGGAATTTTCCCTTACCAGAAAAAGGATCAAGGTTTTTGTTCTATTCAGGTTTCAACCGATTGGATAAGGACCACCCACATTGGGGCATTGGGGAGGATAATTTGCTTCATTCAATCAACTCAAATGATAGTATCATCCAAAACCTCCACTCTTCCAAGGGACATCCAGAATAATGTTTGACTGACTGTCTAGGCATCTCTTGGCCCAGTCAAGTTGATGAAATTAATCATCACATCCACTAATCTTTGGTGATGAAATAACCTTCACTATTTTACTTTGGCAACTGAAGAGGGGATGTTACTTGGTGAACAGAGAGTGACTGCTGCCAGGTGTTTCTTACTCCCAGAGGTGTTTTGTTTTGTTTTGAGATTGATTTATTTATTTATGCATAGAAGAACTGGAGTGTAAGACAGAGGTGCAGGGGTTGGGGGAGTGAAAAGATTCACCAGAGACAGAATGGGGAGCAGACCAGGTGGATCCACTGATAATACACTGCTAAGGGGAGCAGTGGGCGAGACAGGAGAGGTCTGCTGCACCATATGCGAGTTAGCCTCTTGGCCAGGGAACAAACTCAGGCCATGGCAGTGATAGCGCTGAAACTAACCTAGGCCACCGGGGACACCGCCCCCTCAGAGGTTTTGGGTGTGAACTCAGGAAACTCAAATAATTGCTCTATGCATCTGTTTCTGAATGGTGGAAGACCTACTACACATGTTAGAATTTATCTTTGCACACAGGTGGGCCAAAGTTCATAATTGTGACATTCTTTTTTTTTTAAAAGATTTATTTATTTATTTATTTATACAAGAACCGGGGTACAGGCCAGATTCTCAGGAGGGTGAGAGGATTCACCAGAAACAAAGTGGGAATCAGAACAGGCAGACTGACAAAATACACTGCTGAGGGGAGCAGCGGGCCAGACAGGAGAGGTCTGTCACGCCATGTGGGACTCTTGCTGGCCGGCCGGGATCAAACCGGTGCAGCAGAGGCTGAGGACAGCTTCACAGCGCAGCGCTCAATGCCAGGTGGGATCCTTGCCCACCGTCCGGGATCCAACCGGCTCTGCAGAGGCTGCAGACAGCTTTACAGTGCGGCACTCAACCGCCTGCGCCACCAAGGGAGGCCCAATTGCAACATTCTTTCCATAATTCTTTTCACTTGATTTTTTTGAAGGAAAGATGTTGTACCTTATCTATCAAAATGTCAGGGCTCACTGGGCAACTGAATTCGGGTTCTAGTTTGAATAAATTTACTCAATTTATTCTCAATTTATTTTAATAATACAGGTCTCTGCTAACTCACCTGCTTAGCACACATTTTTTTTCTTTTTTTTTTAAAGATTTATTTATGCATACAAGAACTGGGGTATAGGCCAGAGGTGCGGGGGGTGAGGGGGTTCACCAGAGACGGAGCGGGGAACAGAACAAGTGGATTGACCGAAGTACACTGTTGAGGGGAGCAGCAGGAGAGTCAGGAGAGGTCTGCTGAGCCATGTGAGTAGCTCCTGGCCGGGGAGCGAACTCATGCTGCAGTGGCTGCAGATAGCTTCATTGGCTGCATCTTGACCCCTTGCACCACCAGGAAAGCCCAGCTTAGCACATATTCTTTAAAAATTAAAAAATATGAGTATAAATAAAACATGCAAATAAAGTAAATAATAAATAAATCAATAAAAATAAAAATACAACTAAAATCACTACATTTGGCTGGGCAATTACCCATGAGGGAATGGGTAACTTTGGGTGTTTAATTGGAAACTAGTATTATTTCTTTTTTTCTCTTCTTTCTATTGCACACTAATTCTATTAAAGTTCTTTTCTATTGAAGATTTTACGCACAAAGTATGTTTTGTCTGTATGCAGCGGAAGGCAGAACCCATTTAGAGCATGCAAAGTTTGGGGTCTCTGGGAGGTGCCCCACCTTCTGCCCTCTGATAATATTAATAAATACAGTACAGTGCCATAAGTGCATTTTTTCTTATGATTTTCTTAGTAAACTTTGTTATTATAAGAATACCATATATAACACATATAACATAGAAAATGTGTTAATCAACTGTTTATGTCATGGGTACGTCTTCCAAACAACATTAAGTTATTAGTAATTAAGTTTAGAGGGAATCAAAAGTTATATGTGGATTTTTGACTACATAGTTGGTTGATTTTTGACTACTACATTATTCAAGGATCAACTGTACTGAGAATCCTGAATCCCAAAGGGAAGACTTCATTAGGACAGTGTACCCTAGGTAAGATGACAAGGCAGTCTTATACACATTTAAGAAAAAGTCCACCAAAAGGGATAGAATTTTGAACATATATTGGCTAAACCCTCAACAATTAAAGAACGCCATAACCCAGAACAACCTAGTTCCCAAAGGCTCCAGATAATGAAAGTTTTAGCTTTTTAGTTTCTCCCCCCATATAACTATTTTGTTAAGATTTATTTTATTCATTTATGCATACAAGAACTGGGGTGTAGGCCAGAGGTGTAGGGAGGTGAGAGGGTTCACTAGAGACAGAGTGGAAAGCAGAATAGGCAGATCTACTGAAATACAACGCTGAGGGGAGCAGTGGGCAAGACAGGAGAGGTCTGCTCTACCATGTGGGTTAGCTCCTGGGCGGGAATCGAACTCATGCCACAGTGGCTGGCAGTAGCTTGATAGTGCTGAGACTTAACCCTGTGCCACCAGGGAGGTCCCCATGTAACTATTATAATCTAATGTATTTCAAAGAGAGGATAAGATGCACTGCTTCATGTATAAATAAACAACTTCCTCCATGCCACTATAATATGGATTTCAAACATACCTTCTCTTTTAATTACCCAGAACTTTGAAAGACAGACAATCTGTCAGTCTGAACAAGTAGAGGATTCTCTTATTTTCTGTAAACTAGCAGAGGGAGTTCCTTTGACTATTTATTAAAAATCTCCAATTCATGGGGTAACTTTTGAGTTACACCAATTAGCATGTCCTAGACTATTAAAAGATTCATTAAAAATATGACATCCATATTTATCCTGTAATTACTATCGAAATCCTCTGGACATTGGTAGGAAAGGAGCAATGCACAATGGGTACTGCTATTCAAAGATGCAAACACCTTGTCTATGGTCTCCAGTTGGTACTAATATTAAATTAGAGACGTGTTTCCCAAAATGTGCTCCATGAAATATTAGGTTACCACAATGCACTGTTATTTAAAAATTTCTTTTCAAATAAATTTGGGGACACTCCCTTACCACATGCCCCTTTTGGAAGAGTCACAAAGTTCATTAACATGCTAAAAACCCTGGAAAATTCTGTTATCTTTGTTTAATCCAGTAGTTCACAAACTTAAATTTGACTATAGAACTTCTTTTGAGGTACACCAATTAGCATGTCCTGGGATTCGTAATTTTTAAAGACCAAGGTTGAAGTATAGTTAATTATGGGGTTTCTAAAAACAACAGCAAAAACAGAGACACCACAAAAATCACTGCCTGGAGTACCTCTGGGTATCATGAAGCTCAGGTCATTTAATTGAAAAAAAAAAAACAAAACTTTTTTTCTCCACATGTCATCATATCCACTCTATATGTATTTCTAGTTGTTAGGATCCATGCTGGTAAGTTAAGTAAAGTCTTCTTTCTGCCTTTTGGAGAAGACAAAACTGAATACACTGACATCACTTGTCCTCTTTATGCCTATGTGCAGATTCAATAAACACTAAGGAATTTTCTGTGTCAAGATGAGCTTCTGAATCATTGTAGCTTCTACTGAAGGTTTAGAGACTGGCAATGTGAATGGGTTGTTCAATTCAACAACCATTTATTTCTTCCCTTCTAAATGCAGAAAAGAGAGGTAAGAGAGTGGAGAGTAGACAGAAAGATACCAAGATTAAAAAGAAAAAAAAGGTAAGAGCATACTCTCTAGATGCTCTGAAGCCATGATAAATTAAAATCTCTTTCTTAAAACAACTCAGACCAAAGAATGCTATTATAGGAACAAAGACATATAAAACCTACATTCTATAGGCATTTCAGGGAGAGAGAGGGGCAAAGATTTGGGGGTTTGAATGGGTTTTCATTGGATGGCATGGCTAGGTCAGCACAAATGCATGCACTTTATAGGAAAGCATAGAGGAGAAGAGAGCACAGGGGTCAGGGTACAACAGTCTTAGTTACTGCAAGAGCATGCGCAGCTGAGCAAAGGGTGGACGACATAGACAGTAATGGCTATAGAAGTAACTATGGCTTTTAACTCCAGGCTGAGGTATCCAGACCTCAATCTATAAGGAAGAAGACACCACAGTAAATTTCAAACACAAGAGAGATGATCAGGGACCTCCTTGGTGGCGCAAGCAGGTGGGACACAACCTATGAAGCTATCTGCAGCCTCTGCAGCATGAGTTTGATCCCCAACCAGGGAGGTGACCCACATGGTGCAGCAGACTTCTGACTCACCTGCTGCTCCGCTCAGCAGTGTACTTCAGTCAATCTGCCTGTTCTGTTCCCACACTGTCTCTGGTGAATCCTCTCACCCCGCACACCTCTGGCCTGTACCCCAGTTCTTGTGTGCATAAATAAATAAATCTTTAAAAAACAAACAAACAAACAAAAACCCAAGAGACATGATCAAATCTGAATTTTAGAAAAATAACCCTTTGGAGAGGTTGGAACCATAAACTTATCAAGAGCCGCTCCTTATTGAGTAGCTATCCCTACTTTACAAATATGGAAACAGACTCAGAAAGGTTAAGTGACTTAACCGAGGTAACAGCAATTAGGTGTCAGCCAGGATTTCAACTGGGTCTGACTGATTCCACAGTATAAACACCTACAACTAGATCCTATAATTAGGCTGCTGCCAAGGTCCTGAGGAAGTGAAAGCCTGAAGGCAGGTGGGCAACACCAAGGAAGCAGGGTGGATAGTTGAGGCTCTATCTACTCAGTGACCTGCAGTCCTCACAGAAAAATCACAGCCTAGAAGAGAAAGATCATGGAGGAAGAAACAGGAAGATGCAGTGAATCTTGATGATCTACTTTATCTTCTATGTACTTCTTGCCAGATTCCTTTTCTTTACCAGTCCCTGTAAATATCTGGGTTCCATGAGCAGCCTGTCAATATCTGTGTCATAAACTCAAAATGATATTCTGTTACTATCTACATGAATTTGGAAAATGCTTGTGTATTTGCATCATAAATCTGTATAAATAGAAAAAGCCAATGAAAAGGACTGCATGCCGTTACAATATTCATAGAATGCAGATGTAAAGACATTAGGCCCACAGCTGTCATCCCGAGTTACATTCCTTGGTGTGATTATTGTAATATCAGTATATAGACCTTGTTTGTGCATCAATATTGTTGTTTGCTGTCTAGGAGACAAGAGGGACTATGTTATAATTTTGACACTGTCTAGGATTTATTTTAGAGTAAGAGCAGCTTCCTGGAAATAGCATTACCTTTTTTTGAAATCTCAACACCCACAACTTGTAAGACAGAAAGATGGGATTCTTCTATCAGATATTTTCTACCATCCCAATTCTACTGGCTCCTTTCTTAAAATCTGGATACATATTTATGTTTCATATATCTCAAATTTAAAACTCCTCAATCCTGTGCCCTGCAGACACTCCTATTCTCAATGTCCTCCCTCCAGGCTATGTTCTTCAGAGTTGTTCTCTACGCTTGCCACACCCTTTCCTCACCTTGGTCCCTTGGCACACCACCATGGGCCTCTTTCTCAGCTCTCTGCCATCTGGGTGTCCCCTGTGTGTCTCAAAGTCAATTTCCTTTCCCTCTTCACTTGTTTCATCTTTTATATTCCCTAACTCAGTGACTGGAACTAAAGTGTATCTCAGTTTGTAAAACTGAGAGTCATCATAGATCCCCATGCTTTGACATATTTTTAATCTAATCAAAGTTCAAACCCTTCACACCTCTCTCTCTGCCCTTCCTCCCTCAATGTTACCCCCTTGTTTCAGCCATCATGGCTTCTGGCCTGGGTAAACTCCCTGCCACCATCCTCAAACCCCTCCACTCACACACTCTACTGTGTTGTCAGAGTGAACCCTCTGAAATCAAATGTAATGATGTCACTCTCTTGCTTAAAACTCTTAATGGCACTCAGTAGCCTCTAGGGGAAAGTTCAGCACCCAAACTGGCTGCTGCCTAATGCTGCTTCATTTCCATCTAGCTTTCTTCACTGGACTCTGTGCTTCAGCCAGGCTGGCTACTTGTGCCTCCCTATACTCATTTCATTACTAAGGGCTTCAAGTTATAGAATACATCTCTGTGAAAGAGGGAGGAGCATCACAGCACAGTGAAAGGCCACCGTTTTCCCTGCCCCCATCCCCACTTATATGCAGCCCTCTTGGGCTACAATTCCCAGGCTGCTGTGCTATGGGGGGCAGCTGGGAAAGATTGGAGGTGGATATATAAATGGAGGAGGGCAACAAGAGGAGAGACTTGCCGGTGAGAGACACCTGGAGAGACTGCTCCTGGGACTTTAGCATTTTACCAGAGACAATGGCAGCCATTATTTTGACTTCACGTAGAATATGTGATACATTTTGAATTTTCACTCTCTTTTTTTGTCCTGGCTCTCTGGGATCTGCCTAACCCCTTTCTTGTGTTTCCCTGATAAAAAGGTAGGCTTGTGGCAAGCTTTTAGGTCTCTTCTGCCCTGCCTTGGGCTGTTTGACTGACATATGGCCAATGAAGGGATGGGTGATTTTTGGAGTTTTATTGGAAATGTGTTATTTGAAATCCTTTCATCTCTTTTTCTCTCTCTCCCCCCACACCCCAATTAAAAATCTTTCACACTTTGGGGCCTCCCCAGTGGCGCAGTGGTTGAGCGCTGGGCTGCGAAGCTGCGCGCGGCCTCTGCGGTGCCGGTTCGATCCCCGGCTGCTCCCCGGCCACCGGAGGAGGGTCCCACATGGCGCGCAGACCTCTCCTGCCGCCCGCTGCTCCCCTCAGCAGTGTACTTCGGTCTTTCTGCCTGCTCTGCTCCCCGCTCTGGCTCTGGTGAATTCTCTCGCCCTCCCGCGCTTCTGACTGTGCCCAGTGCTTGTATAATTAAATAAATAAATAAATCTTTAAAAAAAAAAAAAATCTTTCACACTTAGAGTCTGTTTTCTTTGCCTTTGTGCACGTGGATCACAGAACACTTTTAAATGATGCACCCTTTAACAGTTTGAGGTCCCTGAGTACTCCTTGGTTTCACCCAGTTACAATGTCTATGCTCAGATGGCATCTTTCAAGTTTCTATGCCTCAACATTCCCTACCCTACTGGATTCTACAACAACTATAACACAGTGCCAAGGACACTCATTGCTGTACAATCTTGTCTTCCTATGATTGTAATCTCTTTAAGAACTTCTAGCTTCTAGCACAGTGTCTAACAGGTAGTTTGTGCTTAATAAATATTTGAGGAAGGAATGTTTATTGATTTTCACTAGCTGTGTTAGAAACTTTATTTTTAGTAACTCAAAATTTGTATTTTTTGTGTAAGGGTAATGTCCCATTTGCTTAAATGCAGCAGGTACTTAAATAATGCTAATTATTTTCTACATCCCTATTTCCAATCCATAAAGGCTCTGATATTAATACTCCAAGTGGAAGTGAGAGCCAGCAGGAAGCAAGAGGGAACACCAAGTCAAGATGAACCATATCAGTGAAGAGGGTGATTTGGCTAATTACCAAATATAATTCCCAATATGGCTATTATAATTTGAAGAAAACAATGGTTCACTTTAAGTTTATGGAGTCAGCTGAAATTTTATTTATTTTCAAATCTAATCTCAGATTATAAAATGTTTATCATGAGGTTTTAAAGCAGATATAGTCTTTAGTCCTGTAGATTATTTGCATGAAATCTACAGGCAAACAAATAAACTTACTTTTCTTTCTCTTTAATTTTTTTCATCAATAGAAAAAAAAACTTTAATAGAACTAGTGTACATACAGAGAAGAGAGAAAGAATAATAGTTTCTACTAAAACACCCAAAGATACCCATCCCCTCATGGATAAATGTCCAGTCAAATAGTGTCAGCCCAATCTTTTAAAATTTTTTGTTCTTGCTTATAATATAGTTAAATTTATCATCTCTTCCTTTTTAAATAAATGATTTTTTGTGTTTTTTTTAAAGAAGTCTTTCCAACTCCAACATCTAAAAAATGTTATTTGTGTTTTCTAATTAGTGTTTATGTTGTTGTTTTTTTTTAATATGCAGTTCTTGATTTTTACTTAGTTACTTGATTTTTACTTAATCTGAGAAAGATATTCAGTTTCAATCTTTTTCACAGAAATAGATTTTATCTAAGTTCATTAACTGAAGAGTCTCGCCTTTCCCCACCAGTCTTAAATGCCACTTCTGATAAACAACAAAATTCCATTCTATTCCATTGGTCAATATGTCTGCCATAGGCTAGTATTGCATTGCTTTAATCACCATAGCTTCATAATAGGTTTTGTTATTTATAAGGCAAATTTCTCTTTGCTGATCTTTCACAAACATCCTAACTCAGGGGCCTCCATGGTGGCCTACAGGTTAAGTGTCAACACTATCTCTGCTAGCCTCAGTTTGCTCCCTGGTCAGGGAGCTAACCCACATATGGTGCAGCCGACCTCTCCTGTCTCGCCCGCTGCTCCCCTTAGCAATGTATTTCAGTAAGTCTGCCTGTTCTTCTACCCACTCTGTCTCTGGTGATTCCTCTAGATCTTCTACACATAAATAAATACATCTCTAAAAAAGCAAAACAGGGGGCCTCCCTGGTGGTGCAGGGGTTAAAGTCAGCCCTGTCAAGCTATAGGTAGCCACTGCAGTATGAGTTTGGTTCCCCGCCAAGGAGCTAACCCACATGGCACAGCAGACTGTCTCTCCTGTCTTGCCCACTGCTCCCCTCAGCAGTGTATTTTGGTAGATCTGCCTGTTCTGCTCCCCTCTCTGTCTCTGGTGAATCCTTTCACATACGTACCTCCCCACCACACCCCCCACCTCTGGCCTACACCCTCATTCTTATATGCATGAATAAAAACAAATCTTTTTTAAAAAAACAAAACAAAACAAAGAAACAAAAAAATCCTAACTCCAGTTTGCTGTTAACAAAACCCCAAAACAACCCAAATATTCACCAAGAGAAGATAGATAAACTGTTTTATTCCCACAAAGAAATGTGAATCAGTGATTTAACAATTGAACAACTGCTCCATGTGGCAATGTGGTTGAATCTTAGCAATATGTTAAGTGAAAAGAGTAAATTCTGGAAGATTGCTATACCATGAGATCCTTTACATACAGTTAAAAATGAACAGAATGAAAATATATGTTTTAGGAATACTCAGAAATTTAGGAATACAAAAAGAAAAACGAGTGAATAAAAACACAGGATTCAAGATGACAGGCTCCCTGAGGTAAGGGGAGGGGAGTATCTATGGGAGTGGGGGGAATGGGGTTTCTGGATGCTTTTTATTTATTTATTTATTTTTAAAGATTTATTTATTTATTTATACAAACTCTGGGTACAGTCAGAAGCTCGGGAGGGTGAGAGAATTCACCAGAGCCAGAGCAGAGAGCAGAACAGGCAGACTGACGAAATACACTGCTGAGGGGAGCAGTGGGTGGCAGGAGAGGTCTGGGCACCATGTGGGACCCTCGCCCGGAGGCCGGGGATCGAACCAGCATTGCAGACACTGTGGACAGCTTGGCAACCCAGTGCTCAACCGCTGCGCCACTAGGGAGGCCCCAATTCTTGGGTTTAAAAGATGAAATAAAACAAAAGCTATTAAACTGGTCTTTGAGAAGAAATGTTGAGTTTTAAGTGTTCCAAGGCCAATGATTTTTGTTGCTGTACTTCAGTGTAATCCAAAGTAACTGAAAATCCCTGATGAAGATATTGTAAAGACTAGTGGCTGATTTCAAAAAATTACACTCATATTTATTCAAACATTCTTTTATTTCATCTACATAGATTGCATACTGTGGTAGATAATGGAAAATTTTCTTCCCAGTATGCTTTTTTCTTTTTCTCTCTATCACTTCTTCCCCCAATAGCCCAAAATTTGTCTTCAGCATCCTTGTTGTGGAGCAATGGATACCCCTCATTCCAGGGCAGGCTCTGACTGATGAGGCTAATGCCAGCCCTCTGCTCAGTTATCACCGTGAGTGAGGGGAGGGTCCCTTATGTAAACTGGCCTATTCAGTGTGAAGTCAAGGACTGGGTAGAAAAGAAAGGTGTTTTCTCCCTAGTCTTGAACTTGGAAATATATAGCCCAGCCTGTTGCAATTGGTCATACTGAGAACAGAGGTGACTCCCCAGAAACCAGAGCTGGAGGAATCCCAATAACAAGAGCCTGGGCTCTGATCTAGGCAAACACGAAGCCTGAATTTCCTCAGGAAATTTCAGTTTCACCAGCAATAAAGTTCTTTTATTTTAGAAGCCAACTTGAGTTGGGTTTTTGAGCCCTTTTGAGAGGAGAACATCCCAACCCCATTATGCTCAGTTTAGTGTGCCTCTCTGTAGGTGCTTTGAGGGGGATAAAGAAATGAAAAATAAAAACCCACAAAGTAATCCTTTGTAGGTTAGGAAATTCAAGGGAAAATGATGAATAAAAAGTGATGAATACCATAAAAATATAAAAACACAGTGCTGGGATCTCCCTAGTGGTGCAAGGGGTTAAGTCTCAGCACTATGAAGCTATCCGCAGCAACTGCAGCACGAGTTCCAGCCCCAGACAGGGAGCTACCCACATGGCAAGGCAGACCTCTCCTGTCTCACCCGTTGCTCCCCTCAGCAGTATATTTCAGTAGATCTGCCTGTTCTGCTCCCCACTCTGTCTCTGGTGAATCTTCTCACAACCCACCCTCACCCCCACCCAAAGCACCTCTGGCCTACACCACAGCTCTTGTATGCATAAATACTCCCAGACTTCAAATTATACTACAAAGCCATAATCATCAAAACTGCATGGTACTGGAACAAGAACAGACATACAGACCAATGGAATCGAATAGAAAATCCAGAAATAAACCCACAGATTTATGATCAACTAATCTTTGACAAAGGAGCAAAGACTATGCATTGGAGCAAAGAAAGTTTGTTCAATAAATGGTGCTGGGAAAACTGGGTCGCTACATGCAAAAGAACGAAGCTTGACCATTACCTCACACCATACACAAAAATCAACTCAAAATGGATTAAAGAACTAGACATAAGACCTGAAACCATAAAATACATAGAAGGAAATATAGGCGAAACACTACGTGATATGCACATCAAAGACATCTTTACAGACACATCACCCAAAGCAGTGATAGTGAAGGCAAAGATAAACAGCCTGGACTACATCAAATTAAAGAGCTTCTGCACAGCAAAAGAGACAATAACAAAAACAAAGAGAAACCCCACCAACTGGGAGAACATTTTTGCACCCAACACTAATGATAAAGGACTGATCACAAAAATCTGCAAAGAGCTGATGAGACTCAACAACAACAAAGAAAATAATCCAGTCAAAAAATGGGCAGAAGGGGGCCTCCCCGGTGGCACACCGGTTGAGCGCTGGGTTGAGAAGCTGCGCGCAGCCTCTGCAGTGCTGGTTCGATCCCGGGCTGCTCCCCGGCCACTGGAGGAGGGTCCCATATGGCGCGCAGACCTCTACTGCCGCCCGCTGCTCCCCTCAGCAGTGTACTTCGGTCCTTCTGCCTGCTCTGCTCCCCCCTCTGGCTCTGGTGAATTCTCTCACCCTCCTGCACTTCTGACTGTACCCAGTGCATGTATAAACAAAACAAACAAACAAACAAACAAACAAAACATGCCTCTATAAAAAAATAATTTAAAAAAATAAAAATAAAAAAAATGGGCAGAAGAGCTAAAAAGAAACTTCTCTGAAGAAGAAATGCAAATGGCCAACAGGCATATGAAAAAATGTTCAACATCACTTGTAATCAGGGAAATGCAAATCAAAACTACCATGAGATACCATCTCACACCAGTGAGAATGGCACATATTAAAAAAACTAGCAACAACAAATGTTGGCGAGGGTGTGGAGAAAAAGGAACTCTCCTGCACTGCTGGTGGGAGTGCAAACTGGTCCAACCACTATGGAGAGCTGTGTGGAGATTTCTGGACCTACTAAACATAGAGCTTCCATATGATCCAGCAATTCCACTCCTAGGTATTTACCCAAAGGACACAGAAACATCAATTCCAAAGAACACCTGCACCCCTATGTTTATAGCAGCACTGTTTACAATAGCTAAGCTTTGGAAACAGCCCAAATGCCCAAAAATAGATGACTGGATCAAGAAGATGTGGTACATATATACCATGGAATATTACTCAGCATTCAAAAAAGACAAACTCATGCAATTTGCAGCAACATGGATGGCGCTGGAAAGGATCATGCTCAGCGAAATAACACAGAAGAAAAAGAAAAATACCGGATGGTCTCACTCAAAGCAGGAATCTAGAAAACTTAAATAAAGGACCAGGAAAATGAATAACTATAAGAAAGTGAAAATCAAAATCAACAAAAAACTATGAACCAGAGACACTTTTTGGGGGTGGGGGTGGGAGGGGAGGGGTTGGGGTCAGAATGGGGGGTTGCAATTGTATGGGGAATATAAAAATAAAATTTATTATTTAAAAAAATTAAAAATAAATAAAACTTTAAAAAGAAATAAATAAATAAAAGAAATCTTAAAAAAAAAAAAACAGTGTTCAGGGAATGGGGGACTTGAGAGGTACTCTAGGGAGGAGTAGCATTTAAGATAGACTCTGGAGAATGGGAGGCATGGCCAGGGTCTGTGTCCTGCAGGTGCCAGGCGCAGAACCAAAACTGCAGAGGCAGGCAGGGTCAGGATTGGTTTGGGGACTGTGTTTTATTTTTATTTTTTTAAGATTTATTTATTTATGCATACAAGAGCTGGGGTACAGGCCAGAGATGCAAGGGGTGAGAGGACTCACCAGAGACAGAGTGGGGAACAGAACAGGCAGATTGGCTGAAATACACTGCTGAGGGGAGCAGCGGGTGAGTCAGGAGAGGTCTGCTGCACCATGTGGGTAGCTCCCTGGCCAGCCAGGGATCGAACTCGTGCTGCAGAGGCTGCAGATTGCTTCATAGTATGGTGGTTAACCCCTTGAGCCACCAGGGAGGCCCAGGACTGCGTTTTATTTAGCACTTATGACATACCAGACACCAGTACAAGTTATCTCTTTTCAGCCCCACTAGGCATATATTATTACTACTGATATTTTCTTCTTCAGAAAGCTGGGGCACCAACAGGTTAAAAGACTCCCAGATTCCAGAAGTCAGTCAGCCTGATTTCTACACCTAACTATTAGACTACACTGCTTCCCAAGTGTTTTAACAAACAGTTAACTTGTCTCTACACACAATGTTAAATGACTTCACAAGGTACCCAGTGGCAGTGTTACAAGTCTACATAACAATCCTTTCCTCAAGAAATTCCAGTTTAATTTGTATAAGGCAGAAAAATAAATAGGAAAAAGCCATCCACAAGTAATAAAAAAATACATGTGGCCACGAAGTCTTCATAGTACACCTTTTCTCTGAAAGGACTCAGAGAGCCCTTTGGGCACACCCTGACTTACCATTTATTCTGATAACAGGCCATGCAAGGTTATTAAGGACGTTTGTCCTTGTTTGCCAGGCCCTAGCCCCTCAGCACCTCTGACCATATGTAGACTGCTTGGCCAGGTGTTTCCTGAGCTGGCTGTGCTACCCGGGAGGACCACAGGACTCCTGAGCACACCAGCAGATTTCTGCTGTGTCAGGCAGCAGCCAAGGCTTTATATCCCTGACCTCAGCTTGCCCAGGCTACTTCTGAACTGCAAAGGAAAACTCTGGCTAGGAAACCTCTGGGTTCAGAAGCCTGCTACGGCTTCTGAGCAGAATCTTGCTATGGCTTCTGAGCAGAATCACCTTCTCTGAGCAGAATCTTGGCTCCATCATGAGATGAAATACAGAGAATGTTCCAGAACATCGTGGTTAAAGGGAAAAATAAGGTAATTTTGAACTTTTACATGAAGAACTTGAGTTGCAAAGAAGGAATGAAAATGGTGATTTATACAATACTAAGTACACTCAAGGCAGATGGCAAGGAATCCCTCTCTACTCCACCTTTCTCCCTCCATAAACACCTTCTGTTTTTCCTGTTACCCAAGTTCTCAAGTTTTAACACCATCTGGAGGAGTTGTTTAAACAGATTGCTGGGCCCCCTCTCCAGAGGTTCTGATTCTGTAGGTCTGAGATGAGGTTTGAGAATGTGCATTTCTAGCAAGTTCCCAGGTGAGGCTGTGGTTGCCAGCTGATGGTCAGGGGCCACACCAAGAGAACACTACAGATTGTGGCACTGTAGTTGTGAGAAATCCTCTGACCCCTTTATCTTGGAGCATTCTGAAAGAAGGCATTAAAAAATCTCAAGTTGGACTATTTGATCTCTAAGGTCTCTTCTAGAATCAGAGTCTCTGATGAGGATATGCAGTGAGAAATTGACCGAGGGATTTGTATTCCAAAGGTAGTTTGTGTATGCCTCAGGAAGCACTTTCCTATAAAAGTAATGTGGGAGGAGGTATCATTAAGTTATCATACATTTACATTTCCCTAGGAGAGGGCCCTCCTTCTTTCACGGAAACATATCCTGAATTGGGCTCAAAGGGCAAAAGGAGATTGAGAGTCAGGGCCTCTGCCACTACTTGTTTGTTTTCCTGAAGTCTGAATGGGAACCAAGTGCCATCCACATTGATGTCCCTGCGCAAGGACAAATGCCAACAAAGTGCCTACGGGACCAGAGCGAGTCACCCTGCCCGGAGATCTTGGTTAACTGATGGCAGATCCAAGTTCAAATCCTTGACTTCTGATTTAGGGTATAGAATGGAGTCTTTCTGTATGATTTTATTGTGAAAGTGGTTGTTTTAATTAAATTGCAGACTTTCTTGGCACAACAGTCACAGCAACCTGAGGACTTCTAATCGCATGCATTAGTCTAACCAAAGTTGCCCCTTGCCAACCAGGAAGTGGTTTGACCTGATTTTGCTGTTAAGGAAGGAATTAGCATTTGGTATGGAATATAACCCTGGCTCTTTGTACACTGGCTATTTTATTCCTGGAAATACAAGCCACGAGTGGCTTTATGATCCTACCACAGGTATAAGCCTTGCTGGTCAGACATGACTGGGTTGTTCTCGCTCTCTCCGTGTGTGTCTCTCTCGGTCTCTGTCTCTGTCTCTCTCTCTTTTCTCTCTCTCTCTTCTTTGCTGGTAACTAAAGACCTTTGACATTTTCCGACACATCCAAGGCATGCTCTAACAGCATCTTATTGTGATTTACTGCTTAATTATAACTGTACCCATGTCTGCCTGGGCCTGTAAATGTACTGGAGCTCTTTTCTTTTCATCTAACGTAGGCAGTCAGAGCTATGGATTCAGAGGAGACTTTTTATCATTAATGAATTATTTTTAAAGCGGTAGCAACCCAAGGACATAGGAATAAAGCAAAGATAACAGAGAGGGGAAAGTTGTTACCAGAGGAAATGGAGGCTGGTGAAAACCTGAGCTTCAATGTTGATACAATATTCTCTGGCTTGGGTGATGAACAGATTTTCAGTTAATGATCAAGACACCTCTTGAGCTATTCTATATCAGAGGGAGAGAAGGGGGAGAGAGAGAGAAAGAGAAAGAAAGAGAGATCCATAATGTTCCCCAAAGAACAGAATTCAGGTCAAAATCTGTACCCTCGAACCAAATATGCCTTTGAGCTGCAGTGACATGAACATGAGATGCTAATCCAGGTAACTATGGCAGGCTTAATCCTGACACCTGAGTCCATAACAGACTTACAAAGGGGATAACGCCAGAAGTGAAGCCCAGAACCAGTTCCAGAGTCCAACATCTCCCTGATGGGGGGTGAAAAGGACTGCCCACTTTGATTTCAGTTTGGCTCAGGAAGCCACATTTGTTATGTTCGAATTTTCAAAACCTCATCTTCTTGTAAAGTTTGTTCTTTCTGGAAATCTCATGTGGCCTTGGGAAGTCATCTCTCAGCCACCAACAGAGGAGTAGCTCTCGATTCTCCTGTCAGAAAATATGAAGGGTGCTGTGAAATTTAGTATGAGGCTTTGAAAGAGTCACAGGAATGGCCATGATAATTCTGGTCTCTTTTAAAGCCCCTTTCATCTGACGATCTCAAAGACTTGCATAAACATTAATTATTCTCATAGTACTGCTTGGAGGTAGATATTAGGTTTCTATTAGCCTCTCACTGATGCTTCTACATCTGTAGACTTTAAAGTTCTGTTCCATTACAGCTGACCCTTGAACAACATGGGTTTGAACTTTGAATGTACATATGGAATTTTTTCTATCAGAGGTTCTTCATTCATTGACTCAGCCAACAATGGATGTCATTTGTTGAATCCCAAGATGCGGAATCAACATATAGAGAGGGTCTTAAGTCATGTGTTTATTTTCTTTCTTTTTTTTTCCAGTTTTGCTATTTTTTTAAATTAATATTTTATTTTATATAATTCTTACATCATTTTTCATTTTTGCACAACATATGTATTTTCATTTTGGTTATATTCCCCATATAATTGTACCCTCCCTTATTTTGACCCTAGCCCTTCCTCCCCCCTTGATCCCCCCACCACCCCACATATGTTTATTTTCAATGGGGATGTTTGTGACATGGTGAGAGAGTGAGGAAGTGTTGGCATCCCTAGCCCTGAGTTATTCAGAAGTCAACTGTATTTTCTCTGTGAAAAATTAAGTATTTCCTACCAATTTGCAAGGAAGATGAATTTGCCTATTAAATCCTAGGCCAAAGTTTGTGGGTTCTACAAAGCAGCTCCATGTAAAACATAATCCTTGCCCTCAAGGAGCTTATAGTCTATTGAAGAGTTAAGAGGCATCCATATAGTGAATAAAACATAGACATTATTCCAAGACAGGATTTGATTCGTATAAAATGAGAAGTTTTCAGTGGGAGAGATTACCGTGGATGCTGGTAGCAATGGAGAGTTTCATGAAAGAAGAAGAATTTGGACTGGACCTGGATGTGTGTGTGTGTGTGTGTGTGTGTGTGTGTGTGTAAATGCATATGTACTTTCTAGGAGGGATGATAGCATTTACAAAGATATAGAAGTAGGAATGTGATCCACTTGTGTAAAAGTCATCCACTAGTGACTTTGCTATACTCAGGATAAGATTGGAAAGCCAAGTAGGTCAGAACCAAAGAGTTAAGAACCTTACTACCGGGCCTCCCCGGTGGCGCAGCGGTTGAGCGCTGGGTTGCAAAGCTGCCCGGCCTCTGCGGCGCCGGTTCGATCCCCGGCTGCTCCCCGGCCACCAGAGGAGGGTCCCACATGGCGCGCAGACCTCTCCTGCCGCCCGCCGCTCCCCTCAGCAGTGTACTTCGGTCCTTCTGCCTGCTCTGCTCCCCGCTCTGGCTCTGGTGAATTCTCTCACCCTCCCGCGCTTCTGACTGTACCCAGTGCATGTATAAACAAAACAAACAAACAAACAAATAAATAAATAAATAAAATATGCCTCTATTTAAAAAAAAAAAAAAAGAACCTTACTACCAAATTCTCAGGATTTTTTCTCTCAGCATGTTCTGGAATAAATTAATTTGAATCAGAAACTCAACCATGTAAACAGTTAAAATTCATGCTTCGCATCAAATAATAAAGGAATGGAATTGGTTCTAGAAAAGATGAAGCAGAATGGTTTAGAAGAGAAGAGTTAGCTAGAGCAATGGTTCCCAAAGTGTGGTCTCTGAACCAGTTACAATAGCATCAGCTGGGAATTTGTTAGATACCCAAATGTTGGAGCCCCTGAGGAGACCTATTGAGTAAGAACCTCTAAAGTAGGAAGTTGCAATGTGAATTTTAAACAGTCTTAAATGACCAATGTACCCTTAAGTTTGAGAACTACTGATTGGGGAAAACTTTTAGCAGATGGGCTCAAGTATAGCAGAATTTTCTCCATCTGATTCACCTTCCACACAAGCAAAAACAAACTATTAAACCAATGGTTCGGGTTAGTTTTTTTTTTTTTAAAAGATTGATTTATTTATGCATACAAGAACTGGGGTACAGGCCAGAGGTGCGGGGGGTGATAGGATTCACCAGAGACAGAATGGGGAGCAGAACAGGCAGACTGACTGAAATATACTGATGAGAGGGGAGCAGCGGGCGAGAGAGGAGAGGTCTGCTGCACCATGTAGGTAGCTCCCTGGCCGGCCATGGGTCAAACTTATGCTGCAGAGGCTGCAGATAGTGTCACAGTGCTGTGCTTAGTCCCTTGAGCCACCAGGGAGGCCCTGAGTTAGTTTTTTTTTTAACTTTTCTATAATGCAAAGAATTTTAGGCTTACTCAAAAGTAGAAAAAATTAAATAATAAACCTTCATATACCCAACACCTAGGTCTAGCAATTCAGCAAAAGTTTGCAGCTCTACCCCCTCCATTTTCCTCTCAATTATTTTCTTAATCCTAGAAATTATTTCAACTCCCACATATTTCAGTATGTACCTCTGAAATATATATATGCACACACACATATATATATTCTTACATGACCATATGTCAGTATCATACCTAACAGAAAAACTCCATACTACCTTGGTTTTCTAATACCCAGGCTACCATCAAATTTCTCTAAGGATTGAAGTAGAGTATATTTAATTATATTGCAGTTGGCTATATTCTATAATATGATACTTACCTACAACAAGGCAATTTAAAAGGATACTCACAAAGATGGACAAAAATTTAGTCATTTTATTTGCAAAATACCTCTAAAGTATTTATTTTTAATATAGATAAGTTCGTAAGTATTTGTGGGAAGTTCCTTATTATCTATGAGTTAGATGATACTGCCCGTGCAATGGGTAATAGTCCATTGTGGATGCTGTGACATCATGCTAGTTGTCAGAAAATGTAATTAGCTAGGATGGATCTTGATTGGTGTAAGTACAACTTCCTGGAGTAACATCAAGAGTTATCTGCCCCACTCTCTGGGAGTCAGCACAGTGTTTATGGAAATACATGGTGTTTCCTGACTCTGCCCTGGAATTACCTGTGCCATTATTGATAGGGGCCAGGGAAGTGGCAACATTATTATACCAACATGAATATTAATAATGTAAAAAATATCCTCACTACCTTCAAAACAGTCTTACTTCTGTTAATTTGTAGAGTTGGAAAAAAATTGTAAACACTTGTTTGGTACTTTTAAACACTTTGCCTCTATTAATTAATTTATTTTTTAAAAAATTGTCAGGAAAATGCTTAAATGAGCCCAAAATGGCAGAATAAAAAGAGACAAATGAAATCATGAGGGGATGGTTGACCATATGTTTAGATTCTGAAAGAGGAATTTTGAAGTTCAAGTTAATTTGCTGAACAAGTTAGAAATATATAAATATATGTACATATATATTGTTTTATATAGCCTTCATATATACAAGGTGATGGATTTCATGAGGACATACTCAAGATGTGCACAAACTGTGTGCATACTTTATACTCTTGCAATTGTTATTTTAGTTGCATGGTGCAACAAAATACAGAGGGTAATTTTGTGTCAAAATTGAATTGCATCACCCCTTAAAATTCAATACAGACTATGAATTTTAATTATTTCATTTTCTTTCTTAATCCTTTTTAGGGAAAGAGAGGCCCATTCCTCTGTCTTGTTCTCACCACTGCTTGGTCTGCCTGTTTTCTCCCAGCTTCTCCCTAAGCGATTTCACAAATGTGTCATTTTAAGGCATTTTATTTAGATTGATTTGTAAGGTTGGAAATACTGCACGCAAGCTGATAAAATGTAGATTAGATTGTATTAAAGATAAGAACAATTCCAAAAATAGTTGTCTGCCTCTCTCTGTTTTTGTTCTCCTAGTAATGAAACTCACTGCCTTTAATTATAGTTTGAGACACTGTGTTGAAATATTTAATCTCTGAGTAATGACTGGATTTTAGTTTCCTAATTGGCATCTGTATGTTTAGCATCTGTGCCAAGACCTGAATCTGAGAATGAGCATACAATACAAAACATGAACTGTATGTAAAACAATTCTGATACTGCCACCTTAACTCCAGGAAAACAATGTGTAACAAAAAAAGAAAGGATAAATATATAGTTTATGATTCCACCTATTTTTAAATTGCTGACCAACAACCTGTTAAGGTTTATAAGTCAACCCCAAAGATCCATGTGTGATCAGCAGACAGAGAAGTGTAATTGCAGCTCCAAAGAAGCCCTTGGCCTTGGAAACAGGTCTTGCTCATTCTTAAAAGGTATTTCAAGTACCTGGAAGTCTTTCCCAGGAGATAATGTTCCACCCACAAATGGATGACTTATTTAAAACCTTGTGAAACCAGCTTGAAAGAAGTAAAAGAATAGGTTAGGTAGAGAAGTAATCATCTTGAACTCCGTCCACCATAATGTTGTCGTGTTTTCACAGAAGTGTCTTCTGGGCATCTCCTCCAATTATTGTTAGCTTCAGATTGCTTGAAATAAGATGCCACTCATCATCTGCCATACACCTCTGGTGAGTGCCTGATATGTGCTGTGGGCGTGGACTCTCCAGCCTCACATTCCCTGAATAATGTATGTTTCCTCTGGCAGAGTTGACCCTACCTAAAGTTACACATTGGTGAAGGTGGAGCAAGAGGTGGAATTACAAAGGCTCTGCCCACTGAGAATGCAGCTAAGATGAAAGGCCAAATCATAGACTGGTGACAGGCTCCAGAGGCAAACAGACGGCTGGCTGCTCTTTCAGCTTCAGAGGAAGAAGAGATTCTGATTTTCCATTCCACCTCATCTGGGGAAACCAATCCCTTAGACACCTGTCAACAGTGTCTTAGACTTTTTTCCTCAGGACAAGAAGCTCTGATGTTCCATATTCACACGGAGGTCATGGCGTTTATGTTCCTCTGCAAATGAAAACCCTCATCCTCACAAACCTGAATCACCCTGTGGGACTGAGGTTGGAGCCATGGCAAAGTGATACAGGAAATGACCAAAGGCCTCTCCCAAATATTGACCCATCACTGTGTTTTACTTAATAGGATCCAAACAAAGTCACCTCTCTCTGTGGCTAGTCTCTACCAGCCACTGGATGATGGTAGGGGCCAGTTGACCTTGTTGACAGGTATGATCCCCCGAATTTGATCTCCACACCATATGTCACCTTTCCCACACACAATCCAGAATTGGAACTTTTACTCTCTCCAAATTCAGATAAAGGGGATCCAATCATGTCCCAGACTGAATCCTACTATAATACTTTGTGAGATGAAATGTTTCACCTTGTGTTATAGAAAAGGAAACTAAAGCTTAAGGGACACAGCCAGGAAGAAGCAGGCCCAGAAGAGGAACTCAGGTCTGACTGACTCCAAAGGTCACCTTTTTTTCTACTTCCTCATTTTCCACCAAGCAAAAAAAGGAAGGTATATATTTTACAAATAAACAAACACTGTTGTCCATCCCCCACCTCAGTGTTGGCAGGTTCTAAGTTTCTCTGTGATGGAGCTTCCTGGGCCTGGTGTGCCTAGGGAGAAACAACAGGGATTCTGCTGACAAGACGTGTTAAGGTCCCTTGCCCCTTAAGAGTCTGTAGCTTCATTTCTAGACTAAGATACCAACTTAGCAATGTTCTTTGGACCCTTTGTCAGAGCAAGGTGTGCTTCTTGAGAGCAGACAGATTGGCTGGCACTACCCATTGCAAAAGAGTTTGCTTCCTTTTTATGTCTTCTCTGTATCTAGAAGCAACTAATCTGAAGTTTATTTAGTCATATCCTCTCCTCTGTAACAGACTGAAAGAACAGAGTGGGGAAGTGTCTCAGAGAAGACCTCAGGCATTTGGGTACCCTTTTAAATTCTTTTTCCTTCTTCTTTTCTTTTCGCCCTTATTAATTATGTTGTAACAATTCAGGTGTACTTTGAGCTTCTTACTCTGAAACTTTACATAGTCCCACAACCTGCCTCTAGCTGTGGGGCTACCCTGTCCATGTAGACTGGAAGTAGACCCCAGCCCAGCACCACCTGTCCATCCCAAGGGAACCCAGGGAATCTGACACCAGCACATGAGCTGATAGGTGCCAAAACATTCTGTGTTTCTGCTTTGATATTCTCTGGCCCCAGTTTGGAGGCAGGAGAAGCAAGATAAGCCGGTTGCATACATTGCTATTTCTCCACCATGAGACACACTGAAAACTCCCTGTGGTTCCATCCTGAATCCACTGCCTAAGGAAAGATCAAGATATTCTTGGCTCAGAGTAATTTAACTCACCTTGATATAAAATACAAAGGAAACTTTTATTCACATAGTTATACATGTATATGAAAGTTCACTAAGAATCAAGCATTAGGGCAAGTATTGTAGACTCAGTGGTGAGAAAATACACTCTGCTATCATCAAATAAGAACTTACAATCAAATAAGAGAAAAACATTAAGCATATAGTAATACAAATAAGTGTGAAATCATCACTTGATGGTACATAGTCATTTGCATAATTTTTGAAACAATAAGAACATAATAACCACTGATTTTTTAAAATACATGTTATATGTTTAAAGTATGTAAAAATTAATATATGAAACCCTATTTAAGTGAAGTTGGGAGACTAGAAGAAAGTTCCCTTGCATGAACAATCAGCAAACTACAGAACCCAGCATGCTTTGCATCCCTGACAGGAAGTGATGTTGCTTCCTACCCCAATGAAAGGAAGGAGGCATCTTTACACAGCAGTCCTTCCAAAGACTGTGGAAAGGGTGCTGGCCTTGGATTAAGGTCAGGTGCTCTTGAATTCTCACCATGTGACTTCACTTACCAAACTACCTCTTTGTTGTTGTTTCCAAAGAAACCCATTTTGTTGGTGAAATAACTGGTTGCTTTTTATTTGAAGTCAACTATAAAAACAAGAATGAGAAAGAACCACGTGAAATTCTTGATTGTAGTTTCTTTGAAGAGGAAGAGAACAGGAGTGACAGGGAAGGGAATGAATTTTAACCACATCTACTTAATGTTGATTTACTGTGAAAGGAGAGGAAAACATTTGACATAATTATGGCAGAAAGTTAGCATTTGTTAACATTGTTAGTGCTGAGTCGTGACTTCACAGGTGCTTGATATCTCTCTATATGTCTCTATTTCCTTTTTCCAGAACAAACTATATTTACAACTGTTTTATATTATGACAACGATTAAATGTTAAAAAAGATGAGGCCTTTGTAAACATGTATCAGTCTGGGGGGAGGGGTACAAGAAGCAGAGGTGTTAGATACCAAGGTGAGCCTATCAGAAGAGTCAGGAGGGCCTTCCACCCAGAAGGATTGCCTAATTCTTGAGTAACATGTTTTAGAAACTGTTTTAGAAGTTCAAAGATGGCAGGAACTTGGATTATGGCAGTCAGAGTGGTGAACATGGAAAGAAATGGACAGACTCAATAGAAACAGAGGAAGTAAAATAGCAGAACTTGGTGGTAGAGTTTATACCAGGGGAGGGAGAAGAGGGAACCAGACCAAGTTTTGTGTATTGGGATCCCACAGCCGATGGGTGAGGCACCTCTAGAGCTCTGAAATACTGAAAGAAGCCCAGATTTAGCATGGAGAATTATGGATTGGTTTTGGATTTATTGATTTTAGGGTATCTTTGAGACACTCAGGGACAATCAAAGTACAATTAACAGGGAAGTGGCAATCGATGCAAGGCAACCCGAAACTACTAGACACTTCTTATTCTATTTAATGCTTGTGGGAGGACCAAAACCTGACTGCCTCTTCTGAACCCTTCCTCCATGCCCTTCATGATGTGTCCAAACTGTCATGCTCAGGATCAGTATTTTAGGGTACAAAAATCTATCTTATTACCCTGTGAGGAGTCTTAGGTTACTCTTGGTCTATAACTGAGAAATGTAACCATTCCTAGCTTAGTTTCATTTGACTAACTTGTTGAGGCTATGTCTGGTGTTTCATTTTCCATCTTTACACTACAGTTTTGCCAGGTTCTTTCTCAAATTCCTAATCCTTGCTGTTTTTAGTTTTCTTTAAGTTGGACTCAAGTGTGGTCTGAATATTTGCATCCCCCTAAAATTTATATATTGAAAACCTAACACCCAACATAGTGGTATTAGGAGTTGGGACCTGAAGGAGGCAATTAGGTGTCAAGGGTGGAGCCCTCATGAATGGGATTAGCGCCATTTCAAAAGGGATCCTAAAGTGTTCCCCACCCTGACCACCATTAAGGTCTCAACAAGAAGTTGGCAATCTGCAACCCAAAAGGGAGCTCCCATCAACCAACAAAGCTCCATGATCTTGGACTTCCCAGCCTCCAGAATGTCGAGAAGTAAATTTCTGTTGTTTATAAGCCATCCTGACTGTAGTATTTTGTTACAGCAGTTTGAATTAACACTCCCAGTAAAATCCTAAATTCAGCTACTTTTCTCTGTCCCCACTTTAATCTTGACTTCTACTGTCTTGGGTTGGATCCTCCCAGAATCAGACTCTGGGGCAGGATTCCAGTGCAACAGTGATCCCAGGAAAACTGGGAGTGGGAAAATGGGGCAGAGAAGGAAAGGAAGCCAAGAAAAGTAATACTATTAATCAATTTACTACTGCGGCAACTGTGGGGGTGGGGGGGGGAGGGTGGGGGGTGCTTAACACTGTTGGAGATGCAAAAACAGTAAGAATACACCTCTGAGTTTTTCTTCCCAAGGGGTGAGGAAGCTGGGAAGCCTCAAATATCCTCCCTTATTGCTCCTGCAGGCATTACTACACAGGATGTCCATCTGTCATGGAAAGAAAGCTCTCAGATGCAGATCACAGGTACTGGCAGGAAGATAGCCTTTGGATGCCCTAGAATGCTGAGTGACAAGGGGATGTGAATCCCACGGAATTTTTGAGCTTCGTGCAGCAAAGAGAATCTATTGTTCCCCACAATGGAGGGGATGTCAGTCTGTAGGTAGGTGATTAGATTGTATTATATAAGAGTCCATTCTTGCTAGCTCTCTTTCTCCCTTGCTGGCTTTGGAGAAGCAAGCTACCATGCTGTAACAGGATCTGTGGAGAGGCCCTCCTGGCAAGGAACTGTGAGCTGCCTTTTGGAGATGAGAGTGACCTCCAGCCTATAGTCAGCAAAACTCTGGGTCCTCAGTCTCACAGCAGCAAAGAACTTAATTCTGCCAACAGCCTGAGCGAACTTGGAACCTGCCTCATCACCAGTCAAGCCTCCAGATGGACCCGAGCCCAGGCGACATCAGGATGACAGCCCTGCAGCGGGTCAAGACTACACCATGCCCACCCAGACTCCCACCCCCCAGGGCGTGAGATAACAGATGGATGTTGTCTTCAGCCACTAAGTTTGTGGTCATCGTTATACAGCACGAGAACTTACACCCTTCCTTCTCATCCAGCAACGGATCTGCGTAAGGTGGTTTTAGCTCCCTGCTTTTCTAATCATCTTTACTCCAGGTATACTGACCAGCAGTTCTTCTAGTTTAAAAGCAATAAATGTACTGCTTTTTTTCATTGCTAATACAAAAGCAAGATCTGCATACTCTAAGAATATTTATAAAATAGATGTAAACAAAAAGAAGCGAAGGAAACGCATTCAACTCATTTTTTCTGTTGCTAAATTCCAACTTTCTTCTGGAGAATTTTCTCTGCTTGAGTTCTGTAACTTACTCTTTTTCACCCCTGTGATGATGAAACTTTGCCCAAATATAAATTTATAATTAGAAAAGACTGCATTTACATGGATAGTTCTTGAACTTTTCCAAAGAGGAGCACACTCAAAATACCCAGCTAATTGGGAAGAGGCATTATTCCCAGAGGGCTGAGTTCCCATGGACACAGCAAAGCCATTATCCAGCCTTTGCTCAGAGGAATTCTCCATCCACCCAAAGAAAGAAGTGCCTAGTGTTTGAGGTCGGAGATCCTAAACAGCTTTCAGTAAATAAGGGGCTTCCAAATTTAGAATTTGGGTGCTAGATTTAAGAAAGGAGGAGCAGCAGACAGCCTGTTTGCTGCACCCTCACTGTTTTATTTTCCCTTCCCTTCCTTCTCCCCTGGGTAGCAGTGAAAGAAGAATCTCCTGCAGGTACTAAGGCTCTAAGACCTCCAGCCCTAAGCCTTTCCTCTCTTCCTTCGTCCTTTCCAACTTCTTTCTGCTGCTTCTGAAGCAGCCTCACTTCTATCCTGATGTAGCCTCCATAAGGCCATCTATCAATAGATGAAGCTCCCCCCTTCCTACATACACATTGACGCTCCTTTTGGCTGGAGGTGGGGGGCATGGGAGGTGGGGGGTGTTTGGTTTAACAAAGCTCCTTAAGTGACTGCTGCCTGCTGAGTTCTCAGAAGGATGACAGAGCAGGTGACTGAGCCCCTCCTAGGCAGGAACCCAGCATGTGCACAAGTGACCTTGGTCCTCTGGGCACCCTAACAAACACCTGTGTAAGCTGGGACTGTGGGGGGCCCAAGGAGACGTAATGGAGGCAGCGGGGAGGAATGACGGTGGGAAGCAGAACGTCAGATATTAGAGAACCACAATGAGCCACCCACTAGGATGGTCATAATCAAAAAAGATGGACAATAACAAATGTTGGTGAGGGTGGGGAGAAACCAGAACCCTCATGTACTGCTGGTGGGATATAAAATGGGGCAGCCCCTTTGAAAAACATCTTGACCTCTTCTCAGAAAGTCAAACATAGAGTTATCCTATGACTCAGCAATTCCATTCCCAGGTATCTACCTAAAAGAACTGAAAACATATGTTCACGCAAAAACTTATACATACATGAATGTTCCTGGCAGTGCTTTTCATAATAGCTAAAAAATGAAAACCACCGAAACGGCTATCAACAGGTGAATGAAAAATCAAAATGTAGAAGTGTATCCAGACAATGAAATGTTACTTGGCCATAAAAAAGAACTGAAGTCGTGACACATACTACATACAGCATGGCTGAACCTTGAAAACAGAATTCAAAGTGAAAGAAGCCAGTCACAAAAGGTCACATAGTTTCTGAGGCCACTTATAAGAAATAGAAAAGACAAATCCATAGAGACAGAAAGTAGATTAGTGGTTGGCAGGGGCTGGGGGGAGGGGGCAGAATGGGAGTGATAATTACTAGGTAAAGGGTTTCTTCTGGGGTGTTGAAATGTTCTAAAATTGGATAATGATGATAATTGCAACTATATGAATCTACTAAAACCCACTTATTTGTACGTGTTAAAGGGAGATGTGAATTGTAGCTCATTAAAACTTATTTTTAAGGGCCTTCCCTGGTGGCACAGGCGGTTGAGCGCAGCGCTGTGAAGCTGTCTGAAGCCTCTGCAGCGCCGGTTCAACCCCTGCCATTGGGAAAGAATCCCACATAGCGCGGCAGACCTCTCCTGTCTCACCCGCTGCTCCTCTCAGCAGTGTATTTCTGTTGTCTGCCTGTTCTGTTCCCCACTCTGTCTCTGGTGAATCCTCTCACCCTCCCGCGCATCTGGTCTGTACCCTGGTTCTTGTATGCATGAATAAATGAATCTTTAAAAAAAATAGTTATTTTAAAAAAACTTAATTAAAAAAACAAAAATACAGAGAGATCTTTCAACCATTTCCCCTTAATAACATCTGGCACAATACCTACCACAACATCAAACCAGGAAATTGACATGGATACAATCCGTTAACCTTATTCACACTCCACCAATTTTACATAGGTCCATTTATGTATTTGGTTCTGTGCAATGTTATCATGCCCATTTGTATGGCCACCCCCTTTGTCAAGTAAACCACCATCACTCAAATCCCTTATGCTACCTTCTTAGGGCCAAAGCCCCTCTCCCCCTTCTTATAAATAAAGCATAAGACCATTCATGGTCAGGTGAACATTAAGTTTTCATTTCTCTAGGATAGATGCCCAGGTGTGCAATTGCTCCATCATATGGCGAGTGCATGTTTTTTGTTTGTTTGTTTGTTTGTTTGTTTAAAGATTTATTTATTTATTTATACAAGCACTGGGTACAGTCAGAAGTGAGAGAATTCACCAGAGCCAGAGCGGGGAGCAGAGCAGGCAGAAGGACCGAAGTATACTGCTGAGGGGAGCAGCGGGCGGCAGGAGAGGTCTGCGCGCCATGTGGGACCCTCCTCTGGTAGCTGGGGAGCAGCCGGGGATCGAACCGGCGCTGCAGAGGCTGCGGGCAGCTTCGCAACCCAGCACTCAACCGCTGCGCCACCGGGGAGGCCCACGAGAGCATGTTTAATAATGTAAGAAACAATTGTACTTCTTTCCAGAGTGGCTGCACCATTTTACATTCCCAACAGTAATATCTGAGTGATACCATTTTCCTGTACCCTCCCTGACATTTAGTGTTGACATTTTTTTTTTCAATTATAGCCATTCAGATTATACAAACATGCAAAAAAATTTGAAAGTGATTATTTCTGATGTGCTGTGGGGAGGTAGGGGTGGAGGTGGCGATTCTCAAGGGGAACTTTTACTTTCTGTTACAGTCTCTATATTTATGGAATGTGTAAATATTGTGCAACTTAATATGTGGAGCCTGTCCATGCTAGAAAGGCGGGAGGTGGACAGCAGAGGGGAAATAGTATTGGGGAACTTTCTCCTGAACACAGCTGAGGAAAGAAGCCAGTGGAGAAGGAGGAGCTGATAAGACTGATGAGGGAACATCTGTGTACTGAGTCTTCTTTTATCCAAGTCCCTCCCTTCTCTGCCCTGCTCTGTATCCCCTCATCCCCCAGCTTTCAAGATTCTCTAGCCAATTAACGGGCAAGAGGAGAGGTAAGACTTGAACTCTCAAACCCAATTCCACCTCTGTCTCCCCGGAAGGGCCCCAATTCTCAGGCCGTCCAGTTTCACAGCACCAGGGCTCTCCAGCCTTGGAATCACTGTTTCTTCCCATTCCCCCCTCAGCCTAGGGGTAGTTTCGGCTCCCCATTGCTGCTTATGCCCAGGTCCCCATCCCACCCTGCCCACACCCCTGGGACCAGTTTCTTCATCAATCCTTCCTCAGTTAAACCGTAGCCGTGCTCAGGCTGACACTTCTAATGAGGCAAGGCCCTGGGCAGTTGGGAGGGACACACAGGTCAATTAAAATCAGGGGATACCCAGTTCTCTGAAGCTGGAAAAGACAGAGATGGATGGTCCAATGGAGATGTCCGGGAGTAGAAGGAGTACTTGTGTTGGGGGCAGCAAAAGTTGAGGGTCTGTGGTGTCTTATGAGAAAAAAAGCTCACAAAGAGCCAATAATAAAGCAAGCGACAGACTTTATTGGAGAGTGAAAAGTACAAGACACTGCTCAAGATCGAGGGCTGTCTGGAAGGCATGAAATCTGCCCCAAGGCGCTAAAGGGCCCAGTTCTATGCCTAACATTTGGAATTCTCACCAGATTCCCTCTATTTTCCAGGTGATCTCAGAGGTAGTGACTGTGCTCGGTAGTAAAACTAGAATCTGCTCACTCCTTTTCACTCCCAAACTTTCAGAAAGAATGGCTTTATTCTTTTCTGAAAAAGAAAGCATCTTCTCTGCTCTTTTATTTATGTTGCTGAGCACTGCTGGGCTTTATGATCACCAAATTAATAATGGGTTAAAACCACTGACTCTGGAACCAGACTGCCTCGATTCAATCCCCATTATCACTGTTGTGTGACCGTGTACATGTCACCTACTTGGTCTGATTTTCTCATCTGTGAAACAGGTATGCTAATAAAAGGATTTGCCTCCTAGTTTCCCAGAGGATTAAAGGAGTTAACATGTATAGAATACTTAGGACACAGCCTGGTCCATAACATGAGCTCAGCAAACATCAGCTCTATTATTGCCGAGGAGAGAGAAGCAGTGGGGTGGGTGACAGCTCGGGCAGGGAACCAGAAAGATTTGAAAGGACAAGTAAAATGTTGCTGAGGAAAACTCTAAGAGCCCAGGTAAGATTGGAGCCGACACATTTTATTCTTTCATTCTCTGAGTGTTCCCTATATGGCAGAAATTACGCTAGGGATAGAACCACGGCCATGAACAAAACTGTTTCAACTTGTGCAGACCAGGATGTGACATGTGTGGGTGGATCCAGTCAGTCGTCTCCTTGTCCAGGGAAGGGGGTGCTCAGTTGCTTCATAGTAAGGACAAGATGTGGCTCCAGGCTAGGTAAATTTGGGCCCCAAGAATCAGGTACCCGCCTGGGCTAGCTCAACCCAACAAGAACAGACCAGGCAAGGGGTACTGAAGGACACCCCGTTGCAGGGAACAGGGCATGGCGAAATGAGCCTTAGGGGTGGGGACGACAGCAAGGCAGTCTCCTCTGCTCTCCTAGGGCTCCCAGTTCTGCCAACATCGCCTGTCTCCTGGTTCCTCGGCTCATTCTCTCTGGCTCGCTCTCTCTTCTGCTTCATTTTCTTTCTATCAGCCAGTCTGGTTTAGAAAATGATGCATCCTGCTCATGGTGCAGCTGGAAGATTGACTGGCCTGGGGGCCAGATACCCACCCCAGCAGTGGGCAGGGTATCCTTTCATTCCAGTCAACTCACTATAAAGTTAGTATTCGTGTATAGTAAGTTTACATTTCCATTCTCATGTTGCAGTGTCAAAATAAAAACAGGAATCTGGGGTGATTTTATTGAGGTTTTTGTGCTTCATCAGAACTTCCTCTGCCCGGGAGGAAATGAATGGAGGATGAAAATGGCTACCAGCACTTTGCCCTCCCTGCATTCTCCTCAGGCCTATCTCTAACAGTTCCCAGATTTCCCCCTTTCTAGAACATTTCCCTTCCTCTATTCGAAAATGATCTCGTTCTTCTGAATTCTCCTGGTTCCTCTCAAGTCTCTGCCCGGGATTCCCCCACCCCCATGTTTCTTCCCCAACATTTTTTTTTTTTTTTTTTTTGTGGGACCCTTGCCTCTGGCCAGGAAACGAACCGAACCGGTGCTGCAGAGGCTGTGGGCAGCCTCGCAGCCCAGCGCTCAACCATTGCACCACCAGGGGAGGCCCTCTTCCCCAACATTTTAATGAAAAATGTAAACATCCAGCAACATTAGAGAATGGTACAATGTTAGGTATTTAATTCCACGTAGATTTGACAATTCACCTTTGCCATATTTGCTTTCTTCCCTCCTCCTCTCTCTCTCTCTCTCTGTCTTTTTCCCTCTTCTTGTAAAGTATTAGGACAATCTCCTATATAACTCCAACCCCATCATTGCACCTAATAGTAATTCCATATCACCTAATAGCTTGCCCATATTTATTTCTCCGATCACCTGCCCCCAGCTGTTTGACTCTCCACTCTCAAATCTTCCCACCTCCAGACTACCTTCTGGTACTTACCCCAGCTGCCCTCTTCACAGTGAATGTTGTCCTGCCCGGAACCAGGAATGTTAGATTTAACCACAAAAAAAGACCAAAGGGCTCTGGGACAGGAGATCCTATCCTTATCCCCTAATGCCCTGCTTTGGGAAAGGAAAATCAGTCTATTTCTTAGGAGATCTGTCTACATTCTGCATCTTTTGCCACCCTCCGTAGTTTCTAGTTTTTAGGTTTGTACAAGAGATGGTTCACAAGTGACTTGACTCTGGTCAGAGGAAGTTCTGATGAAGCAAAATCTCAAGATATAAAATTCTCCTTAGTTGTCTCAGGGCCTGCAGTCAAGTCCACGATCCGAGCAGAAGGAGGACAGCGTGGGTTATTATAAGGGAACCAGTCTTTCCCAGAGTTGGTTTGCCCCCAAATCTCAGTCCTCACGTAGGTGTCACGAACTTTCTCAGCTGCTAGAACAGACCTTGGCAGCCGAGAAGCCAACAGCCGCACCAGAGGCCCAGCTTTCACTAACCTGCCACATTCTTTGGGAAGTGGAACTAATCACAAATGAGTAAAAGCATCTTCTACAAGAAGGAAATATTGTCTCACAGTTCTGGAAGCTGGAAGTAGAAATCAAGGTGTGAGAAATCATGGTCCACCTGAGGACCATGAGGAGGAAACCATTCCAGGCCTCTCTTTTGCTTGTTGATTACCATCCTCTCCCTGTGTCTTTTTGCATCTTCTTCCCTCTATGTCTGTGTGCCCTTAAATGTCCCCCTTTGATAAATCACAGTCATTGAATTAGGAGCCCACCCTGCTCCAGTACGACCTCATGGTAACTAACTATATCTGCAATGACCTTATTTTCAAACAAGGTCACATCCTCGTACTGGAGGCTAGGACAGTGACATGTGAGTTTTGGTGTGTGTACAATTCAGCCCATAACGAAGGTATTTGACTCTGATCTCTGATGGGAAAAGTCCATGGATCATCCAATTATATGTGAAGACATGAAACATAGGAAATTATTTCATTTTAGTCTGACCATTTAAAAGGAAAGGAATTCAAGCATTATTGCCATTTTACAGATGAGAAAGCTAAAAAGTCTCCACAGATTTATTTCAGATGATGTCATGAATTGTGTCATTCCTATGAACAGCTAATCTCAACAATTTTTCCTAATTTCATTCTCAAAAAATAGTGTTTCTTTTAGCTTAGATTTTGTGGGTGCCTTCATGTTGACCCCATGGACCTACCACAGTACCAATCTGCATTAATAACTAGAACTTTCTAGAATACTAACAGCAATTACAATAGGGTAATGGAATTATGAATGGGTCTTTCTTTTCCTGATCTATTCTCTTTTCTAAACATTTTTTAGTGTGGTAAGTTTCCTAGTTTAATTTTTTCATTTTAAATCTTTTTGAGAAAGTTAAAGGGACTGAATTTGGATTAGTCACCTCTGGAAGGGCTAAACACTTCCTTTCACCTAGCTACTTGGTCCCCAGCCTCCCCGCTCAGCCCAGGCTGGGTCTTTATGGTATATGTCTGAGTGGTGGGAGCTGTACCACTTTGCAAGACACTTCTGCTCCAAGACATGGGAGGGGTCCCAAGATGGTGCCCCAGAGATGGAGAAATGGCCTCTTCAGCCACCTGATCCATTCCAGACTGGGCTGACTTTAAAGCTGAGTGACCTCAGCAACACTTGAGTGTCATTCCCTGCACCCCCCACACCCACAAAGAACTTTAGGACTCAGTGTAAAGAAAGGATGATAGAAGAGTGGCTTTCTTAGTCCTGACCATCTCTCTCCTCCCCAATCTATTTGGCCAGAATGGAGAGTAAAAGGGAGTAATAGAATGGGAAAGGAGATGAAGAGAGAAAGAAGTAGAATTCATGACACCAAAAAAGACCTTGTGTTCCCACCTCTCAGATTCTTGCCTGATCCTCTAAGAAATCCTCTCAGAGACAAGAACAAGAAGGTTAGATCACCCCGACTCCCTTACTCCCCACACCCCAAACCAACCGGGCATGTACATAGTGGAAAGGGAGATGGCCTGTACTGTTGCACGTGAGGTAGGGAAAGAAGCAATTAGCAGCTCCAGCCAACCCTGAGAATGCTGGTTTGAGGTCCAACATTTAGGAATTTCTCAAAATGACTCAATAAGCATCAAATCTCAGACATCAAAGATACTTGCTTGGTAAATTCCCAGAAAGCTTCCCTAGGCAGGTGGCCATCAACATTTTCCTTCTAGTAGAACCACCCAAAGGGATCTGAACGCGAGAGGTGGATTCAGGAAGAAAAAGTGATGGTCCTGCTGTTTCCTCACTCGGAAGACAGATGCAAGCACAAGTGTGAGGTATGTGACACTTGAGGGGGTGAGGCAGGGAATTAAACCTTATTTATTTTTTAAAACCAAATCACTAGGAAAATCTATCACAGCTTTGAAGCATCAAACAGACAGATTCTATTATCATTTCAAGTAAAAAACAGTTAAAAAAAAAAAAACAAGGTTTTTGTCAAAATAAGGTGCCATTTCTGGGTTGGAACTCTGCAGGGGTGCAGGGACACAGGCAAAGTGGTATTGAGTCTTGGGGGTTGACTCTCCATTCCAAAAGGAAGTCATTGCCTCCCCACTCCTGAGTTGTTCACTTTTTCTCCCTTGACCTTCCTGTTGCCAAAGGATTGTCTCGCCAGTGCCCTGTTATTTCAGGGGGCTGAGGAAGCAATACTGGGTTTGGCTTTCATTGCATGGTTCTGTGAAAGACAGATTTTTCTATTTTTTTTTAAGATTTTATTTAATTTATACAAGCATTGGGTACAGTCAGAAGCACGGGAGGGTGAGAGAATTCACCAGAGCCAGAGAGGGAAGCAGAACAGGCAGACTGACGAAGTACACTGCTGAGGGGAGCAGCGGGCACGGCAGGAGAGGTCTGCACACCATGTAGGACCCTTGCCTGGCAGCCGGGGATCAAACCGGTGCTGCAGAGGCTGCGGGCAGCCTCACAACCCAGCGCCCAACTGCTGCGCCACCAGGGAGGCCCTAATTCATAACTTTTAATTAAACAGCAAACTGTTCCTCCTTCGTTGTTCATTTCTGAATACTGGCATATAGAACAATTAAACCCCCTGTCCCTTTAAAGAAGAGGGTCATTTACAAGACGGTGGGCCCCCATCTCGCAGGCAGCCACTGGGAAGGAAGTTCTGGTTCCCGCGTGCAGGATGACATCACCACTCATGTTTCCCCAACCTGGAAGAGGTAATATGTGAGAATTGCAAGTAATGTACAGCCATACCGTGATGGCTAAGACAGATATCCACAAGGATTTTTTGAAGTTCTTATCCAAACTATCCTCTTTCCCAGTTCCACATCTTAAATCGACGCCATGCTCTTATAGAGAAAACCAAACCAAGCAAACAAAGACCCAGTATCTTCCTTTCTAAATTAGGGACTTTGCTTCCAGCTTATGGAAAATGGTGTGGTGTTCTCTGTGGTCAACAGGAGTTTGGTCACAAAAATACCTCCCCTCGCGTGCTACCAGCTCACAGGCAGGTTGGAGGCAGCTGCCAGCTTGGACTCTGTACTAAGAAGCAACTTGTGTGTGGAGGGGTTTGGCTTGATACAAGGGAAATCCGTCCTGCTGGGACCAGTATTTGCCACAAAAATTTAAGCTCTCAAAAACTCTCCTGTGCTAGCTCTGATCCAAATTTTAGCACTAGTTTTTTCGATTTCACTAGATAGGCTTGAAACATAGGGAAGCAGGGTCCAGAGATAATTGACATGTGCCTGAAACTTGATGCTGCCCTTAACTTTTTTCATTCAAAAATTTTGCTTACAAAACTAATTTCTTACTCCTCTTTTTAGTTTTGTTCCTGCCTTCAGTCCCGATGGCTGGTGGCAAAGACTTCTGTTTCCAAATGGACAAGAGAGACTCCTTCATCTTCTTGGTCATGATGAGGTGCATGTGGTCACACAACTCTCTGGCTGCCGCTTCACCTAAATCTGTTGAATCTTTGGCTTTGTCCTTGCAATGCATGGCGCGCCGTGCCAGGCAGTCCTGAACTACTCCAGCTCACTGGTCACCAGGGCCTGGGCTTGAGCCAGAGGCACAATAGTGCTCAGTGCAGCAGTGCACCTGCCGCCTGGCCACCTGCCTGTCCTCACACCTGCTGGCACTGCACTGGAACAGGGGACCCTCCACCTTCCTCATGTTCTCTCTATCCAGACTATTCACTAAGGAGTCTCCTGAAGCAAGAACTGCCATAGCTCTGCTGTGGGGACCCCAGGCTGCATGACACTTGTTCTCAGTGTCTTCTCCTCCCTGCCCCTTTTTTTTTAATGTAGAAGAACTGGTGTGTAGACCAGAAGGGGGGCAGGTAAGAGGATTCCCCAGAGGCAGAGTGGGGAGCAGAACAGGCAGATCTACTGAAATACACTGCTGAGGGGAGCAGAGGGCGAAACAGGAGAGGTCTGCCATGCTATATGTGTTAGCTCCCTGGCCAGGATGGAACTCAGGCAGTAGCAGTGATAGTGCTGGAACTTAACCCTTACGCCATCAGGGAGGCTCCCTCCTTCCCCTTTCTGAGTCTCCTTTTAAGTCCCAGTAATCTCGGCACAGTAGGAGTCACCTCCCTCCCAAAGCCTCCCTCAGGCACACCCCACTCTCGGCAAGCAAGTTCACCCACTTCCTTCATCTGAGCCCTGCTCTCTGAGGAACATTTGACCCCATCTCACAGGGATCACTGGGTTCCAAGCACACAGACATTCCCTTCCCCAGAAATTTCTGTGGCTCTGATTTAGCCTATAAACTGGGGGGCAGTGTGAGTGTTTTTCTTTGCTCTCTAATTCCAGTGTGTTATAAATTATGCTTGCTTTAATTAATCCTTTCATAAATGAACAGATGACTAAATGAATGCATCTTCAAAACATTCAGCAATACCTTTTTATTAAAACTTAATTTGGAGTTATGTAATAGCAGAGAAGAGAAAAGAACAAGAAAAGAGTGAGACAAGAAAGAAACCAGAAAACAACAATGACATCTGGCTTATTCTCCAGGCACCGTCCTGAACGTGCTGATGAATGGAGGGCGAGGACAATCGCCGGAATGTGCTGGGAGAGGGGAGAGCAGCAGAATGTGGTCATCTGAACTTCACCGGAAAGCCTCTAAATCATGGAGGTTATAATGCTTTTATACCAGCTTTTATGTCAGTTAGGAGTGATGGGACTCACCTTTGTATAGAAAGATGACACTATCAAGAGAGAAGTTTCCTGGGTGGGACAATTGCTGAAAACTCTCATTGTTTTAGGCACTGAGGGTATCAATTGGATTTGGTCACCCGACAGCTTGCACTTGCTTGGGACTATGGCACTGTGGGTGGCCTTGAGTCACCAACAACATAGTGTTTGCAAGAGTCCCTCAGATAAAGCTGGGTCACCTCATTCACTTTTGGCTTACAGACATTATTGCCAATCTAAGTCTTTAGGCCTGGATTTGGGGGAATAATTCCAATTTCAAATGCAGTGTCCTGATCCAGACTATGTTTCCTGTTGTTTTCAGTTCTGAAAATTCTCATCATAATGTCATATGCTTCTCATTGTATTTATAAGAGTTAGGATTTTTTTTTGCTAGAAACCTTTCCATTATAAAAATAATAAAATCATATTACTAAAATTTTGAAAAAACAGGAAGAAAAACATTGCCCAAAATACCACCATCATAGTATACAGGTGTATAATTTCCCCAGTATATTGCCAAAATAGATATATCCTTTATATCCTACTTTCTTCAATCAACATTATATTTTTTTAAAGATTTATTTATTTATACATACAAGAGCTGGGGCACAGGCCAGAGATGGGCGGTGGAGGGGAGAGGATTCATCAGAGACAGAGTGGGGAACAGAACAGGCAGACTGACTGAAGTACACTGCTGAAGGGAGCAGCAGGCAGGTCAGGAGAGGTCTGCTGTGCCATGTGGGTTTCTCCCTGGCTGGCAGGGGGTCGAACTTGTGCTATCAAGGCTGCGGATTGCTTCATAGTGTGGTGCTCAACCCCTCGGGCCACCGGGGAGGCCCTCAACATATTTTTTAAAAAACATTTCTAAAAAACATCTTAAATGAAAGCATTTTAATGGCAGGATAATATTTCATTTAAGAGATTACTAAAATATACTAATATATTTCTTGTTTATAATATTTCACATGTATTAATATATCTGCAATAAGTATAATTGTATAAACATTTTGCATATTCTTAATTTTTCTTAGTTTAGATTCCAGAAGGTGAGTTGCAGGCACAAAGTATGAACATGTTTCTGACTCTTGATACCTATTGCTAATTGCTTTCCAAAAAAGTTATACCAACTAACACAACCATCAACCATGGCTGAGGTTGTCTGTTCCACCAACCTGTTAAGATAAAGTTTTGAAATGCTTCTCCTCACAGGAGAAGATTCATTTGAACCTATCCTACGACCCCTGTGTTAGTAGGTAAAACACAGGTACAAAAAAGATAAACAGGTGTTAGAATGAAAGGGGGTAAACTGAAGAGGGATGCCTTTTAAACCAGCTGTGCAGGAAAAAAAAAAAAAACAGCATTTAAATGGCACCCCGAGCCATTTAAGATGCCAATGATGGATCTGTGGAGTGCTAGGAAACACACTGAAGGCAGGCGTACAAAGGCACACAGCTCTCACAGTTAGGGTGCGGCTCTCAGAAGAAAAGGCGTTGGGCAGAAAAGGCTGAGACTACACCACTCCAAACAGCTCTTGGCGCACTGCCACCTAGGAAGAGCCCACTTTCTGTGCAAAGACCTTGCAAATCATTGTTGTCCCACATTGGTCTCTATAAGTCTACTCAATGCAATGTATGGAAACAATTCTATTATTTTCTAATAATTAAGACTGGATAAACACAAACGAAATTGCTACTCATTGACCAAGGGAAGGGGAAATGACATTTGCAGGCCACCTACAAGGAGCTAGGCCCTTCACATTGATTTTGTCTTTTAGTAATTCTGAATTAAGTGTACGGGCCCTTCAGCCTCACTTAGTAGCACCGATAATCACGTTGCAGGGGTGCAAAGTGACCTAGTGTTGGGATCCTGTGGCTGGGGCTGCCCATGCCCAGCCACTGCTCCCCTTGAGTGCTATGGAATAACAGCACCTCTTTGCTCCAAGAAGTAAAATGAGAGAAGATTATTTACCAAGTTTTATAACAGAGTAGCTGCTCATACATGACAGATGGTTGCCACTCACGCTCCTTACTAGAAGGCTTTCAGGTTTAGATTGTAATCTCTCCAAAAATTACTGCAGCTTTTAATACAAAGCATTATGATTTACATTCTGGACTTTAGCAATACATTGCAAAGGTCATAGTCTATTTATATGATGCTCTAGGAAAACTGACCCAATCTTGGTAGGTAAAAATATCAAATATGGACTTTTTAAAGATTTTTAAGGTAAATTTCTGATAAATGTGAGTATTTTTAGTCAAATAAAAGTTTGCAAAGCCTGTAGGTGGCAGTGCATGAGCCCCTGGGCAAAGTCAGGGCGGGATTCCTGGATATGCCACTTGCTAGCCGGATCTCCTTAGCCTGTAAATAGGGCAAAATAATATATACTTACTATAATTACTTAAGAAAACATATCTAACAGACTCAGTGCAGTGCCTGGCATACCATCAATGTTTAATAAATACTAACTATGATGATTTTTATTACTAAGTCCATCAGATGAAAACACAGGATACTCAGGGATGTTTAAGTCCCTTGGAGTCTGCTACAATCAAATCATTAAACTATCTTTGCTGAAAAGTTTAATTCCTCTTTGATTGTTTAGGAAGGTAAAATTGACTATGGCATTAAGTATAAAATAGATATACTCCTGAGGTTTATTCTCAGAAATTTTTTTTACTTCAGTCTTACTCCCGCCCTGTGTCTAACATGATACTCATACAAGAAAATGTGATCATATCTCTTTCCTCCCGAATATATTACAAAGCCCACCTATCTTAGCCTGACAAAGCCATCTAGGACAAATCCTGGTCATTCTCCAGCCTCCTCTCCTGAGATTTCCTATTTTGACCTATTTGCCCTCGTACATGAAAATCCTTAACTCTCTACCTCTCCTCATGTTGTCCCCTGTACTTGGAACACCTTTCCAACTCTTCTTCCCCTGATCTCTTTCTACTCATCCTTTGCTGCTCATATAAATTCCTATTTATGAAAAACAAAAGATTGTCTATGCTATGATTATGCATCCTGATATAAGAATAGCATGTGCGAAAAAGAAGTCAAAATACCTGAAAATATAAGTTCAAAGTGTTGAAGTGGTTATTTGTAATTGTTTCCTCCTTTGTAATAAGAAAAAAACTTAAATATTAAGAAAGTTTTTTAATGATTTATTTATTTATGCATACAAAAACTGGGGTACAGGCCAGAGGTGCAGCAGGTGAGAGGATTCACCAGAGACAGAGTGGGGAGCAGAACAGGCAGACTGACCGAAATACACTGCTGAGGGGAGCAGCAGGCGAGACAGGAGAGGCCTGCTGCGCAATGTGGGTAGCTCCCTGGCAGGCTGGGGATCAAACTCGTGCTGCAGAGGCTGTGGATAGCTTCATAGTGCTGTGCTTAACCCCTTACGCCACCAGGGGGGCCCAGGTTTTTTAATGTTTGAAAGAAAGTTTAGGTGCTTTTCCCCTTCCCCCCATCCTGAGGGTTCCTTGGTACCACTGTGAACTCCTATGGTGCCTCCAGTGGAGATGGTAGTTTGTTCCTTTCTCAGCAGGAAGGTCTGTCTTTTCTTTCTGTAGCAAGTGCCTAGCACAGTGCCAGGCAGGCACAGGCACTCACCAGGTGTTTCTTGATCTGGACCGAATTGCCCATGTTCATTCTTGCCCTTGTTACCTTGTAAGCAGCGAGCAGACCCAGGCCAGATATTTGCTAAAAGTGAACTCTGGATCTGAGCTGCATCCTCCACTCCTGTCACTTTGTCAGGAGCTGGTGGTTGCCTTTTCCATTTTTTTCACTTCAACTTTTTTCTGACTTCAGAAAGAATATAATCTCATGCCTCCCTGGTGATGCAAGGGGTTAAGTCTCAGCACTATGAAGCTATCTGCAGACACTGCAGCATGATTTCCATCCCCGGCTGGCTAGGGAAAATTCGATCCCTGACCAGGGAGAATTCAAATCCCGGCCAGGGAGCTGACCCACATGGTGCAGCAGACCTCTCCTGTCTCCTCCACTGCTCCCCTCAGCAGTATATTTCAGTGGATCTGCCTGTTCTGCTCCCCACTCTGTCTCTGGTGAATCATCTTACCACCCCCGCCCCTCTGGCCAATACCCTGGCTCTTGTATGCATAAATAAATACATCTTAAAAAAAAAAAAAAGACTATAATCTCATTGTAAAAATTAAAATCCAGGCAACAGACTGCAATAAAGGAATTTAAAAATCTATTCAATCCAAACTATTTTTTAACCAGAATTATTTGCTTCCATGTTTTTCATTTTCTTTTCCCATTTCCTGAAACATATATTAACTTCTAAATTTCTCAAGCACTGGATGATTAGGAAGTGGAAGGTTCCCCTGCACACAAAAGAAAATGTGTCAGAAGCGACAGTACATGTACACTTAATCCTCTGCGTATAACCTGTTTAATGTTGGCTTTTTTTTTTTCCTAATAAGTTTAAGGGGGAGGACATTTGCCTCTGGAATGACAATAAGCTTCTCTTTCATCCATTACTCCTGATAACTAGATGTGAATAAGCTACTTAGCTGGTCAAGACATCCCAGAAACAAGGAAAAGCTGATGGGTTTTGGAGACTCTCTCTTCCCTAACTCCCTCTCATGGATCCACAGCAAGATTCCCCTCCCACCTGATCCTGTAATTACTATTCTACGTCAGAGACTAGGCTGGGGGACACCGAGGGGCTTCTGAAAATGTAATTATTGCTTCATTAAGCACATTCCTTATGTCTATACAGAAGAACTCAACCCATACTATGCCCTGGAGGAAAATGACTCAAAACTCAGCAGGAAACTAAAATCAAATGAAGCACTAAGAATCCCCTAAAGGTAACCCAGACCTTCATGCTGTGAAAAATATGACAATTTGCAGTACACATGCTTGGGAAGTACTACTCTTTTACAACTATTTCAGATTGCAAAATACCCAACAGCCACATCTTTTATAAACAGTAAAGACAGGTTGACACAATGATGGTCATTTGTGGAACCTGACTCAGTGTCAGGTTTTCCTTATCCATTCTTTCTAATCTTTATGGTGAGCTGGCAAGGTGGGTTTAGTAGCACAATTTAAGGTAATGACTCACTTCACATGTGAGGAATCTAAGACCAAGAGCAGTTACTACTCTGTTGGTAAGAGTGGCAAAGCTGGAGTTCTTCCTCAGTCCTCTTATATTCCAAGGTTCCCCCTCTTCCCACTGATGTCTTTTCCCTCTAGTTGTACTATGGACATCATGTTTGGTGGATTCTTTTGGGGAAAGCTATGGAGCTGAATTTAGTGGCATTGTAGACTCTCACAGCAGGCCTTATAGCAGTAAGCCCTAACAAGGAACTTGGAAGTCTTTCTGGGGGTATGTTTCTTGGCATACCTCTTTAAAAGATTTATTTATGTATACAAGAGCTAGGGTACAGGCCAAAGATGCAGGGGGTGAGATGACTCACCAGAGACAGAGTAGGGAGCAGAACAGGCAGACCGACTGAAATACATTGCTGAGGGGAGCAGCGGGCGAGACAGGAGAGGTCTGCTGTGCCCTGTGGGTTGCTCCCTGGCTGGCTGGGGATCGAACTCGTGCTGCAGAGGCTTCGGATTGCTTCATAGTGCGGTGCTTAACCCCTTGCGCCAAGGGAGGCCCTCTTGGCAGAATATTTAGGACAGAGAACAGAGTAAAAATCTCACTGTCATGGAGCTTTGCCATGATTGAAGAGGGTCCTAACGGCCCCAGGAGGAATCTGAGAGGGACTGAAAACTCATCTTGAGGGGGAATCTTACATTGAGCAATTTGCTTTCTTAGAAAGGGAAGGAAGGAGGCAGCAAGAATGCAAGCCCTCCTGGGCCATGGAAGGAAGCCAGATTTAGCTACTAGAGAAGCTCAGAGCAAAATATGCAATTAGGAGTTGGGGCCATGGATTGTTGAGAGAAATAGCACTCTAGCAGGGAGGAGATTTGTTAGATTTAGCAAATAAAAATATAGGATGCCTGGTTAAATTTGCATTTCAGATAATGTATCATTCTTTAGTATAAGTATGTCCCAGCCGCCATTTTATCAGACCACTCTCGCAGGGTGAGTTGGAAGAGGGAAAGCTCCCTCTACTCACGCAGAAAGGGTCTTGTGGATGGATGTCAATGTTGGAAGGAAAGCCTCATGAGCTCTAAACTCTCCCATTCCAGCCTGAGGGACTAGCCATTTGAGACTGTGGGGAAGGATTTTCAGACTGAGGTGACTTAGAAATTTAGAAGTATAAGTTTGATAAGATGTGTTGTACAATTGGGGAATTATCTATTAAAAAGATAAATTTCTTAATGTAATTGGGGATGCTGATGTCTGGGATTTCAGCTATTATAAAAGCTATGAGTGAAAGGAGGATATATAAGAAAGAATTTACCTTATTTTCTGATACTAGAAAAAAGGGGACATCATCTTTTGGATTGTCACAAAAACATACCAGGCAGTTTGGGGCTCCCCGGTAACCCCAGTCCTTGTCCTTGTGGCAGGTGATCTCTATAGAGTAGAATATTTTGTGTATCAAAGTAACTCAAATTCTCTTTGTCCCAGAGGAAAAGTTAGTAATCATTGAACCTTGCTTTTCCTGAACTTGAACAATGAATCTAGTTCTTGGATAAGAGGGGATACTTCTTTAAAAGATACAATCCTCTTTTCCTTTAAAGACTCCCCCTGGCACCCTCCTGCCCCAGAATTTTCTTAACTTTTTACTAATACTTAAGAAGTTTCCAGATCATTATATTGGAATGTTGGGAGTGTCTCAAAGGCTGGCTAATGTCCAAGAAGTTTCACCAGCTGCCATTTACATATGTGAATTCACTATAGTTCAAGGTGTGGCTCTGGGCCTGTAGTCTCAGAAACCACTTTAACTTCTTGGCCCTCCTTCCTCATGGTAGACCTACACTAACCCAGTTCACTAAGACTTAACAGGCAGAACCAGGACACTCAGTTATTCATTTTCAAAGGGAGTGCGAAGATCTCCTGGATATGGGGGTGTGAGGGGGAAGCTGGAGGAGGGTGTGGGATGTCAAATCCACCCAGAGAGAGCCCAGTTGCAACCCCAAGGTTGTTTGATGAGGAAGGAATAATATGAAGAACAGATGCCATTAATCACTTAATGAGTGTTTAAAATTAATAAAGCATTAATAGTGCCAGCCCTGGTCAAATGAGCACATTTCATCCTTACAAATTCACCACGAGAAAAATATTTTTCTTTCTCCTACTGATGAAAGTACTGAGAAACATATCACTGCTCATTAACTTTTAAGAGGCACATGTTTTCAGATGTGCGTATCCTATAAACAAAAAGCATCTTTCAACTGATTGTAAATGCTATACAATTTGGTCGCTTTTTGTTTATCCATCCATTAAATATTTACTAAGTGTAGGTCCTATACAAGTTGACAGAGACAGAACAGTGTATAAATACCAAGGTTCTTGTTCTCACTAAGTTTCTATTCTAGTCTGGGAGTCCAAACAAATCAACAAAATGTCAGCTTGTAAGAGTTGCTGTAAAAGAAATAAACATGGAATTGTGGCAGAATATAAGGGGTGAGAGCACATGTGCATTCTGCAATTTGAGCTACATCATTTTTAAATACTTGACTTTTAAAACGTTTAATTGAATTCAAAATCCACTCACAAGAAATTTTAAGATGTTTATCAATAAAAGGGGAAGGATTTTAAATATATAACTTCAACTGAAATATTTTTGAATGATTAAAATTATTTTGAATTTTTTATCAACTATTTGTGTGAACAAAGTTTTTCAATGATAAGGTCATCAAGAATATGAAGATATCTTTGTTTTAAAGTCTGGCATTATATTAAAACAATCCCATTTATAATTGCATCAAAAAGAAATACCTAGGAATAAATTTAGCAAAGGAAGTAAAAGATCTATACAATGAAAACTATAAGACACTGCTAAAAAGTACAGAACTAGACACAAAGAGATGGAAAGATATTCCATGTTCGCAGGTGGGAGAATTAATGTAATGAAAATGGCCATTTTAGTGAAAGCAATATACAGAACCAGTACAATCCCTACCAAAATTCCAATGATTTTTTTAAAGAAATGGAACAAAAATCCCTAAAATTTATATGAAACCACAAAAGAAAATGGAAACATGTTACCTTCACACTAGATTACAGACTGACAGTAATTAATATAGTACAAGGGATGAGAATAAACAACACAGAGCAACGGAATAGAATTGAGAGCCACATACATATTGCCATGCATATACTGACAATCTATTGTATAAATGAACCATCACCATCATCACCATACAAATGGAGAAAGGAGCATGGAAATGTAAATTGGTGCAATCATTTTGAAAAATGATTTGCTTCCTTGAAAAACTAAAATTAGGACTACCATATGATTCAGCAATTTCACTTCTGGGTATCTATCCTAAAAATATGAAATCATTAATGAAGAGTTATATGCACCACAATGTTTAATGAGGTATTATTTACAAGAGCTAAGATATGAATACAAGGCAACTGCTCATTGATAGATGATTGGATAAAGAAGATGTGGTATATGTATGTACAATGGAATACTATTCAGTTATTTAAGAAAAGGTTAAATTTGCTATTTTCAGCCAAAGGAAAGATTATGGAAATCTATGAGGATTGTGTAAAACAAAATGAGAAAGGTAAATATTAGACAATTTCACCTATATCTGCAATATAAGGAAACAAAGCAGATGAACAGAAAAAAACAAAATAAAAATAAACCAGTGGGCATCAACAGAATTGGGGTTACCACAGGGGAAGAAGACACAGGTGGGAGCAATGAATGGTGAAAGGGGACTTAATAGATAGCAGTGGGTGTTTTGGTTTTATAAAAAGAATTGCAAAAAACTTGATCTAAAAGTTATGTTTGGAGGGATAATGTTCCTCATTAAAGTCTTTGAATACATTTGAGAGCTTCACATTTTGATATTTACTATCTTCCTTAAAAATTTCTTTTTTCACATGGTGATTACATAAATATATAATGAAAACTTTAATCAATTTCCACATGAATGGTTCCTGATTCCCTCCTTTTTTTTTCTCAACGTGCACTACCAATATGATGACCACATTCTTAACAATAAGATGATTTGGGGAAGTGAGGGATGCTGGCTCAGCAGATGAGTGAGACAAGAAGCAAATCTAATGACCCTCAGGAGGGAAGGGTTTGACAATTCCAAGGCGGATGGAGCAGAGTGCCACAGTTGAGGTTGGGGGGTAGAGGCAAGAATGATGCCAGGTCTTGGAAGTGCCTATTTCTACTAAGAGCACTGGGACGTCAGTGAGTGAATATAAGGGTGGGACTTAATGTGCTTCACATTCTGGAAATCCACTCTCTGCAAGATGCTAGAGAATGGAATACAGAGGTCCCTGAGTAAAAGAGAAAGGTCAAAGGACATGAGGAACAAGTGAGGGGGAAGAGTATTGTAGGTCATTGAGACTTTTTCCAGTAGGTCCAGTAGTACTGGGCCAGACTTCCCCCAGACTGGTCCCAGTAGGACCAGCAGGACTACGTGGGGGAAAAAGTAGTTCAAGGGAGGTGCTGTACGTTTTCATCTGAGCAGTTGAATAAATGATAATGCTGCTTACTGGCCAAGACTGAAACAGAGATGGTTTTGGAGAGAGAATTAGAATCCAAAGCCTTGGGACTTATTTTTCAATGAAGTGCAAATAGAGTGTCCATAGATAAGATACTTGAGAGGCATCTTAACCATCTATTTGTCTCCTAAGATATATACTGAAGTATCTACAGATGTCTAGTATTTACTTCAAAATAATTCAGGTGGGGGAAGCAGGGGAGTGAGTGGAGGGATAGATGAAATACAAGATTAGTGATAAGTAAATCATTTTTGAAGCTAGGTGATGGGTACACCGGGGTTCATTATATAATAGTCTCTACTTCTGTGTATGTTTAACAGTTTCCATGGAACCAGATGAGATCACCTAATAAGGGTGAGCAAATGGGGATAGGCCCCAAACTGGGGGTAGCAGTGCTAGACCAATAGACACAGATAAAAGCATAGGTTTCCTGGAGTTTACATTCTTTGGGGAGGAGACAAATAATAAAGAGTAAACAAATATGATAGATTTAAGTAAATGAGATAAAGAAAACGGGGGACGTGATAAAGTGTGCAAGAGGGAAAACACCTGAATGGTGAAAAACAACAGTTCAATGACGTAGTCATCCTTGCTACTGAACGACAGGAGACCAGGATAGTAATAGAGGTATTTTTAAAATCCTTTCCAGTCTACTTTTTTTTTACTTTTACTTATAAACAAATTTAAATTAGTAGCTATAAGCATTATATTCTAAGGGGAAATGTTTTAGTTTAAAAGCTTTTGTTCCCCTCCTCTCCAGTTTTTTTAACTCCAAATTTTGAGGCCATTATTAGGCCAAGAGTTTTAGTAGAGCCCATTTAGGATTGACCCTGCTCCCTCTTTTGAATCCCTTTTTGCCCTGACAAGCTCTCCCAGATCATCTGGGCTCTACACTCATCTTCTCTCCTCTGCCACAACTTTTTTTTTTTTTTTTTTTTTGCCCCTCTTGGGGCTCCAACCTCCCTCTTTTCATCGCCTCCCAAAGTGCTAGCTCCCTATGCAAGGCAATGCTTCCAGAGATCATAAGGCCCATACAGGCAGGATCGTTACTTGTGTTGTTCACTGCGATAGGATAGTAGATAGTTGCAGCACCCACAACTGTGCCAACAATTAGCATTCAATAAATATTTGCTCAGTGAGAGAACTTCTTGAAGTCAACTAGGTAAGTAACTTACATACTGGCAACTACAAAGAACTTGGGGCCTATCTCACATGAATAAATATTTCTATTTATAGATGGACAGTTAAGTTGGTTCAGATCATCCCAGATAACTATTTCCACTAAAATAGTCTTTCCCTTCGTTAGAAATACTTTCTTGGTGCAAAAAATCTCACGTGTCAAGAAAACACCCATGTCATTAACATTTCTTGGAGATATGACCTTAATTGATGTAGAACAGCCTTCCTGGGTAAACCCAACAACAAATATTCTGGTTTCCTCATAACAAAACAAAGCAAAAAAAAAAAAAAAAAATTCTCCTTGGCCTGAATTATAGGCACTCTTAGCTGGCAGCTTAATCTCGGCTTTTCTGCCAATGTGCTTTTAGGATAGCTTGCAGATTGCCTGCGTTCTACACAGCAACCATGGACACTTAACATTCATTAAATAATAATGAAACAGGAGGCCTGAATTTTTTGTTTCTCCCGGGTCTGTTCCTCACTAAAGTGACCTTGGACAAATCTATTCCCTCCCTTATGTAGCTGATTTCCATACACCCGGTTCAGGATTTTGTTTATATAACTAAAACTGTTCTAAAATCTTCCAATTACAAACAGTAGTTAGGGCCCTTCCTCCACTATCCTATGGGATGTCAGCTTGACTCTTCCGTTGAAAACCTTCACACACAGTTGCGAAGCGTTGTCAATACCTTCCAGGGACGGCTCAGACATCGAAAGGCCAATGAATTTGTGTAACTTGAGCCGTGAGGTCTGTCTGCTACTGAGAATCAGAAAATGGGTAACTGTAATAACCCCAAACCACGTTTCCTTAATTTCTGCCGTTTTTCACCGCATCTTAACTATGCAGAAACTGACATTTAGTTACGCCGATTTGGCAGCTGTCCCGACGACTGAAACGGTTAAAAGACCCAGCTGGCTCGTAGGACAAGCTGCCAGGACTGGCCGTCGGGCCCTGGTGCGGTTAGCTGTGTATTCCACACACTGTCTTTTTGTGTTTGTGTTTTTTGTTTTTTTCCCAGAGGCTTACAAAATACAGCCATCTTGCATCGGGCACCCCGGCCCAGGAAGGGCGGCGAGCCCCGCCGCCTCGGCCCCGCGGCCACCTGCACGGGCCGGGGCTCCCCGGGGTCGCGGCCGGCGGCGCGCCCGTCGCACCGCCCGAACCCCGCGGCGGGCGGCCGGCCGCGACCCGGGCGCGGATAAAGTTGTCTGCGGGCGGCCCCGCCGCGTCTGGCCCGGGAAAGCGGGAAGAGGCGTCCGTCCGCCCCGCCAGCTGCTCGCGAGGCCCCATCCGAAAGTGGGCGCGGGACGCGGGGCTTCTATTTACGAGCTTCCTGCCGGGCGGTGTTTTCAACTGGGGCGCGGCGACCTGGCCGGCCGCGGCCGCCTCCCCGCCCCCACGCCGGCCGGGGCGCCGCGGGGGCGCGCGCCGGGGACCGCGCGGGAACGAGAGCGGGGGCGTCCCCACCCCCTCAACCCTCCCCCAACCTCCCCCCCGGTGCCCCGGCCCCCCCGCTTCTAGCTGCTGCCCGAGACGCCCGCAGACCGGGCGTTCACCCGCCGCGCCTCCTCCCGCGGGCCCCTCCCCCCTCACTTCCCCTTGGCGCCCCAAACCCGGCTTCATGGGTTCGATGACGTATGCGCCCGGAGCGGGTTAGGAGTGCGGGGCCAGGTAGCAGGAGTTAAAACGGAGGGGAGCGGGCGGCCGTCTCGGCGGGAGTCGGAGGCCCCTCGGCATGTCTTTTGTGTTTGTACACACACCGCGCGAGGCGGCCGGAGGAGGGAGCGGGCGGCGCGCGGGGGAGGGGCGAGCGCGCGCCAGCGAACGGGCGCGCGGGGGGAGGGGTGGGGGCGGGGTGCGAGCCGGGGAGCGGGGGCGGGCCGAGCCTTCCCTCCATTGTGTGTGATTGGCTGGCGCGCGGCGCGGGGGCGGGGCGGCGTGTGTTGGGGGCTAGCCTCGGTGTCAGCCATCTTTCAATTGTGTTCGCAGCCGCTGCCGCGCCGCCGTCGCTCTCTAACGCCAGCGCCGCCTCTCGCTCGCCGAGCTCCAGCCGAAGGAGAAGGGGGGTAAGTTTCCCCGTCTGCCCGCTTCCCCGGAGCCGAGCCCCGCTCGCCGTCGGCCCCGGCCCGGGCCCCGGCGGTGCCGGGAGGGCCCCACAGCCCCTCCGGCTGGGCCCACAAACTTTTTGGCCCAGAAAGGGAGGCGAGGAGCGAGTTTCCCTCGCCCTCAGGCGGCGGCGGCGCCCGGCCTCGGCCCCACAGCCGCCGCCGCGGCAGCCCGCTCTCCCGCACCCGCGCCCGGCGCCCCTTTCTTCGGTGAAATCCCGCCCGCCGTCCCTTCCCGGGACCCCAGACCCTCACCACGACCCGCGCGGGCCCCTGAACTCCCGCTCCCGGGCCCCGGCCCCCAGTTTTCGGGCGGGAATGGGGCAGAAATCGCCGCCGCTGGCGGCCGCGGGGTAACTCGCTTTTTGCTGCCTCCCCACAGTTGTTGCTAAGCTTCACCATCTTGTCTCTCTTCTCTGGTCACCGACCATATTTTTCCCCGTTTCTCTCTTCCCCATTTCAAAAAGGAGGAAAATTTTTTAAAGGGGGACCTTTTTTTCTCCTTTTTTGGAGAAGCGGAAACTTGATGCATTTGAAATGCAAAAAACTTTTGTATTTTGGAGGGCGGCACGTGGCAGGGGATCGAGGATTTTCGAGCGTTTTGGTGTTTTGTCTCTTCGGAAGGGAATCGGATACGTTGAGCGATTGTTTCCATTTTGTTCTGCGCCGGGAGCCGAGTTTGTGTCTGCGCGAGCCGCTTCGGAGCGAGGCGGGCCGCGGGGGCCGGGGCCGGGGGCCGGGGCGGCGAAACCAAAAGTTTATGAGGTGCTGGGTGCGCGGGGCCGGCCCCCGGCGGTCCTCACCTGGGTGCGGGGCACTTTTTTTTTTTTTCTTAATTGCGGCTCCTTGGAGGACGGCGCTTTGTAGATTGCCCGCCGGAGGCGGCTGCTTGCCTCTCGTTTTTCGAGCTACCTTTTCTTGTCAACCTGACCGTGGAGGTGCGAGACCAGGGATGTTTTCAGATATTTACAGCAAATCACCAGCTGCCAGGCGCGGCGGAGGGGTCGGCGGGGGCGGGGGGGGGCTAAAATTTTTTTGCGGAAATTTGACTCGGTCTCTCCGGCTTGTGGTTTCGTTCTTTTGACTTGAGGATCGAATGTTTACAGGCTTTTTTCATTTCTACTTTAATTAAAGAAATGGGAGCAGAGACGGTTACGGGGTCTTTCTTTGCCGTTTGTCGCTAAGGCTTGGCTTTTTTGAGAGATGGTGGGTGTTCGTGCTAACGATTTTCTAGTACTACAGTTTGTTTCAAGAAGTCTTGTTTGGGTGGTAGGCGTAATCCGCACCTTTTCAAATTACATAACGTTACGGACATTTTTTTCTTTAATGGAGTTAATGATTTCCGGATGGGGGGGTAGGAGTTGATAGTGGCAGGGAAACTTGTTCGGTAGGTGCGTATGGTGACTTGTTTTTTAATGCTGTTAGGTAAGTGAGGAGGTCTCTCTACCATGGCTCGTACAAAGCAGACTGCCCGCAAATCGACCGGTGGTAAAGCACCGAGGAAGCAACTGGCTACAAAAGCCGCTCGCAAGAGTGCGCCCTCTACTGGAGGGGTGAAGAAACCGCATCGTTACAGGTATTTACAGGAGGGGTGCGGGGAGTGGCAGTCTTCTCTCCGGAAGCAGTCGGTGTCCTTAGACGTAAAAAGATGCGTGGTCAACTTTTTTGCTTTAGGAAAACTGGTTTTCCTCCTCCCTCTGAGTATTTATTACTGCCTGAAAGTACACGCAAAATTTAGTGTTCGGTTGTATTGAGAACTTAATTTTGAAGCCATCATTTTGCCAACAGTCAAAAGAGACTTACTGCCTGGCTAATAATGTTACTAGGGTAGATTAACATTCTTATTCAGCTGTTCGTTTCTAATAAATGTTTTTAGTAGTGACTTTAAAGTATTTTTAAAGATAGTACTGCTTTTGGTAAAATGACCATTCAGTGGAGATTCTGAGCATTTTAAGTAAAGTTTCCGTTCTTCGTTTATTTGAATTGACTTATTTCCTTCTATTGGCATATTGGGCTTAACTGCCCTGAGCAGTGTTGTTAAGGGCAACTGCCATTAGAGGGCAGAAGTTGCCCATGCTTAGGTAGCCCCTGCCAATGATTTTGCAGTTAACATACAAGCTCATACATGGGAGATAGAAGTGAGAATTGTAAATTTCTTGCTGACAATTACTTAGTAAAAAATAAATAAACTTTCATGTGGAACAAACTGCACAAGAGTATTCAAGTTTAATCTTTCTTCCAGGATGGACAGCAGTCAAATTAAAGGTATTTTTGAGAAGTCAAATGAAATACCACAGCATATTTGTAAATGAAGCTTGTTTGGTTGTGTTGGTAGGTTTTTACCAACTGAGGATGAACTAAGGATGCAGTTTGGGGAGGAGAATGGTGCCAAATTGAGACAGTCAGAATTATTGTCACTTCATTATTAGTAGACTAAAACCTTCCCAAGTTGTAATTCTAACAGCACTTACTGTGTGTGTGTGTGTGTGTGTGTTAAAGATAAAATAAAGGGAACTTGGCTAAATACCCTGCTAGGACTTCGGCGTGCTTTTTGCATCAAAGAGATTGTTATGTTACTCTGAATAGATGCGAATGTTCAGATCATAAATTGATAGTGAAATATGATACAGAACCTAAAGAATAGTTGAATGGTTTATATATGTATTTAGTGATTATTTCTTTAATGTGGGGTTGGTTTGTTTTTTCCCTTTAAGGCCTGGTACTGTGGCACTCCGCGAAATCAGACGTTATCAGAAGTCCACTGAACTTCTGATTCGCAAACTTCCCTTCCAGCGTCTGGTGCGAGAAATTGCTCAGGACTTCAAAACAGATCTGCGCTTCCAGAGCGCAGCTATTGGTGCTTTGCAGGTAAGAGGGGGCAGGAAAAGTGCTAAGAGTTTGATGTTCCTGCTGTGTGCTAGTAAAAATTCCATAGCCTTGTATGTGCTTGTATGATTTAATCACAAACCTGTGTGGTGGATGGTGCCTTTATTTTCCTCCTGAGACCTCAGAAAGGTTAAATTGCCCAAGGTCATACACATACAATGTAATGTAAAGCCATTTGGGTCACCAAATCATAATTTGAACCCATTTGACTCCACAGCTAAGTGCACATTCCTCTATAGCATTGCACTAAAAACAGTGTTTAAAGAGGGAGGGGGAACGTCCCTTGGTTTGGCTTATGGATGCAGTGAGACATTAAGAAAATAAGGGAGTAAAAGATCTACATTTGTAATTGGTTTCAAACAGTGACTTGTATAAAAGGACTTTTTGAAAAAAATGTCCTCCTGCACCTGAAGATGCAGGTGTAAGTAGAGAGTGCTTCTAGCTAGCATAGAAATGGGTATCATTAAAGAATTGTGTATTGATGTAAAAGAAGCAGTGAATGGTGGTTAGGATTGGATTGACAATAGAAAGGGTATGTATAAAGATCACAATGGACATATAAACGAAAGGATTTGAAAGCTTCTGGTTTGCTAAAAGGAATTATGACTTCCCACTTAAATGAACGTAGACAGTTGCTTTGATTTTAATCTTGGTTCCAGAGTATCAGAACTTAGAAATGTTGTTTTAGAGGTGGCTAAGTATTTGTCATTTATGCCCAGATTAAAACTTGAAATGCCACAAGATACTTGATAAAGAATGGTTATGATTAAAATCAATCACTTAACCTGTTTCATATTATGTGTTTGGCATTCTTTAGATCAGCATATCTCAGAACATGAGGTTAGAGGTGATTTAAAATGCAAAGTGTGAGGTACCACCCCAGAGCTTAATGAGAATGGGGAGGAGGGGAGGCCAAGTCCGGTATCTGTCTATACTCCGGTGGAGAATTTTCAAGGCTGCTGTTGCTGTGCCAAGCTTTTGCTTTATATGTGAGGAAGATTTGATAGGTGGATTCAACACTGGAGTGTAATTGGTTGAGCTGTTACTATGGTTAGTCTTAGCTTCATTTCATTGGTGGATTCCAGGAGTAGGCATCCATTAAATTCTCAATGAATTGAAATTTACTGAAATTTCAAACTTCTGAAATCTTTGAATGGTTTTACTTAAAATGTTATTTTCCATTCTAAAAAGTGATTACTTTTCATTTATTTACTAGAATTGCAAATTGCATTTTCCCCTACCTTATTTTATATAGAAACATTACTGAGATTCTCAAGCATGATATGAAGCTAATTTTGTTATTGAGTTACACTTAGCAGGGCTGTGCTTAAGAAACACAACATCCTGAAAGACCAACTTTTTTTTTAAGTTTAGGTGTCAGTGATAGAGCCTTGTAAATTGAGATCACTAGACAATGTGGGTAAAGAACTGTTGTCTTCAAAATTCCTGTGTAAATGTCTGTTGTTAATGTTACCAAGATGTATTATGTCTGTTACTAAGTATTGTATTGGTTTTGAGCAAAATGTTTACTCTGCTGCTTAGAGTACTCTTGAGCATTTGGTGTTCTTCATTAAGAAAAGGTGACTTCTGTAACAACGGTTTTTGCTTTATGTTTTTTATACAAATACTTCTCACTGATACAAAGTAGAAAATTTGTTAATGGAAGTAGAGTAGAACAGTTGAAATAGAACTGCAGAAATCACTTTATTTTTGACTTTAGAATTACACAGTTTTCAGCTTTACTGATAACAAAACAAAAAGCGTGGTAGTCCAGTGAGCTGGTAGAGAAGTTAATCTAGGTTTACAATAAATAATCAAGACTGGATTATAGATTTAGCCTTTGCCTTTAATGTCTGAGTTTGAACTAAGCTGTCTTTGTGTCAAGAATGAAATTGGTGTTTTGAAATGGTAAGAGACTCATTGAGTATGCTCAAAATATTGTAACATCACATTTCTTTCTCGTTGTAAATTACTTTTTTCTGTCACAACCTCTAATGTTGGGTTATAAATTAACGTGGTTGTCTTTAATTCCCATTTTATTTAGCCTTACGGTTTAGGGGACTTTTGGACATTGGTAATAGAATGGAAATACATGAGTGTTGAATTTTATTGAGGTAACCAGACACTGACATGAACCCTATAAAACCAGTAGCTACACTCTTAAGATAGTTGTGAGAGTCCCAGCTGCCGCATCATATCTCGAGTACTTCCATGGGATCCTGTGGGTGATACCACTTTCGGAATCTTAGGACCTATTGACTTTTATTAGCGGCTCAAAGTACTGCATTTTGCCAAGCTTTCTGGATTTGTTTAATCCCAAAATATGTTAGATGAGACAAAAATGAAACTGGTTTCTTTAATGAGGGACTTCAGATCCAGGTATTTGATGTATATTGTGAACCCCTGTATATATGCTTTTTACCCATTTCTGGAATATCCCCAAGAATAGAATATCCCTAAATATTAGGGCATTTGCTTTTAATGGTCTTTGGAATAAGTAATACGAGGGACTAATTAAATAGAAAAAGTACAACTTTGAATTAGGAGTGGATGTAGAAACAAACTGACTATTAAACATCTACTTCAGGGCAAAAAGTGGGTATAAAATGAAATCTCTATTAAGTAATATAAGTGCTGATTAAGAAATCATTAAAAGGTGGATGATGTCCATAGTTGATATGAATACCAGGGAGTTTGCAGTTCAAGATTACCTGTGTCTGAGAACCAGGGACAAAGAAGTACTAGTTTTATTCTTTGTGGAGTAGTCTTGAGCTCAGCTTTAAAAGGTAACTGGTAAATCTTGACTCTTGGTAACAAATGCTACAGAAAACACGTAAGTTTAGTAAAATTTGTATGAAACATTTTTATTTTTTATTTTAAAAGATTTATTTATTTGTACAAGAGCTGGGGTACAGGCCAGAGATGCGGGGGTAAGAGGATTCATGAGAGACAGAGTGGGGAACAGAACAGGCAGATCCACTGAAATACACTGCTGAGGGGAGCAGGAAAGGTCTGCTGCGCTATGTGGGTTTCTCAGTGCAGTGCTTAACCCCTTGTGCCACCAGGGAGGCCGGAAACAAATTGTTATATAAGAGATAAAGCTAAAAAGGATGAAGGTAAAATTTTCGTTGCTGTGTTAATGCTTTGAAAAGCAGAATCTTAGTAGTTTTTATTGCAAAGTCAAAGTGTTTGTAAAGCTAATATGGTCGTTCCCATCCCTCTCTATATGTTTTATGTATCATATAGTATTATGGGCTTGAACTGATGGGATTTTTTGTGTGCTGTTACCTAAAAATTCCAGAATGGGAATGATATTGGCGACAAGTAGAAGCTGTAAAATTTGTTTTTGGTTTTCTAAATGGGAGTTCTTGCTTTACCCAAGTTTACCCAAGATACACATTAGTATATTAGAAAGAATATATTAACATTTGAAAAGTTAAACTTTCCTAGTAATGAAATAATTTGAGTTGTGTGATTTGTTAAAGATTTGCAGGCCTAAATTTTTCACTTTCCTTAAGCGGCCTTCCGCTTTGTCCCAAAGTTTTAAAATGTAAACATTTAGGGCCCTCCCTGGTGGCACAAAAGGTTAAACACATGCCAGGGAGCTTCCCTTATGGTGCAGCAGACCTCTCCTGACTCGCCCACTGCTCCCCTCAGTAGTATATTTCAGTCGATCTGCCTGTTCTGTTCCCCGCTCTGGTGAATCCTCTCACACATACCCCTCCATGCCTCTGGCCTGTATCCCACTTCTTGTATGCATAAATAATCTTTTTTGAAAAATCTTTTTTAAATGTAAACATTTAGTAAAATAGTGTCTTCTGAGATGCTGTTTTTGTGTTTTTGCATTTTAAAAGGACAGGTATAAGGAGAAAGAGGCCCCTGCATTGTCACAGGCAAGCAGGAGAGCCCTTCTGAGGTAGACTTTTATAAAGGTTCATAAACTTTATTTTAACTGATAATAGACTTGTCTTAACTGTTGGGTAATAAAACCATTAATATTTTTTTCTTTATTCCTGTTGTAGGAGGCAAGTGAGGCCTATCTGGTTGGCCTTTTTGAAGACACCAACCTGTGTGCTATCCATGCCAAACGTGTAACAATTATGCCAAAAGACATCCAGCTAGCACGTCGCATACGTGGAGAACGTGCTTAAGAATCCACTATGATGGGAAACATTTCATTCTCAACAAAAAAAAAAAAAAAATTTTTTTTTCCCTTTTCCTGTTATTGGTAGTTCTGAACGTTAGATATTTTTTTTTCCATGGGGTCAAAAGGTACATAAATGTATGGTTGCAAGTGGATTAAACTAGAGACACAGGAATCAGGTATTGGCAGTTTTTCCATTTTCATTTGTGTGTGAATTTTTAATATAAATGGCAATGATATAAAGCAGTAATGCAAGTCAAAATGTTGCGGTGAACAAGTTTCAGCAGTTCAACTTTATAACAATTATAAATAAACCTGTTAAATTTTTCTGGACAATGCCAGCATTTGGATTTTTTTAAAACAAGTAAATTTCTTATTGATGGCAACTAAATGGTCTTTGTAGCATTTTTATCATACAGTAGATTCCATCCACTCACTCTACTTTTCTAACTGAGTTGTCCTACATGCAAGTACATGTTTTTAATGTTGTCTGTCTTCTGTGCTGTTCCTGTAAGTTTGCTATTAAAATACATTAAACTATACTTGCTTTTGGTCTTTATTATCAACCCATACAGTTGATTCACTTGAAATCGCCATATTTAAAATAATTTTAGTTATCAAGTGTTTATCACCTTATGTTTATACCTGAAACATAAGACAGTTGGAGAGATAAGGAAACACTGTTTGGTATGGAAATGAAATGATGGCTGCTTTTTAGAAATTTGCAGAAAGTGACTCTTGGATGTCATGTTATAAACCAGTAATTCCCCAACCTAGCTGGCCAATAGAATTACATGGGAATACTTGTAATTACAAGTATTACAAAGCAGTTTCCTTTGTAAGCAGTGAAAGGAAATTTACAAATATGCACAATACATTTGATTTTAATGAAATCTTCAGCTCAAAAAGTAGTATATTGTAGGTCTGGCTCTTTTAAGATGCTACATATAATTTTTTTTTTTTTTTTTTTTTTTTTGGGACACTTGCTGGCGGCTGGGGAATGAACTGGCGCTATGGGGGCTGCGGGCAGCCTCGCAGCCCAGTGCTCAACTGCTGCACCACCAGGGAAGGCCCCCTAAGATGCTACATATTAGCTGAGGTTAAGTGTCAATCTTTAATTGTTAGCACTGTGTTTTATTTAGCATTGGAATGATTAATGTGAAATAAGGAAATGAACAGTTTCAGATTTATATCACATCCCTAATGTACTGACACTAGTAACGTTGAGTGTGAAGATGCTCTGGAGGTAATGTGAAATAGTAACTACTCAGTGGACTAAAAGCAGACACCTATAAATAAGGTATAACATTTAATTGATGTCCCTATTAACCTTCAGCACCTTGGTGGCAGTAACTTCATGTTTGGGCTATAGGTGATTGTAGAATGTTTCAGTGAGAAAATTGATGGCTTGTTTCTAATTTAACATAGAGTCCTAGTTTTCGGTCTCATCCATTGTATGTGCATCTGTTGGCAGGTGCTGTTATTTGGAGTTAAGATCATCTATAAATTGTAATTTAGGCAATTAAAACATTGGTTACTGAATATCCCCTATTCAGTGCAGTTTCTGCAGTGCAAAGGGACAAATTTGAAGGCCTATTTCTAAAAAATTAGGGAAACTAGGTGTCTCCCTAATAGGGTAGGAAAAGTGGTTACCTGCTAGACTACCAATTTAATTATAAATAGAAGATACTATTTTGAGTTATCAGTATCAGTCAAGTTTTGCTTTAAAAGTTTCAGTTTTTATAAACTACTAAAATGTTTATTTCCCAATAAAGTGGTTGTGTTAGCAGTATCAAGTGTTCACTTGATAGCAGTTAATCCAGTAGTTTTTGAGTGTGCTCGTGTTCGTGATCCAGGTATTATACAGTAAGTAACATCTAAAATTGGGATGCTTAAGAAGTTTTGACACAAAACATGAACTCGCATTCATTGTAGGGTATACAATCATTGGTCAATGTGAGGAACTTGTCTCAGTATACTACGGTCTGAATAATTGACATGTATTCTCATTTCTATCAGAAGTGATGCCCTGAAGTTTGGGAAGAGGATAATTAGTTGACGAGGATCTACCCAATATGCATAGTTGTTTGGTACTCAGGCCTATTCAAATTTGCAGACCTCACTAGACCAAGGATCTGTCAGGTATAAAAAACATGAATGCTCCAGTTTAAGGAATTTGTTAATGGAGATGAATAGTGTTATGTGCCCTAATTTACAGATGAAGAAACCCCACAGTCACACAAATTGAGATGGGATTTGTTACCTAGTAGAAAATCTAGTACCTTGCTCATTTTAATTCCCATCCTCTAAGTGTGATATAGACAAATAAGCAGTTTAGCCCAAGGGGTAAGAGTTAAGAAAGGTCTTCAGGCCTCTCCAGTGATGCAGCAGGTTGAGCGCAGCCTCTACAGCGCGGGTTCAATTCCCGGCTGGCCAGGGAGATTCCCACATGGTGCGGCAGACCTCTCCTGTTGTGCCCACTGCTCCCCTCGGCAGTGGTTTCAGTCTTTGCCTGTTCTGCTCCCTACTCTGGTGAATCCTCCTGTGCCTCTGGCCTGTATCCCAGCTATTTTATAAATTGGGAAAAAAAAAAAGTTCTTGACAAATGGCAGTGGGGGAATGAATTAAGAATTAGGGGTCAGGGCCTCCCTCGTGATACAAGGGGTTAAGCAGCGTACTATGAGGCAATCTACAGCCTCTGCAGCATGAGTTCCATCCCCAGCTGGCCAGGAAGACACCCTCATGGCGCAGCAGACCTCTCCTGTCTCAGACGCTGCTCCCCTCAGCAGTGTATTTCAGTAACATCTGCCTGTTCTGTTCCCCACTCTCTGGTGAATCCTGTCACCCCCCACATCTCTGACCCATACCCCAGCTGTTGTATGCATAAATAAATGTTAAAAAAAAATTAAGGGGACACTTTAGAAATCAAAAGGAAACACTATGTTTGAAAACTTTCTGCTCAGTTAGTTGATTGTTTCCCCTTTAATTCCTTCTTGTCCCTCCCTCAACTCCAGTAAATTTTTTTTTTTTTTTTGTGGGACCCTCGCAGGCGGCCAGGGAGCAAACCGAACCAGCGCTGTAGAGGCTGTGGGCAGCCTTGCAGCCCAGCGCTCAACCGTTGCGCCACCAGGGTAGGCCCTCCAGTAAATCCTTTTGACTCTTCAAAAGTGCATCCCAAATTCCCATTTACCACTTTTGCCATCCTAGTCCAAGCTGCTGTGTCCTCTCTGTTGCAATGACTTAAATCAATCTGCATCCATCCCTGCTCATTCCCTCTGGCCTCTTGACACAGCCCACAGAGGATTGCCTCTAAAACATAAAATTGTTTCAGGTCATTTCCCCACTTAAAAATATCTAAATGGCTTCAAATTGCACTGAGTAGCATCAACATTCATTGGCTCAGAAGGCCCTATGTGATCTGGCCTTGTCAATCTTTTTCCCCATTGCTTGCTTAATACTAGCTGCAGCCAAACCCTCTGCCCACATACCTTTTGTCACATCCCTTGGCTTTGTTTCCTTAGTATTTATCAAGACCTGAAATTATACTGTTAATTTGCTTGCTTCTTTATTGTTACTCCCTCTAAAATGTGTTAGAACAGGTTCTCTGGATTTTCCATTGTACCCCAGTGATTATATATAGTAAACCTGAATAAAAATGTTGAATTCATGCTAGAGTTGTTGGCTTTCAGGTTTTAACATTAAGTTTTTATAACCTTTTATAACCAGTTACATGGTAACTGATTTGCTCTTTGGAGAATTATGTGAAAACACAAGGCCTGGCACATACTCTTCAATAAGTTCTGAACTAGCATTTAATATTCTGATAAAGCAGCATATGTATTGTTCTTTGCAAAACTATAGAGAAAAGGACTGGCCTCCAACTTAAGATTTAAGTAGACATTTTCTACTAGATCCCTACTGAGTAGTTTATGACTCTTGTGCCATTAAGCATTGGTCTCTTAAGAAATAGGATTAGGGCCTCCCTGGTGGTGCAGCTGGTTGAGCGCAGCACTGTGAAGCTGTCTGCAGCCTCTGCAGTGCGGATTGGATTCCCAACCTGCCAGAAAGCTACCCACATGGTGCGGCAGACCTCTCCTGTCGCGCCGGCTGCTCCCCTCAGCATTGTTTTCTGACGTTCTGCCTGTTCTACTCTCCGCTCTGTCTCTGGTGAACTCTCTCGCCCTCCCGTGCCTCTGGCTTGTACCCCAGTCCTTGTATAAATAAATAAATCTTTAAAAAAGAGAGAAATAGGATTCAGTGGGTATACCTTTGACATTACAACGTAAGTCAAATCAGTAATAATATAATGTGGTTAATTACTGGGTAAGGGTTTACAGTCAATAGGAATGCTTTATTTCATCACTAACATTCTTTTGTTAAGTTCTAGTCAATAAGGAAACATTTTTTTTAAAGATTTATTTATTTATGCATACAAGAACTGGGGTACAGGCCAGACGTGTGAGGGGTGAGAGGATTTGCCAAACACAGAGTGGGGAGCAGAACAGGCAGACCGAAATACACACTACTGAGGGGAGCAGCAAGGCTGGTCAGGAGAGGCCTCCCTGGCCAGGGATCGAACTCGTGCTGCAGTGGCTGCGGACAGCTTCATAGTGCTGCATCTTAACCTTGCACCATCAGGGAGGCCCCGGGAAATACATTTTGAAAAAGGAAATTATTTGTAATATAGCTTTACAGTTGTCTCTGTAGCTAAAGTGCCACTCCCTTTACTGCTTGCCTTTGGGCAAATCAACCACTCTATGCTTCATTCATTCATTCAGGATTTATGGAGCATCTTCTATATGCTAGGCCCTGTTGTGGGAATACAGAAGTGTACAAAAAAAAGGCCCCTATCCTCTATTTTTTTTTAAATAAGATAATTGCACTACTTATGGGGAAGCACTTGTATTACAATTTTACATTCCCCAAACTACTTTCAGATTTGATTAAAAGGTTAAACATAAAACACAAAATTAATGGAGACCTAAAAGGAAATGTAAGAGAATGTTTTAATACTCTTCTCAAAAGTCCCACTTCTATAAACCTAGAAATGCAAAGATAAACAAGAATAAACATATTGCAGCATTGTTTGTAAAACTAAAAAACTTGAATTTAAATGTCCATCAATAGAAGAATGACTGCCTAAAATCTTTTTTTTTAAAGATTTATTTATGCATACAAGAACTGGGGTACAGGCCAGAGGTGTGGGGGATGAGAGGCTTCACCAGAGACAGAATGGGGAACAGAACAGGCAGATTGATTCAAATACACTGCTGAGGGGAGCAGCGGACAAGTCAGGAGAGGTCTGCTAGGCCGTGTAGGTAGCTCCCTGGCTGGGAATCGAACTCATGCTGCTGGGAATCAAACTCGTGTAGATAGCTTCATAGGTTGCATCTTAACCCCTGTGCCACCTGAGAAGTCTGACTGCCTAAAATCTTATGAAGTGATATTAAAAAATATCATAGGTCCTCCCTGGTGGCACAGCAGTTAAAGTCTCAGCACTATCAAGCGATCACCAGCCACTGTGGCATGAGTTTGATCCAAGCATGAGTTCAATCCCCTGCCAGGGAGCTACCCACATGGCCCAGCAGACCTCTCCTGTCTCACCTGCTGTTCCCCTCAAAAGTGTCTTTCAGTGGAGCCACCTGTTCTGCTCCCCACTCTGTCTCTTGTGAATCCTCTCACCCTCTGCACTTCTGACCTACACCCAAAATCTAAGCAAAAAATAAATAAAATCTTTAAAAGACATATAAAAACAAAACAAAAGGAACAAATAAAACTAAACCAAAACAAACCCTAGAATTTAAACTGCAGAATTGAGGTTAGTATAAGGGGAGGAGAAGCGTTGGCACAAAATGGGTGGGAGCCCAGTGGTCTATAGTGGAGGACTATGGATACTTTGGTGGTGAGTATGATATGGTAAAGGATCTGAAGAGGTATGAACCTATTTCACTAAATCATACACCGTATTGTAAACCAATGTTACCTCAATAAACATAAAATAAAAAGTATGTCATCTTGGGAGGGGGGAGAAGTTATAACCACTCAAATCATTCACGTGTACACAAATATATGCACAGGCATAGGAAAAGTATGGAAAGATAGCTAAGCCCCAGGCCCCTAACAGTGGTAGCCTAAGGGGATTAGCATTAGTGGAATACTAGATATTTATCAGAGAAGCCACAAACAAGATAGCTCTGCTACCCAGCCTTTCAGAACAACAGGAAAGATTTACTGCTCTGTGCTAAGCCAAGCACTAAGCCCAATGCCCTGACATATTTCATTCAACCAACGTTTTTGCAGTGGCCTTTGATATTATCTCCATTTCAGAGATGGAAGAAGGAGGTTCAGAATATCCTTACCTTAGCTTCTCTGCCCAACCTCAGTGTCTTGGGCACATAAAGGGTTTTGTGGCTCAGCTTTGCAGAAATCGGCCTTTTTGGAACTCTCCAAGTTGAATCCTTTTGTAGTTACCAAGGTCTGGTTTGAAGCGGTTCCAGGCCATAGGAAGGGAACTAGCGTGGCCTTTGCTATAACCGTGGAGAGGACTCAACCTCCGTGAGCTCGCCTTACCAGGCTGAAAAACAAGGAGCACTGGCACAACATGAGGTGATTCGTGTAGCTCCATGAATAATTTAAAGATATATAAATTATAGACGAATTAGTAAAATAAACATTATGCCTGCGATTTTAGGTAGTGCCACCTTAAAGTCAATTAAAATCTTTTTTTATAAAGATTAATTTATTTATGCATACAAGAGTCGGGGTACAGGCCGGAGATGGGGGAGGGTGAGAGGATTCACCAGAGACAGAGTGGGGAACAGAACAGGCAGACTGACCGAAACACACTGCTGAGGGGAGCAGCGGGCTAGTCAGGAGGGGTCTGCTGCGCCATGTGGGTAGCTCCCTGGCCGGCCAGGGATTGAACTCACGCTGCAGAGGCTGCGGATTGCTTCGTAGTGCAGTGCTTAATCCTTTGAGCCACCAGGGAGGCCCCCAATCCCCAATCAAAATCTTAATAAGTAAATGATAGTATAGGTGATACTGGCAAAGCCTGGAATATGAGAGAAGCCACGAAAACGCTTAGCACATAGCTGGACACGCGCAGCGCGTGCTCAATTCACGGTTGGGTTTATTGGGACCTGGAATAAGCAGTTCTGATTTCGAGAGAAGGGAAGGGAAGTGGAATGGGGAGAGAGGCGGCCAGGATTTCTACTGAGACGTCACAAGTGTCAGGTAACCTCAAGACATCCCGGGCCCGCATCGCGGATGAAACGGCCCGTGGACTGACTGTAAGAGCTCGGTGGCGCCCCTGCCAGCTGAGCGAGGCCACCACGCTGGCTCCAAACTGGTCAGCAGATGGCCGCGCATCGGGTCCTTCCTGCACGTCCCTGGCGATCCGCGGCTCTTAGGCCGGAGGGGCTCGGGCCAGGGCCAGGGACGGGCTCCTGAGGAGAGCCGCCCCCAGTCTCGGAAACGGGGTGTGGGAAAAGGCGGTCCGAGGAAGGGCCACCGTCAGAGCCTGGAGACCTGAGCGTCCCCGATCTTCACTGCCCTCGCGGCGCCCCTCCGGCCCCCTCAGACCCGCGAGGCCGACGGTCTTCGGTGACTCTGGCGCCTCCTCCCCGCCTCTAGCCCCCCCGCCCCCGCTCCCATCCCGGCTCACTGCCGTCGCCCCAGTACGGGCCTTTCCTTCTTCGTGCGTTTCCGAAATAGTCTCCCGAGCGGGGCTCTCCTGGGGTGTCTCCTCCCACCTACACTCCAGCGCGCGAGGCCTCCCCAAACGCCGGCCTGGGTCTTCCAGCCTCCTTCCCCGCGGTGGTCTCCTAGCAACCGGCGCGTCGCCCCGCGTCTCTAGGGAGGCGGCCGCCCCCAGGCCACGCCCCCGGGCCCGCCACGCCCCGGGCCCGCCCCCGCGTCGGGGCCGGCGCCCCGGGACTTCCGGGCGCTGCGGCCGGGCCGGGCTTTCTGGCTCTGGGGCGCCTCGCGGCCCCGGCGCCGGGCGGAGACGACCCCCGCCGCCCTCCGCGGGCCCCGCGGCTCCCCGGGGCCGGGCCCGCCCTCCCCGCGGCTCCTCCCGGCCCGCGGCGTCCGCACCCCTCCCCGCGGGGCCCGCGGTCACGAGGAAGGCCCCGGGCCCCGACGGCCTGCGGGGCCGCCCTGCGGAAAACAAAGCTGGCCCCTCGGCAGCCCCGAGTGGGTGGGTGAAAGTGCAATTTTTACGAACAGTGACGCCGCTAGCATGTAAATGCTGCGTTTGTGCTTGACTTGGCTGGCGGGGAGCGGTCCCGCAGCCTCGCCCCTTCTGCCCCGCGAAGGCGGGCTTCGGTCTTTAAACCGCCTGCACCCGGCGGGAACCTCGGGCGGCAGAGCCGTGCAGAAAACACCAGGACGCCGCAGGCCTCTGAGGCCTCAGCATCTCCCATGGCCTAGGCCATCTCCGACAGCCCTAATCTCAGCCCTTGGGGTTAAGCTTTGTTATCGGGGCCTTTGACACCGGCGACCCTGTGGGAGCTGGGAGAAAGGATGACCCCAGTGGCCCCCGTCCCGAGAAGGCGCGTTCTTAGGGGACACTCAGGAGAGGGGGACCAGGCTAAGGCCCCGGGGTGGGGAGGTCAGTGGGGTTAGCATCCCGATGGCCTGGGGGTTGAGCAGGACCAGAGAGACCCAGTGGGGCTTCAGGATGGGATTTTACTTAGGAATCAGTCCTTTGGCCTTGTGCAAAATGATCAGTTTTGAGGCCAGTGCAAAGCCTGAGGTGCTTCCCCCTTCCCTGAAGAGGACTCCTAGTTCTGGAGGAGCCAGTTGTTGGCACCAAAGGTAGGAGGGCAGTTCCTGCATTGACCAGGGGAGGCCCAGGGAGGAGACCCTGCTACAAATACCACCTGTAGGCCAGCTTTGCCAGGGCCTCTGCACCACGCCAGCTCCTGCCCAGAGGTTTTGACCGGGACCATTTATTAAATCTGAGATCTTTCTCCCACCTCAGAGAATCACTTGGCAGTGAGTCCAGGAGAAAGAGCAGGTTAAAACACCCTCAGCAGAGCAGGAGGATATTTTCTGCAGGAAAGGTCACATCCAGAAAGAGGAAGGTAGCTCCACCCTTGGGAATCCCCAGAGCCTCCCACTCTGGGGGTGGGGCCCTGGGTGCCTGGGCAAGTCTATCCCTCATCCCACTCTGGGAAATAAGGACAAGGGCTTAGGCCAGAAGATTTCCGGGGACTCTGGAACTGAATATTGAAAACAGTTGACAGTTTAAAGGGGGATATTTGGCTTCATATCCAAGATGAACACATGTTTTTTAATCTCCTTCACCATGTGCCAAGCACCATGCTAAGCTTTCATCCTCATGTCATCACAGCGAGCCTGAAGAGTAAAGATTGTGTCCCATATTTTGGCAATAAGGAAACTGAAACTCAGAGTGATGAAATGACAGAATCCATGTGATAAAACAGGTCTGGATTTAAGCTTGATAAAACAATGAATTTAGATAATTAAGAAATATAGGAGGGGGCTTCCCTGGTGGTGCAGGGGCTTAAGTATCAGCACTGTGGAGCTATCTGCAGCCACTGCAGCACGAGTTCGATCCCCGGCCAGGAGGGTGACCCACACACCTCTCCTGGCCCAGCACACCTCTCCTGTTTCACCCGCTGCCTCCCATCAACAGTGTATTTCAGTTAATCTGCCTGTTTTGCTCCCCACTCTGTCTCTGGTGAATCCTTTCACCCCCACCCCTGCACCACTGGCTACACCCCAGTTCTTGTATGCATAAATAAATAAAATCTTTTTTAAAAAAAGAAATCTAGGAGATGTTTGTTAAGCTTTGTGAGGCATATGAGGACAAACATGGACCCACCTCTGGTTTAGGAAGCAAATTTCTCCCAACTGGCATAATTGGCATCCTGGTCTCTGCCATATCTGTGAATTGCCCTGAGCCAGTTCTGCTAGTGACCCTGGGGCTGCCCCTGTGCTTTCCAGCTGGCACTCTGCAGGCTCTAGCAGACCACAGGAGACTGCAAAGCTGGAGGATGCAACATGGACTTGCTTATGCTCCAGATGGATTTTACTTCCTTCCACATACAAAAGTTCTCCCCAGTCTCAATTCTTCCACCCAGCAAGTGCAGGGTGGTTGGTTCCGGACAGGAACCATATCGGGAGCATCACATCAGTGGGTTGTTGTACCTTTCTATTAGGTCAGCTGCTCTGAGTGACAAGCTTTGTGGTTAAATCAATTAATTCCATGGACATCAACCCTCTCTCACTCTTTTGTTGTTTTTTTTTTTAAGATTTATTTATTTATGCATACAGGAACTGGGCTACAGGCCAGAGGTGTGGGGGGTGACAGGGTGGGGAACAGAACAGGTAGATCCACTGAAATACACTGCTGAGTGGAGCAGCGGGCGAGACAGGCGAGGTCTGCTGTGCCGTGTGGGTCACCTCCCTGGCCGGAGATCAAACTCGTGCTGCAGTGGCTGTGGATAGATAGCTTCATCGGGCTGCATCTTAACCTCTTGCGTCACCGGGGAGGCCCCATCCTCTCTCACTCTTTATCAGAAACAGTGCTCTGTGGAATTTTAGGGCAGTGAGTAAGGCACTGCTCAAAGCCATGGATGATTATGCTTACAGAAGTGTTATGAGCAGGAAAGGCAAACCCATATCCACAATATGTATTGATAGGTAATCCTCTGGGGACAAACCCGTGTCCCTTCCATGATGGAAAGGGTCTGTTGTCATCATCCTGCCACTAGGGGGCTGGCTGGGCCTGCCAGGGGTCCATAAGTGAGGATGATCTCTGCTCCTGGCAGACTGGATAACAGCTGACAAAGTCAGTGTTGTTGTTGACAGTAAGTCTGCCCATAGCCTCTACCCTGCCGCAGCAGCCACTTAGTTACATGGGACCCCCTGAGCAAGCACTGGGGTGGCTGGGGAAAGAAGCTGCCTGACATCCCTGGAACAAGCTTTTTCATCTAAGTATCAAGCACCTCCTTTGCAGTGGATACCCCTTAGTGAGCAGTCACATGGGTCACAAATACCTTCACACTTTGTGTTTCCACCTGGAGAGATTCATCCACGTACCCCTTCTCCAAACCTCTTTGTCACCAATCTTCCTGTCATAGTTCTTCCACAGCCCTGACAATGAATCAGTGGAGATTCACACTTCTCACCATCTCCCTGTTTAGACAATGTGGACAAACAAATGTGCCTCTGAAGTTCTGCTCACTGGAAAGATTTTCTTTTACCACTGTCCTTTAGGGCCACCCTGGAGTGAAGCTGTAGGGCTACAGCTGTCACTGTCTGTTGGTGCCAGCATGTCATGAAGAACCATCTGTTTACCAGAACTGAGATTTTTCCTTCTCGGTCCACTGATCACAAGGAACTTTCTCTGAGGCCCTAGGATTAGGTAGAAAAAGCAACAAAGCAAGAGTCGCCTGTGAAAGCATCCTAGCCACCTGCTCCACAATCTACTCGTGCCTTCTGAGCCTGCTGGAGCCGGGTCTCTCAAGCTCCATTCCCTGTGATGAGAGAACGCTGCTGCCCTGCCTGACCCTATGGCCCGTGAGTAAGAGTGCTTGGTAAATGCATGGCCACTTGATGACTTCTGGTGAGGCTTTCAGTTTCTACTGGCACCAGCAGCGAACAGTTACTATCTGCAGAACAGGACATGGATTCATTCTGAAACCGTAGAGGTCTGTGCTGTGATTCTCCTCTGGTGCTTCCTGGAAACCGCATACAGCATCCCTGTTGGCTACAGACACTTGAAATGTTGTTGGACCTGCTGGATCCTAAGAGCCAAATGAGAGAAGCAGTTTGTACTGTTGCCTGGACTCACCACGGAGTCTTCTCTTGCTCTGGCCTGCACTCAAAAGTATTAGCTAAGTATTTTTCTTTAAATCGACTCCCTAGTTTTTACTTAAATAAATTCAACTTCTTTCTAAGCCATGGTATCTGAAAAGTTGATTTTCTATAGACATATAAATTAAGTAAAATAAATACTTGAGATTTCAGGTGAAAAGTTGTCATCCAAAAGCTGCCTACAGGGCATCCCTGGTGGCACAAGGAGTTAAGATGCAGCACTATGAAGCTATCCGCAGCCACTGCAGCATGAGTTCCATCCCCGGTCAGGGAGGTGACCCACATGGCGCAGCAGACCTCTCCCGACTCTCCCACTGCTCCCCTCAGCAGTGTATTTCGGTACATCTGCCTGTTCTGCTCTTCCATCTGTCTCTGGTGAATCGTCTCATCCACCGCATCTCTGGCTTGCACCCCAGCTCTTGTATGCATAAAACAAAAGCAAAAGCTGCCTACAGCACCCTGAGCGCTAGTCATGGCAGAGGCCACCTTTTTGTGAACCACTTCCCAGGGGAGAAGCAAGGCACAGCTAACTCCACAGACATTACGTGATATCACTTTACATTTCTTTTTCTTGAAATCAATTTAAATCTGTCTCTGAGCCCTTGACCACAAAGCTGGAAGGAAATTTAATTTCAGCTATTATTAGGATATTGCAACAGATCTGCCACCCCATCTGCACTTCTAGAACCATGCCACTCCCCATCTGTAGTGGGGATCAAGTTACCCTCCCTTTGAGTCTGGATGGGCTCATGGCTCACCCTGCACCAGAAGAGGCACCATGGCTCCTGCCTGTGGCTCTGCCGGAAACACCAGGTAGGAAATCTGACTGCATGGAGACGTCCTTGCTGTGAGGAAGCTGCAAGGAGAGGCCTTGTATAGGCGCCCTGCTGACAACAACACCCAGTTTTCCCAGCCCAGGTATCAGGCATTCAAGAGATGGGGTTGGGGGTGGGGTCAGAAGATGCTAGCCCCAGCTGTCAAGTCAACCCCAGCCTTCAAGTCTTCCCAGCCCCAGACATGCTAGAGTAGAAACAAACTGTTCTCACTATTTCTTTTCAAATCTCCTGACCCATAGAACCTGAGAACATTAATTTTTTTAAGATTTATTTTATTTGTTTATGCATACAAGAACTAGGGTGTAGGCCAGAGGTGCAGGGTGGGGGGTGAGAGGATTCACCATAGACAGAGTGGGGAGCAGAACAGATGGATCCACTGAAATACACTGCTGAGGGGAGCAGCAGGCGAGACAGGAGAGGTCTGCTGCGCCATGTGGGTAGCTCCCTGATCAGGGATTGAACTCAGGCTGCAGTGGCTGACAATAGCTTGATAATGCTGAGATTTTAACCTCTGCACCACCTGGGATACCCACTTTTTTTTTAATGGTTGTTTTATGCCCCAAGTTTGCAGTGTATGACACAGCAATAGGTGCAGGAGATCCTCACTGGTGGCTTTCTTTAGATGACATTGTGGGTACTTCCTCCATTCCATTTTCCCATTTTCATCTGGATTCCCTTCCTTCCCAGCAGCTTCTCTCTGGGCTCTCAAGTTGGACGGCAAGACTTAGGCCCAATGGTGCCCATGCCGTTCCACTGACCCAGGGGAGGGCCTCCTGTGACTCACTTGGAGACAGTGATAGTGGAGGAGACATTTGATGGAAACTTTTATGGAAAAAATAAAGATGTCTCCCTCTTCTAAGACCCCCCCACTCACATACCCTCCTCCCTGCCCTCTGAAGCCCTGAGTTTCTAAGGAGCCAACCTTAAGATGAAAGCTGAGATTGTGGAAATGAAACTAGAGGCAAAACAAACAAACCAGGCTTCAGATATAAGAGTTGAGCCCCTGTATCAAACAAACCCTGAAGCCTTCTCTACAAGACTCTTGGCTAAGCCAGGTGGCACTTCCTCTTCCCTTCATGCCAGGACATGATTGAGGATAGAGCTTTTTTTTTTTAAGATTTATTTATTTATGCATACAAGAACTGGGGTACAGGCCAGAGGTGCAGGGGATGAGAGGATTCACCAGAGACAGAGTGGGGAACAGAACAGGCAGACTGACTGAAATACACTGCTGAGGGGAGCAGCGGGTGAGTCAGAAGAGATCAGCTGCACCATGTGGGTAGCTCCCTGGCTGGGGATCGAACTTGTGCTGCAGTGGCTGCAGATAGCTTCGTAGGCTGTGTCCTAACCCCCTGTGCCACCAGGGAGGACCCTGAGGAGTGGGCATTTAAACAAAGTGAGTCAGGCCTCCCTGGTGGCCTATGGGTTAAGTCTCAGCGCTATCATCACTGGGGCCTGGGTTCCATCCCTGGCCAGGGAGCTACCCACATGGCGCAGCAGACCTCTCCTGTCTCGCCCACTGCTCCCCTCAGCAGTGTATTTCAGTCAGTCTGTCTGTTCTGTTCCCCACTCTGTCTTTGGTGAATCCTCTCACCTCCCCCCGCCCCCACCACACACACACACATCTCTGGCCTACACCCCACTTCTTGTCTGCATAAATAAATAAATATTTTTTTAAAAATAAACTAAGTGTGTCAGGAAGAAAAGGATGTGGTTACTTTCACTTCAAATGTTAGGATGAAAACATTCTTCTCCATCAACATGGTGTGGTGGTCATTTTTGCCCAAGGGAAGGCACTGGGAACAAAACTGATACACAGAAAATGTGCAGGGAGAACAGCAGAGAAATGTAGTTAGACCCTGACAGCATCAGGAACATTTGGTAACCTGACACCCCACCCACTCCACCCCGCCCCACCCCATGCCCTGTTGTTATCATGTTATTAAGTCAATAAATTGCGGTCACTTTTTATTTTTATGTTTTAAAATTTTTATAGATAGACGTTTTTAGGTTCACAGCAAAATTAAAGAGAAAATACCGAGTTTTGTCCCCGCCCCCACAAATGCACACCCTCTGTCACTTGATCCTACACCAGAGTGGTACATTTGTTACAATCCATATACCTGCACTGATATACCATTACCATGCGAAGCCCAGAGTTTACATCATTGTACTTGGTGTTATACATTCTATGGGTTTTGACAAATGTATAATGACACGCACCCATTAGAGTATCACGCAGAGATTGTCGCTGCTCTCTGCCTCTTCTTCCTTCCCTCTACCCTCACCCTGACCACCGCCACTGATCTTTTTCCCATCTCCTTAGTTTTGTCTTTCACAGAATGTCATATACTTGAAGTCACAGAGTGTGTGACCTCAGGTGGGCTTCTTTCACTTAGTAATAAATATTTAAGATTCTTCCATGTCTTTCACAGCTGAATATCTCATTTCCTCTCAGCATTGTCTAGAGGTACCAATGTTTTCTTTTCTTTTCTTTTCTTTTTAAATATTTATTTATTATGCATACAAGAACTGGGATGTAGGCCAGAAGTGCGCAGGGTGAGAGGGCTCACCAGAGACAGAGTAAAGAGCAAAACAGATCTATCTACTGAAATACACTGCTGAGAGGAGCAGTGGGCGACACAGGAGAGGTCTGCTGCGCCATGTGGGTAGCTCCCTGGCTGGGGATCAAACATGTGCTGTAGTGGCTGCAGATAGCTTCATAGGTTGCATTTTAACCCCTTGCACCACTGGGAGGCCCAAGGTACCACTGTTTTCTTATCCATTCACCTACTGAAGGACATCTTGGGTGTTTCCAAATGTTAGTAATTACGAATAATGCTGCTAAAAACATCTTGTGCAGGTTTTTGTACGGACGTATGTTTTCAACTCCTTTGAGTAAATTCCAAGGAGTTTGAGTGTTGGATTCTATACTAAGAGTATGTTTAGTTTTGTAAAAAAATGCCAGCATCCCTGTTGCCCTGGTTCTTGCTAACACTTGGTGTTGTCAGGGTTCCAGGTTTTAGACATTCCAATAGTGTGTTGGTAGCTCATTCTTTTAATTTGCATTTCCCTGAGGATGTGGACCTAAATTTTTTTCTTGTGTTAGCATCTAGCTGTTGGATAACTTTACATTTTACACTTAGGTCTATGATCCACATAAAGTTAATTTTGGTGAAGGGTGTCAGGTTTCTATTTTTTTTTTCATGTAGATGTCCAGTTGCTTCAGCACCATTTATTGAATACCATAATTTTATTTTATATTTTGAATTGATGTACACTAGAAATTGATCCTTGGGGGGGTTTACTTCCAAGAGTTTTAACACATGTGTAGACCCAGGTAACCATCACCACAATCACAATATAGAAGAGCCCCATCATCCCCCCATATGCCTCCATGTTCTCCCTTTGTAGCTGAGCTGTCTCCCAAACTCTAACACTGTTGATCACTGATCTATTCTCTATTCTTATATTTTTGCCTTTTCTGCAATGACATATAAATGGGCTCAGACAGTATATGATCTCTGGCACTGGCTTTTTTCACTCAGCACAATTCTTTTGAGATTCGTCCTTGTTTTGCAGGGAACATAGTTTGTTCCTTTTGCCGAGCAGTGTTCCACCGGCTGGATGATCTGCAGTTCATTTATCCACTCACTCACTGAAGGGCATTTGTTTCTAGTTTTAGATGCCTTATTAAAGTTGCTATAAACATCTGTGTACAGGTTTATGTGTGAATATAAGTTTTCATTTCACTAGGGTAAATCCCTAGAAGTGGGCCCCTTTGTTTTTTCTTTCTTTTTTTTTTTAAAGATTTATTTATTTGTGCATACAGGAGCTGGGGTACAGGCCAGAGAGGTGGGGGGGCGGTGAGAAGATTCACCAGGGATAGAGCAGGGGACAGAACAGGCAGGTCGACTGAAATACACTGCTGAGGAGAGCAGCAGGTGTGTCAGGAGAGGTCTGCTGCGCCATGTGTATAGCTCCCTGGCAGGGGATCGAACTTGTGCTGCAGTGGCTGTGGACAGCTTCTTCGTAGGTAGCGTCCTAACCCCTTGCGCCACCAGGGAGGACCCCCTTTGTTTTTTCAAATTGAACAACTATTGCTTCAAATGGAAATACACCTCCCAGGGTCACAGTGTTGCAATATATGTCCTCCAAAATTCGGTCACGAGTCCAAGGTGGTGTCAGCTGGGACTTTCATGACCCTAGGCCCCATGGTCCCTAGAGATCTAGAAGCTCCATTGTTTCCAGGCCACTCATTAAACTGGGGTTCTTGTGTGAGGCAGGGGACCCCATGTCTCAGCTCTGTCTTCCCTGGTGTTATAAGCAACAAGCACACCAAGTGTTACCCTCTTCCCAACTCCTCGGTGAGTTTGAAACATGTCCATAGATTCTTTGACACTCCTCTGTCAAAAAGTAGAGTCTATGTCCTCTATGCCTGAATATGGGCTACTCTTGGAGGTTGGTGGATGCCTTGTGGCAGGGATGATACATGACTTCTAGATTAGAAAAGGCAGTAAGCCCCTCTCTCGCGCTCTCTCTCTTTCCAACAACCGGCACCAACCAGATATGTGAGCAACCCTCCATGATTCCAGCCCCCAGTTTTGATTCCAGCCCAAGCTGATACCCACTAGAGCAGACAAGCTGTCCCCATCACGTTACCCAAATAGCAGATCTCTGAGCAAAATAAAGGGTGTCATTGTTTAACACTAATACATGTTGGGTGTTTTATTATGCGGCAGTAGGTAACTGGAACAGGACCTCTCCTACCCCCAGACTCTCTCCATTGGGTCTTACTGCTTGTCACTCCTCCCCAACCCCTGGAATACCCAGCATAATCTCAGAAATGACACTGGCTTTGGGAAAAGTAAAGCCAGAAAGGAGAATGTGATAAGCTGCTAGTTATGCCTCAAAATGCCTTCCTCTCTGGGAATTGAGCTTTAGATGATCACACTTGGTTGCAGCAAGGGACCAGATTTCTCAGCATTCCAGTGCTACAACGACCCACCTGGTGTCAGTCCAGACCATGGAGTGTAGAAGGAAGTGATGTGGGCTACTTCCCAGCCTTGGCCACAGAGTAAGGGGCATGTGCTTTTCTAAACTCTCTCCTTTTCATGAGCTGCAGCATAAATGGAATGCCAGCTGTAAACATGCAGAGGAGGACAATACTCCAGGAGATGGAGGAAAGCAGGGTCAAAGACAATGGTCCTGGGGCCTCCCTGCTGGTGCAAGGGAAGCTGTAGGAAGATGCAACCTATGAAGCTATCAGCAGCCACTGTAGCACAAGTTCAATCCCCGGCCAGGGAGCTATCCACATGGCGCAGCAGACCCTCTCCTGTTTCACCCACTGCTCCCCTCAGTAGTGTCTTTCAGTAGATCTGCCTTTTATGCTCCCCATTCTGTTTCTGGTGAATCCTCTCACCCCTCTGCACCTCTGGCCTCTACCCCAGCTCTTGTTTGCATAAATAAATCTTAAAAAATAAAATAAAAATAAAGGTAGAGCTAAAACTAAGCCAATACTTGAGGCTTAAATTCAAGATGGCAAATTCACAGGTTCAGTATCCTAAAAGATTTTTTTATGTTTCTGTTAGAGAAGTGTCTGCAAACAAATCTTCACTTGATGAGAAGTTTAAACATAATTACATCTAGTATATTACATGCATATTTCATTGCTTTATTAAATCCTTCAAGCAACATAGTTTTCAGAGTATAATTAACCTTTTTAGAGCATTACCTCACAACAGAATGTATGAAGCATAAACCTCATATATTCTTCCTAAAGATTCCTTAGTCTGTAATAAGTGCTGTGACACCAAGAGATGTGATGTGATAGTGACCTAAGGGGACAATGACAGTGGCCACCAAGACCACTTATTCCTATCCTCCTTTTGGTAACAGACTTTCTGACCCTCAAGAAGGGCCTGCCAGCCAGTCCTAGATCACTGCAGTAGCCCAACCCCCAGCCTACAGTGTCTGAACCAGAGATGGACATGTGACCCCAGCAGGGCCAACCAGAGTTCTTCCCTAGGACTGACGCACAGGCTTATTTTACTCCCAGAACTGTTAAACTAAGGTTGTGCCTGTTGGCAAAGACAGGAGAGGAGCATGATGGAGAGAGACATAACAGGTATAATTTCACTTTCAGGGTCTCTGTAATTCTTCCTCCAATCCCATGACATATTCCCAACTACTGAACCAGCAAATTGCCCTTGGAGTTGGATTTCTGTCACTTGCAACCAAGAGTCCTGATGAAAATTCATTGAATTGTATGCTCAAAATGAGTGAATTAAACAACGTATAAAATAGGACTCAATAAAGTTATAAAAAAAAACATGTGAAATGTTTTGACTAATTTCTCAACATGGTGGGTGCTTAAGAAACGGCAGTTCTCTTCACATCTACTGTGGCTGAGATTCCTAAGTCCATAAAACGGCCACTTCTTGTAGGGGGACCATTCTCTTTTTAACATTGTGCCTCCCTGGAGAGGGCCTAGAGGAGGCCCTGCTTCTAGAAACCAATCCAGTCAGGTCAGCCAGGCAGGGCTGAGAAGCTTCAACTCTCCCAGCCTTCCACCAGCCACCACCAAAGTAAGAGGTTAGTGGCCTACAATCCCCCGGATCTGTCCTGGAGTCAGGAAAATGTCAAAGAAATATAAAGAAAAGACGCCGATTTCACTTCTTGGGAAATTGGTTTCAGCAACTTGTGATCTTCCAGGAGAGTCTTTTACTCAGCGGAACACATTCATCTACTTCTCATCCTCTGGCGGTCACGACATGTGACTATCAGCACCGTGACCGTTGGTGTGTCAAGATGCTCAGCCATTGCCAAAAACATTGGATCACACCCCAGAAATACACTTCTAAGAAGGCTTTCCAGTACAGGACCTGGACTCAGCTTCCAGGAGTGACAGGCCCTGCCTTGTCAGAAGACCATGTGAGGCCCCGGCCTGCCTTCCCTTCCCCGGCCAAGTCTGCTGGAGAGAAATGTGGACTTTGGGATCAGAGAACCCAGAGATCCATCTCGGGCCCCCATGCCCCCCTGTGTTCTGCAACCATCCCAGGCCAGGTAGGTTCACTGTTGGTTCTGGCAGCTTAAAAGAGAAACTTGGCATCATCATCACAGGTTATTTTAATTGTATGCAGGGGAAACAAGCCAGCGGGGAGACAACAACTTGGACCCCCCTGTAAATCTCCATGTGCCTTTTCCGCTGGGCTTCCTCCGGCGATGTCTCATAGCCTCGTCCTCTCGTAGCAGTTCTTCCCTGCAGCCATCTCGGCAGCCCTTATAGCCTCAGCCTCCAGGCTCAGGTGTGCACAATTACGCATGCCCACACCGTTCTCCAAGTGTCCACCACCAGGCACGCGTGCCCCACGCCCGTGCTCCCGAGCGCCTCCTCCATTCAAGGCCACAGGTGAGAGCCACAGAGGCCAGGGGAGTAAAAACCTGACCAATCTTCATTTACCCTACACCCTGTGAGGCCATATGACCTTGGGGATGTGAGTAAACTTCAGAAGCCACAGTTCACTCAGCTATAGAAATGCCTGCCGGTCACCCTTCCCTCTCCAGAGGTGGTTGTGTGTGAGGGAATGTTGTGGACGGCTGCACCAGGAATGAGGGGCACCTGGCAGAGGCAGCTTCCTGCTCATGGCTCCTTTCCTGCACCTGCCAGGGCTGCAGCTGGATCTGGCTGCTTTGCATTTAATAGGGCTCCTTTTTAATCCAGAAATTAAGCTGTCAGCAAGTCCTCAGGCCTGAGTGAGGGCCTGCCCTCTTGACTCCCCAACTCCTTGACTTACTGTGCAGGCAGACACACTTAGGGCTGGCAGCAAAAATGATGCCCTCCAACTGCTTTGGGTTTGTAAACACAGCCTTTCCCAGCAAGCCCTTCCAGATCTTCCGTTACCAGTGGCAGAGCACAGCCTGGCAGTAGGATCAGGACTTCCTCCACTCCCCCACAGCCCTAGCCTGACTGGGAGGAGACAGGGACAGGCAGGGATTCCATCTTATTCTCCAGGCAGGGTTGTGAGGCCCAAACACAACACAAGAGCCAGGACTGGTTTTGAATTCGCCCTCCAGCACTCACTAGGCTGTTTCCCGAGCAGGTCTCTTAACCTCCCTGAGTCTTAGTCTCTTGTTTGTAAAATGGACACAAGTGCACCGTCTCCCTGTCTCTCACAACAAAAGTTTCCTGCTCAGCTGTGTTAAATGCCCACTGCGGTGGGAAAAGGACGATGGGAAGGCACGGAGCAGGCTCTTATTGATTCAGGCAGACGGGTAAAGGAGAGGCCTGGAGCCCTCAGTGGCTTTTCCAGGCTTTTAATGATGTTTCTGCACCATTTGTAGTGAGGCAACCAGGTGCAGAGCAGGCAGGGGGGCTGAGCAGCCAGGAGGCTGGCAGATCTCCTAGCCCCGGGCAAATCTTTACTCTGAGCTCTCTGGCATCTTCTTGTAGTCTCCCTGCTAGTCTCTACTGCGCTCTGCCTCACAGTCTTCTGCTATCCTGCGTATAAGCTCAGTCTCCAGGCTCAGGTGCGCCCGCTCACACACGCCCACACCACACTCCAGGAGCCGCCAGCGGGCACGCGTGTAAGACCGCAGGTGTCCATCGTTGATGCTAATGGTGGGAGGGTGGGAAAAACATGATCACTTCTATTTACCCCACACTCAGGGATCCAGGATGTCAGAAGAGCCATAATCTGGACTATCACCAGTCATGGTGGCATGGGAAGAGAGAGGATGGAGAACTCTGACCCAGAACTTACACAGGTCACGTCCAGTGACAGAAATTTAGAAATATGAATTTCCCACAGGCATTCAGTGGCAGTGAGTGTCTTTTCAGTCATGTAAGCAGCAGGTTAGATAATAGGGTAGCTCCTACCTGGACACAGAAAGATGGGTGACAAAGGATACAGGGAAAGGTGTGGGTGTCTTCCCAGTTGCTGCCACCCTCCACCGGCTCCCCAACTCCTAGCACCCAGCCCAATACTCCCCCTCCTACAAAGTACCCTGCGTAATCTGACTTCAGCCCAGCTCTGCCTCATTGTTCTTGACTCCCCACCCCTACCCCGTGCATCCCTCTCAAGTCACACAAGACTCTTGCTGCTCTGTGGATATCTGCTTTATTTATTTTATTCCTCCTGGAATGTTCTGTCCCATCTCTGCTGACTGGGACCCTACCCATGCTTCCAAGTCTAGCTCAACTGTCATCTCATCCTTAAAGGCTTTGGGGCTCTCCCACAGTATGCCATCTATATCTCAGATGTGTCCACAACAGTTCCTCTCACCTCAAGGTCTCCTGCAAGTGAAATTGCCCATTCCATGCCCTGCTGAAGGGGTAGCCCCCAGCAGACCATGTGACCCACTCCCTCCCGCAGTCTGATTGGCCCTAAATGGTCCGTTTTTCACCTGTTAGTGGCCCATGAGCTGGGGCCTGGTGGGCAAGAATGAGTCTGGCCTATCAAATTCTCCCTTGAGAATATTAACTGGGGACAAGAAATATAGCAGGGGGAGAAACTGAAAGCATCCATCAGGGGGATGCCCAAGTGGGGAGAAGGACCAAACTGTGAGGAAGCAGAACCATGAGTACTATGAGGGAGGCAAAGCTGCAAGTAAGCAAAGATGCTCGGTGCAGGATAGAGAGGGTGCCGCAGCTGAGGGTGCTGGGAGAAGCAGATGTCCCCAGGAGAGGCGCTCAGCACCACCCCAATCCCCATCCCACTCCACCTCCAGGTGCTGTGCTGCAGTGGACTCATCCATGAAATAACTTTGTAGAGTCTGTTCCACCTGGAGAGTTTAAAGCAGGCCAACGATGCAGACTTAATGAGCAGAGGAGTCTGGGTGACCTCACCCAGCCTGTCCTCCAGCATAGCTGCCCCACCCACCACTGGGAAGGACTGCTGTCGCCTCCCTGCTCTCCTGTCTCAGAGACACTCGAAAACAAAGCAGGGAGAGACAGCAGCCAGCTCTCCCAGGACCCAACCCAGAGCTGGCCCGGAGAACTCTCAGACTGCGTCTACCACCGCCTCACTGTACTGTCCTGATGCACCAGGATATGATGACATGATGCCTCACTCTTGGGAGTGGAATATCACTGGGCAAATGTTCACATCTAAAATGAGGTGAATAATAGTTGTCTGCCCACTGCAGTGGCTGAGATTCGGGGCGTTCTACATGGAAGAGCATATCTTCATTCTTCTATCTTTCTGTTGCCTTCTGTGCTCTCAGCACGTGATGACAGATGCTAAGTAGGCGGTCCTATGTCAGAGACAGGGCGGAGGCCTACAGTGAGGACTTTCCCAAGGTGTCTTGAGCCCCCTCTAAGCAATGCCTACTCTGGTCCCTGCGTGCCTGTGGAACCTGACCCACCCTATCTTTGCTGCTCTCTCTTGCCCCAATTACCACCATCTCAGTTTCTGCACCTTTAATGTTTACCTCATCTCCAGAACTGCCCCATCTCCAGGCCCAAAACCTCAGTGTCCCCTTTGCTCGGGGTCGGCATAGGGGGTCTGAAGGCTGAAGTCAAGCGTACAACATTCCCCTCCAAGCTTCTGAGAAGGTAAGCCACCCAGAGATTTCACTTCAGCAACTGTGGCAGAGGCTGCTGGTTGCCTATCCAATGGCTACACCTCCCTTCTTCCTTGGTAACTGACCCCTATACTGTCAGTGAGGGATAGGACTAAAAATTCACAGTTCCCTAGCTTGCCATCACACGGGGGTTGCCAAGGAAGTACAAGTCAGTGGGTGGGTCTTTTGAGAAAGCTCTCTAATAGGGACTGACTCGGGCCTCCCTGGTGGCATAAGGGGTTAAGTACAACTCTATAAAGCAGGCCACAGCCTCTGCAACACGTGTTCAATCCCCGGCTGGTCAGGGAGCTACCCACATGGCGCAGCAGACCTCTCCTGACTCACGCAGCAGACCTCTCCTGACTCACCCGCTGCTCCCCTCTGCAGTGTATTTCAGTCATTCCAAGCCTGTTCTGTTCCTCACTCTGTTTCTGGTGAGTCCTCTCACCCCCCTGCATCTCTGGCCTGTACCCCAGCTCTTGTATGCATAAATAAATAAATCTTTAAAAAAAAATAAAAAATAATAGGGACTGACTCAACAAGGAATTTAGCCCCCTCTTCCTTCCTGACTACTTTTTTCCTTCTCAGGACCGTCTAGTGAGGGTTAGAGCACCAGCAAACATCTTGTACCATGAGGCAACCTTGACAATGGAAGCCAGGAGACCAGAATGGTGGAGCCTGGGTTCTGAGCCCGTGAAACTACCATTCAATTCTGGAATTCCTGCCTCTGGACTTTTTATATAAGAGACACGCACATAACTGGATTCAAGTTGCCTTCATTTCACAAAAGTAAGTGTCTTATCAAGTAAAACTAAAAAGCTGCTCGTCAACTAAAATTTTCATTCATTTGGCTCCCACATTGAGAAGCATCCTGAATCATAAACATTTTCCTAAACTATTCTACACAACCTTATTTTCACAAATCTAGTCATTGTTTCCCATTGACTTACTTTATGAATTTTAGAGGTGCCTTTGATATTCCATGTTCAGTTGGCAGTGAGGCCTAACCAGTGTTGTTTTAAGTTTTCCAGATTTTTTACTCCTCAGTTGGCTGGGTAATGACCAGTAAACAACGCTTAAAAGTCCCAAAGAGCCACTTGAAAGAGAAGCATCTTTTTGTAAGATTGATGTACTAACCTCCCCTAATGTATTTTGAAATGCACTTCTTAGACAAGCAGCTGTGACAGCAGCTCAAGGTTGAGGTGCTCCACACACCCTAAAAGGAATGCCAAAGGCCTGGGCAAAAATGGCCACACAGGTGGGCTCTCTGGCAAGAACGTAGGATGTGTGGGCTAACCAAAAAGTCCCCAGTCCACTGGAAAATGCCTCCTCGTGAAGCTGGAGTGGAAAGTAGAGTAGGTGGCATAAAAGCAGTGGGGAAGAGCAGGGGTCCAGTGGTGAGAGCTGGACTACGGAAGTTTCTCCCCAGAGGTAAAAGACTGCATCTTTCCAAGTACAGTCAAGGCCCTGGTGCTTTAATAAGTATTCTGATTTGGGGCCTCCCCGGTGGCGCAGCGGTTGAGCGCTGGGTTGCGAAGCTGCCCGCGGCCTATGGGGCGCCGGTTCGATCCCCTGCTGCTCCCCGGCCACCGGAGTAGGGTCCCATATGGCGCGCAGACCTCTCCTGCCGCCCGCTGCTCCCCTCAGCAGTGTATTTCGGCCCTTCTGCCTGCTCTGCTCCCTGCTCTGGCTCTGGTGAATTCTCTCACCCTCCCACGCTTCTGACTATACCCAGAGTATGTATAAACAAAACAAACAAACAAATAAATAAATAAATAAAACATGCCTCTATTAAAAAAAAAATAATAAGTATTCTGATTTTAAAAGGGTCCGGGGCAAATCCATTTGGGAAAAATGCCTACATAGATTTTCTGTTCCAGGCCTGGCCCAAGCTCTACTCATGGGTGAGCACTGTGCAGGGGGACCTCAGCATCACTAGCCAGACCAGTGT